>NW_028141168.1:10461216-11061216 GCF_030444845.1 Prenolepis imparis | reverse complement strand
TTATATGGATGTGTTAAACCTTTGGAATACAAAATGCATCAATATCATAACAAACTTTATGAAATTGAGAATGATGTAAATATTTAAAATATTCTGTAAATACTCTAAATCTCATTTCTGTTTTGTGAATTCAGCAAGTTCTTTAGCATACATATCCAGTCTTTGTGTCATCTGAAATTAATATAAAATTTACATATTTTCTTATTTATATATCATAAATTTAAATTTTGCAAATCCCTTATAGAGTATAAATTTTAAGATATTTTAATCATTTTTTATCTCAGATTTATATTTTTCGACCAAATTAAAAATAGGTACTTTTAATATACTAAATTAATTCTATTAACTTTCTCTCTCTCTCTCTCTCTCTCTCTGTGTGTGTGTGTGTGTGTGTAGGATTGCTACAATATCAAATTATATTGGTATAATTAAATTTATACAGAGAATGAATTACAAAATTATATCAACACATGATGCACTTGGATGAGAGAAAAAAGTTTATATCCCGTAGCAAACTCGGTAATTTTCTAAATTATTCTGCACATGAATTTTATAGAATAAATACTCACTCTAAATCCCCATATATCTTTCGTTTGTCGACATAGATTTAGATCCAATTCTCCAATCAAGAGTCCATCTTTGTGCCGACTTAAACCTGGAGTCCGTGTACCATCAGGAGCAGTAATATAACTGGAGCCATAGAAATGTCCAAAATCTCTATGTGCTGGTTTTCCATCACCAGATGTAAATTCATGATTGAAAACCTCGGTACCCACACGATTGATAGCACAAGTATAGTAACTATTCGCTATAGCGGCGCATCTTGCTTCAATTGGCCACAAATGTTCGGACAATCCTTGAACGGTTGCTGATGGATTAAAAACAATCTAAAAATATAGAGTGATTATTGATTATATAATAAATTCTGGATAAAATATCTGAATACTATACAATTTGAAAAATTATGAATAGCTGTGAACATTTCCGCTAATGAAACCTGTAGATTGTGATTCTTACTTCTGCTCCATTTAAACCAAACATCAACCAATTCAATGGATGATGACGTCCGTAACATATATTAATTGCGATGCGTCCATAAGGTGTATCGAAAACTGGATGTCCTGTATTGCCTTCCATATAATAAGTGGACTCGTTAAAATCCCCGATACGAGGAATATGATTCTTCCTATGTTTCCCAAGGACTTTACCATCCGTGTTAATCACCACGCAAGTATTCCAGATAGTATCGCCATCAGCAGAGTCCCTTTCCAAAATCGGCGATATAATTACCATGTTGTGTTCTTTAGCAAATTTAGACAGAAACATGGTCGTGGGCCCAGTCTCGGCATCCTCTGCGAATTCGCACCACGGGTACTTTTCTCTTGTACAAAAAGCGAATGGCATAGCTGCAATAATTTCACAAATCAATTATTATACAAATTTATACATAGCACTTATGTACATAATAAAATTAAAGTTTTCACATACGCCATGCTTCTTGAAGGCATAAAATTTGAACGTTGAATTGAGCTGCTTTTATGATATATGATGCAATTTTTTTATGTATCGCATCTCGTTGTTCTAAAATGGGATTTGTTACTGGTAATGCAATCTTATGTTGTACCAGTCCGACACGAACTAGGTGTGGGGGACGAAGCTCTTCTACGATGTCACTTTTCATTATCCATCCTTGTATTTCAAATTCTTCATCTTCCCATTTCTCAATTAATGGTCTAATAATAAATAATATTAATGTAATGGCATACATGTATTGTCTTAATTTATGTAATAATTAGTAATAAAATAGAAACTGTGCATATTATAAATTTAATTCTACATTTTTTTGAACATGTAAAATTATTAATATTAAGAATTTTTAATTATATATTTTTTTACACTTGTATAAAATATGGAAGTTCTTACAATAATGTACGTCCATACAAAATGCGCTTAACGTCATTTAATTCCTTCCCTGGTATATATTTCTCTAAAATTTCTTCAACTGTTGACTGGTACATAATTTTAACAGTTTTTTGCTATCAGCTTATTTGACGAAGTCACCTTGGTGCACGAAGTCTTATAAGGTGCTCTGCTGTATCTACAAAAAAGAAATATTGATAAGAGAAATTATATAAACAGTATAAGAGATAAATATGAGAGACATCGTCAAAGGCATATAAGAAATTCTATCAAATTGTATCATATGTTATACTAAAGGAATATTACTTAAATCATTGTTGATTTTAAGATTATTATAATAACAAAATAATTTAATATTAATTAGATCAGATATATGTTAGAATATAATAAATCAGAATAAGTTGTATACACAGAATCACAAAAAATACATAAACTAGTATTTATGTTATATGTACAGTACATAACTATCAGATATACATTGTATTATAGAATATTCATAAATAATATATTTATAGATAATTTTGCAGGTAATATCTGCATAATTTATTTGTGTTATTTACATATAGTATAAATATATATTAGATTTAAAATAATCTAAATCATTCTAAATTATATTACAAATGTTATATATTTGATAGATATGTGTGTGTGCAAAATGTTAAGAATTTTTATAGCAAAAAATAAAAATATATATATGTAAATTACATAATGCAGAAACTCCTTTTTGCGCTCTCAAACAGTCTATAAATCAAATCAAAGTCAATGCTCTGATTAGTTTTGATTGGGATCGAATTTCATCTTCCCATGCCATGGTGCATTCAAAAATCTACTCCTCGGATAAAATAGCATTTAATCGACCAATCAGAATAAAGAAATCTTTGTTCCTTTTTGCCTTCTGATTGGTCAAGCAAACTGTTATATATTCCGACAAGTAGGTTTTTGGAACACACAACGGTACAGAAATGTTTATTATTTGCATACGGCTCGTAGCTGAAAAATAATAAATCAGTGTATGAAATATAATAATTAATTATAATTTTTCAACTCAAGATACAATGCTTCAGTTTGTATAAAAATACATAATTTACTAAGAAGATTAAAAATATTCTAAAGATATAACAATATTCTAACCTTTACTGTATATTTTTAGGTGCAAAATAACTTCTGCAAGTTGGAGACACATTAAAAAAAATATTTATGCTTGATAAGTGTAACAAGAGCTTATGTCAACAATAAGAATAACAATGATATAATATTTATTGTGCATGTTATTTAAATTCTAAAATTCTTTCAAGTCTACTGCACAATAGATTTGTATCAAGAATTGTAAGTCAAAAAGTTTTATAATCATGGCTGCGACAAGAGAAAGACGTACAAATGCTGGCACTAAAATGGCAAGATTATTAAATGAGGAGGAGGAAGACGATTTTTACAAAACTACATATGGTGGTTTTGATGAAGTGGAACAAGATAACGATTACATGTTTGTAATTACATTTATAATATCTATGATACAAAAAAAGATTTACAACAAATTATATATATATAAACATTAAAATTTTAGGGAAGAAGATGAAGCAGAAGATGAGGTAGATTCAGATTTTAGTATTGATGAGAATGACGAGCCAGTTTCTGATACCGAACAAGAGGGGCCAAAAAAGAAACGTAGATTGGTAACAAAAGCTTATAAAGAGCCTAAATCTACTACATCACATACTCAATCTGCACCCAGAGAAAAGAGGCTCAGACAGCCAAAACAAGATAAAACTTTAATAGATAGCATAGGTAACAAATTATTTATCATAAATGTTTCTTCCCAAAACATTCAATGTATTATTTTATGCAGAAAGAAAATCGATACGACGTTCTACCGCGGCAAAATCAGCAGCTACACAAAAACGCTTGCGTGAAAGAAATCAAGATCAAAAACGGAAGATAAAAGTTACAAGACATAATACATGGAAACCAACACAGGAAGAATTATTAGAAGAAGCTTTACAAACAGAAGAAATTAACATGAAATCATTAGGTATGTGCAATAAAGTACAAATGTCAAACAATTTATATCAAAGATTACAAATATAATTAACAATAGATTGTAATATAATTTCTTTCTAAACAATTGTAGAATGAAAGGAAGGAAAATATCACATTAGGAATATATCTTTTAGAAAGAAATTATAATGTTATTTATATTATAATGTTACTCTATTATTCTACACATCTTGCATTATATATTATAGAAAAGTACCAGAAATTAGAAAATGAAAAAAAGACTACTAGGTCTGTGAGAAAGACGCATGTTGGAGCAATGATTAAGTATCAATCATTATCTATGCCAGTCATGGTGTTATCTAAGACATGTGTAAATGAGGAAGAAAAAATCAATGTCGAATGTGATGATGAGAACAATATAAATACAGTATCCAATAACACAGGTTCTGACAGTTCCCTAAAAGAAGGAAGGTATATATATGTTTTATTATAGTAGCATAAAATATAAGCATGCATAAAAAAGGCAAAGCTTCAAATATTGGATTTAACATTTTATTCAAATTATTTCGTTTATCTAATTATATAAATTTTTCAGTGGTACAGAATCGAAAGCAGATGGAAAAGATAATAAGGAGGAATCTGTAGATGTACCACCTGTCTCTACTAAAGAGAAAAATATTCATGCCGAAGACACTGGAACATTTCATGAACGCACGTTTGTTACTTTTGAAAGCAAACAATCGTACTTGGATGTGTTTAAGAAATCTATACAACAAAGGCCTCCATTGAAACCTCTTTGTGCAATCACGCGGTAAAAAAATAATGCTATCTAAAGTTATTTTCATATTTAAGATTATTGTACATTCTAGTTTCTTATTATATTTAAACAAATAAGAGTTATTATATCAAGATTAATCTTATATTTTGAATTAAATTTTTTTGTCTGATATAGATTGCCTGCCAAATATGTGGATCCTATGACACAATTACCATTCAAAAATGTACAGACCTTTCGACTGCTTCGAGAAGCATATTATCAACAATTAGAAGCTCGGAATGATCCTAATGATACCTCTCAAAGTCCAGAATTATTGCGATGGATTGAATGGCGGCAAAAGAATCATGCTAATTCCTCCAAAAATACTATTCGCCTAGAACCAGCATCTTTAACCACACCTCCATAGTCTTTCTTGCTTAAGTAAGTAATTAGTTTAAAATAATAGCCTGCTTTTTGTTATATATTCTTAATTTAATATAAATTTAAATATTTACTATATATTTATAAACTAAGTATTCCACATCAATAAATTTTGCTACATCTTTTGTTAATACGATCCTTAATAAATATTTAGAGTATTTCATGTTAATGATTTTGTATATAATATTCTTATAATATCCTTTAAAAAATATATGTAGCAAATTGTAATAGTTATTCTTTTTGAGAAATATAAATAAAAGTAGTTTTTATATATATTATAGTTATGATTTCAAAAAAACATTCTACAACATATTTAAATAAATTTATGTAATTATTAGTACTATAAGATAAAATATTACATTATCTGATAATAAGTTATATATTTCACAAGTTTTATCTACTGCACAATTTGCTATTATAAATATAACTTTGTAAAATATAGATTATTAAACAATTGATATAGTATATACATATGATACTTTATTTTTTATAAGGAGCAGCAATTAGTTCTATTATATAGATTTGTTGTGACAATATAAAAATAATAAATACACAATTTATAAGCATTTATGGATAGATATGCATTACAAACATTTGTCTTAAAAGCAAATTTGATATTTTATTAATAAAATAACGAAATACACAAGGCATTATTAATAATAATCTATATATTATTGTAGATATAATATCCTTTCTGTATGTATTCAACTGAGAATGAAACAATCTTATAATATTTTAAATCATTTTTCAACTGTATAAATTTATTCTACTTAGTGTATAAAGGAAATTGAAATTCGCTTTCCCTAAGTGTTCTGTAGTTTGTATAGCCTAAGAATATAATCAGAATAAATCAAAAATATCTGTAGAAAACTATGGTCACTTTGACATTGCTTATACACATTACAATTCTGAGTTACAGTCCATAATAAAGTAATAAGCCCGCTATATATCAAATAGTAATTATACTTGTGATTATCTTATCATCTTTAAGATTGCCTCGAGAAACAACGCATTATTTCTCATTTTTTACAATGGATATATATATGTATATATACATGTATATATACATATATAAAATTCGCGAGAATATAAATTATACGTACTATAAATTAGATTAAACGCACGCATGATGCTATAATTATTTTTCATTAATCTTGCTTTTTCTCAATAATCTTCCTAAAGATTATTATTATATAAGTGATACATTTTTTTGAGAAAACCATTCATATCTTTTATATAATCCATCGAGAAATAAACACCTTGATTTGTTAACACTTTTACTCACTCTCTTTATTTTATTTCGGATACAATAAAAGCTCGTATGTGAGATGATAACGTATTACAGTATACACAGAAAGCAATATTTTAAGATTTTGAAAAATGTCTACTATACAAATTTCATTTATAATCGCATTCTTATACAGTTTTATTCGATAAGAAGTCTGGGGTGGAAAGCTCCATGTAAAAATAAAGTAATCCCGAAGCATATATAGTTCCCAAGAAGCTTATACAGACTAATATATACCATTATTTACGAAGAGCCGAGAGTGAGCAACGAGAAAGGACACACTGTTTTCGCACTTTGCCTCTTTATTATCACGCTGTGTAAGACCGTTATTTATATAGTGGTTTTTTTTTCTATGCAGTGCATGTGATAAAGTACTTATTCATGATACTTCATTGCATATACGATCATAAACTGTTCACATACTCACGATCACGCTACGCGTTAAGAAGAATCATTTATATATATATATATATATATATATATATATATATATATATGTATTACAAAGAAGCAGTAATACAACATTTATTTATTATAACATAATTTATATCATGACAGATAGAGAGACAGACAAAGAGAGAGGAAGAGAAAGAGAGTAAAGATGATCTTTTTCGCTGACAAAGATTGATACATTTGTATTCGTGCTTATAGCATTATACAATTTTTTCACGTTTATCCTTACTTGATTATTTCCACAAATATGTAATGCATACTCTCATATGAATCGATTGGATGTTTTCTCTCTCTTGTAAAGATGGTAGAATAAAACCTCCTTTAGCATACAAGATTACATGCTTGCGCATATAGTCTTAACTCTTGTTCTGTTATGCACCTGTTATATCTACCATCAGCTAGTACTTCTGCTTTTCCCTCCTCCATTTGAGTGCTTCTGTAAAATAAAATAAAATAATTCTTCATGAAATTGCTATAGCTAAAACTCTAAATAGTAAATATATTTAAGATTGTGAAATGTGTTTAGTAAATAACAATTATTAATTGTTTCACGTGATTTTATATAATCTTATTGTATATCTGCTTCTAATGATGATGGCACTATAAATAGAATCGTGATATAAATGTATTTAAAAAAAAATTTATATAATTATAATCTGTTCTATATAAATAGTACTGATCTTAACTGATCTACATCTGATACATGTAAATAGTACTCTGTGTGTTACTATTGGCTCTAATGTTCATTAACATACCTTTTTCATGTTGTTTTCTTCAACATATTTTAGATGTGTGGGTGTGTTAATGTACTTTCTATTCAAGTACAAGTAATCAATCCAAAAAAATGTTGTGTATGTATTATATCAATAAGATTATAAATCCTCAAGAAATTACAGTTTAGAAAATATATATAGTTTAGGAAAAATAGTTGAGAGTTTATATAATAGATCCAATGTTTTATATGAGCATAGCGTCAGGATCCAATTACTGAAGAAATTTTGAGTAGAAAAATTAATCATAATTAAACATATATATTTAATATATATTTGTTCAATATTAATTAATATTAATTTTCATTAAAATTTCTTCTCTTCACAATTACTAAATAAATTACAAAAGAGGATTAAAATTATTTTGTACTAAAGATTACGATGATTTCTAAAATTAGTGAAACAAAGAAGAATATTATATATTCATCTATACATCACTGAATATACATGGTACTAATATCAATGTTGGAATATATATATATAATAATATAAATACAAAAAATGAAATTAGTTTAATTAATGCGTTATGTTATGCGCGGTTTTTAGTTTAATTATATATACATATATATATATACATACACACATATGTATATATATATATATATACATATATATATATACACACATGTATATATAAATATAATAGTATAAAAACCATTTATATTATTCAAAATTTATAATGGTGGACTATATTCTTTATTCTAGATGATTTGTAACGCATTCTCAGTGTAATACATATTTATTATTGGACATAAATATCATTTCTGTTTTTACTGCTTTGCTAAAAAATCTTGTTACACAGCACTTGATCTAATCATATAAGATATCCAAAAACTATTCGTTGTTTCCTTTTCATCAATGATACTTTAGTAAATTCAAAATTGATTTGTTCTTTCTTTAAAAAATTTTTAAAAAATTATTTTTATTATTTATTATTTTATAATATTATATATATTTTTTCTCATATTGAAAATCTGTTAAAAACTATTTGATGTTATTTATTGAATATGATTTCATTACTCATTTGCTTTCTTGAAATTTGGTTTGTGGAAAGTCCTTTACACTTTAAATCTAATTAGTCGAAAATTATTGTGACATATTTTTGTTGCAAAAATATCGATTCCAAATTAGTCAAAAAATATACACACAAAAGGACTCATCCAATAGTTTTGAAACAACCTATATAAATCACATAGTATATCCTCTGTAATAAATAATAATTTTAAATATTTTAATTTTCTTACTAAAAAATTAAATGTATAAGACTTTATAATATACATATAATATAGAAATAGATCAAAATTTTAGTATTTCAATTGTTATCGAAATATGGGCTTAACAAATTATATAGAACACAAATTATTGGAATGAAAAGAACGTGATAGAAGTGTCTTTAGCAAGATTTAATTTTGATATATGTTAAAATTAACTCAATTTACAATCAAGTTAACATTTACAATAAACTAACCACAGTGTTTCCTTATATTAAATCTATCCTATCATACAAAATAATCATCCCAAAAATTTTTTACTGCATCATAAACGAAAACTTTTTTTCGTTAAAAATTAGATATTATTCAACTGTACTTCCGTGATATTCATACTGTATTTGCGTGTACACACATTTTAAGCAACAAGGTGAGTCACTGGCAGCACTGCTTACGCATTCCCTCAGCATTCATCGTTGGTTTGACTTCAATTTGTTCTACGTTCTGTGGCCGGATTGTATCACCTTCAGGTGGGTCTCGTATCTGTTTTTGCGATACGATTCTGTATATTTCTGTAAAAACAAAGAATTGTATTTAGTTAGGTTAAATAAGATTACAAAATGCGCCTGTGCGATTTAATATGAATATTTATAATCAAATTAATATATATAATAAATATTTCATTTCTGACAGACAATAATTTTAGCATAAGGTATAATATACATTTTGAATATATATTTTGAAAAACAAACATACATTTTTGTGATATATTTTGTAATTATAAATTAATATCAATGTCATATATATATAAACACAGTTTTAATTCTATTTGCATAGTATAATTTGCAAATTAAAAACTTGAAAAATTTGTGTAGAATTAAATAATTTTGTTAACATGTGAAATTTGTTATGAAAATATGGTATAAAATTGTGTGAATTATTTCAAATTTGTTATAGATTAAAAAATTTTTGTATATTGCCAGATATATCTTATACAGCAGTAAAAAAATTCTATATCCTATGACGAAAGAAAAATGTATGTAACAGCACAGACATACAGTATTAATAGATTAAAAGTATATAATTATATAATAATTATTTTCATGGAAACAGACATCAAAATGTTAATCAGATTACTAGGTCTAATATGATCTATATAATGTTTTTTTATATTCAACAATCAATTTAATGTATGCTAAATCGATATGATGTCTATATATGTCATGAATGAAATCCTAAAATCTATATTACCTGTTAATATATTTTGAAACGCTGTCTCAACGTTAGTAGAATCTAAAGCTGATGTTTCAATGAAAGACAAGCCATTTCTCTCAGCAAACGCCTTAGCCTCGTCAGTTGGAACAGCACGCAGATGCCTTAAATCTGACTTATTTCCCACTAACATGATCACAATATTCTGATCAGCGTGGTCCCGTAATTCTCGTAACCATCTTTCTACATTTTCATACGTCAGGTGTTTCGCAATATCGTACACAAGTAGTGCACCGACAGCTCCGCGATAATATCTAATAAAATTCGAAAAAGATTATAAATATTTATATCATATATATATAAGAAATATCAAGTTAATTTTACATAAAATACAGTGTCTATTTCCAGCTTTATTATTTTCTCATACTTTTCTAAATATTGATGGTTTTTTAGAAAATTCGATAAGAGATTATCTAATTACAAGAGTTCATTAATATTAAATACAAATAATTTTTACAAATTGTTTCTTTTGATGATATAAATATATAACCAATTTTAATTTTTAATTAAAATTAAAAGTTTATTTAATTAAATTGATATTAATTGTCAGAATTTTAATTGAAAAAATACATATTTATGAAGATTTAAATATTATAATAATAATAAATAACCTACAACATTTTCAACGTTATAAAAAAAAATCAATTCTTTAATCATATTTTATTATTTAATTTTAAAAAACTATTTTTTCGTTTTTTTCAGTCTATCAATATTTCTATAGCAATATGTTAAAATTAACTTTGACACAATTATATATATAATGGTTATTATCATAATGTTAGGTCATTATTTAAAATATTTTATTGATGCCATATTGTTGACATATTATCCTTCCTTTATACTTTTTGAATGAGACACAAAGAATGAAACTTACGCAGAAGTGATCGCACGATAGCGTTCTTGCCCAGCTGTATCCCAAATTTGAGCTTTAATAGTTTTACCATCTACTTGTATACTGCGCGTTGCAAACTCGACTCCGATAGTAGACTTTGATTCCAAGTTGAATTCATTTCTTGTAAATCGAGACAGAAGATTACTTTTCCCTACTCCAGAATCTCCAATAAGAACAACTGAAAATACAAAGAGAATTGATTAAACAAATTTGAATATATTATCGAGTTTTATAATTCATCTTATTTAATGATTTGGAAACAGTAGATATATTTTTTGTGATAATTATTTTAGCAGTAATTATTGGATAGTTATCCCTTTCACTTTAAATCATATCAATTCATGTATCAAGAACAAAATTATTCTTTATTTTTATTAACTCTACTGTATAAACACATTTGCTATCATTAAAATTATTTGGATAAAGCTAATGATATTCGAAATTGTAGAATGATACATATTATCATAAAAGGAGAGAAATACGTAATCACAAGAAATAAATATATAAATTATATACTACAAAACATAAAAATTTTATTATATTATTTTTAAAAAATTAGCAACTGTCACATTTGATTTAATCATAAAAAAATTATAAAATAATTAAATTTGTTCAATTGAATAATCATAATGTTATCTCAAAGTTCTTTGAGATTATTAAATTTTATAATTAAAATCAAAACATCCAATTTTGTAAATAGATATCAAAATTAAATAACTTTGAAAATAATTGATTTGAATAAATGATTTTTGATAAATATACTGTATAAATACTTCTTATCTCTAAAATTTTCTGTCATGAGTCAGTGAATCAGTGCCACATCATGATTATGTTATTAGTATACATGTGTGTGTGTATATATAGATTACTATTTGGTCATCTGTGGGAAATAATATATGACAAGTAGAGACATAAATGATTCCTCTCATTCCACACATGCTCCGAAACAAAAACAAAAACTTAAACGTTTTATATAATACACGCTCATAATAAATGTAATGTGTGCGTGTGCGCATGTATATGTAAAGTCAGCACATTCTATTGTGTGAATTTCTTAGTAAATATTTATAAACATAAAGAATATGGGTTGTGTGTGTATACGAGGAACTCTATGAAATAATAATAATATTTTAATTCTGTTGCTTTGCGTAAAGAAATCTGAAATAAAGTTTCATTATGTCATTTCTATTTTTAAATTTCAGCTATATAAAATTAATTATATAAATAATATTTCAATGCCCACAAATAATAAGAAGAAATATAGCTAACTGAATCAACGTACATGGTGTAACTCTGTATTTTCTGATCACGACAGTTAGACGATAGATCTAAATGTACATGATTACATTATATCTTTATTAAGTCAAGGGTCAAGATGAAGCTAATAAAAGTATGGATACTCCTATGGAATAATAAAGTTGAATAGTCAAATAAAAATCTATTCCTTTAAAAATAAATAAATAAATAAATAAATTTATAAATTATAAAATTCTAAATTAACGAAAAAAATAAAAAAATAAGAGCAACAGCTGACGAAAGGGAGAGAAAGAGAAAGAGGGAAAGACAATAGTGTTTATGGTAATTTTTGCTCTCTTTTCTCTCTCTTTCGCGATTTATGAAAATGCAGGACTTTACGGAATGACAAGGTCGACAGAAATTTCATGTCGCACGGCACACTCACACATACACACGCACACGATGCTAAGAGACAAAACCACGGACACGCAATCATGCATCGTGTATATTTGATACACACACGTATATCGCGCGCTCGCCCAATTATATGTATACGTAATAATGCATAAATCACGAGCGTATTTTTTTTCTCAGCACGAAGAATCAAAATGGAGCTAGGGGAGGGCATCGAGGGGAAGCTGACGAACGAGGAAGTCGCCTCGCTGACGCCGCGGTGTGCGAGATATCGCGGGAGGAGTAGCCTCTCCGCGCGACGATGGGTCATCGTCTCTGATGTCATCGCGACGACAGGATCGCCGTTTACGTCCGTGCCAAGTGACGTACGAGCATTATCGCGGCGGAAATGGGAACCGATTCGTAATGGAAAGCATTCTCTCGAATACATAAAGGATCGTATTCGAGGGGGAAGAGCAAGAAAGAGGGAGAGAGAGAGAGAGAAAGAGAGGGAGAGAGAGAGAGAGAAAGAAAGAGAGAGAGAGAGAGAGAGAGAGAAAGACAGAAAAGAGACACCTAGAGAGAGCGTAGGAGGAAGGAGAACGTTCTGCGAGATTTACCTTTAAATAAATAATCGTACTCGTCGTCCCGAGTGCCCATCTCGATCGCGGCAAGCAACAAACGCCTTTCAACAAGACGACGTCGGGTGTCCCTAGGGTCGTCGGAACCGCACTACTGCGCGATGTGTACGACTTATATACAAAGAGACAGGAGGCGACACGACAGGAGCCGCCGATTGGCCCCCGTACTTTGTTCCCGTGTCCGGCTGTCGCGACACGCGACTACGGGCCAACGCCGTCGCGCAAAACGATACGAGAGACAAAAACAGGGGGAAGCCAAGGGCAGTGCGCGGACGGCGAGCGGATCGCTACACGGCGATACAATTATTTTCGTTCTTTCAATTCAACTGTACAATATGGCCTCCTTTCTACGCCCCTCCAAAGCCGATACGTGCATGCGCAGTAGTCTGAACATGCGCAGTCCGCGAGCTGTCACACGCACGCGTCGATAGATAGAGAGCGACTGCGCGCGCCGATAGAGGCTGCGCGTGGCGGTGGGGGGAGCGCCGCGCCGCTGCGCGCGCAGGCACGCCGATAGAGGACACCGATAGAGGTCACCACTCACTACGCGACAGCCCGCGACACGCGACATTCTCGTCTATCACAGGGGTGCGATTATTTCGGGGGTGCGAAGAGAGTGTTGAGTGTTCGATGTTCAAAAAGTTCCGACGTGTTCTTGGACGAGTGTAGATGTGCTTTTTTGCGCAGCTTCTCTATTTTTTGAGATCGGATCAAGTTGTTGACCACAAGATTGACATTATCATCATAATCATTTTAATCAATTAATGGTGTGTGAGCAATTCCTATATAGTTCAAACACAGTCAAAAAGAAGAAGAAGAAAGAGTGTTCGAAGAGAACCAATCGGGATGAGGATTCTTGCCATCTGAAGGGAAAATAACGTCCCTTGCTTTGGACGTGTCCCGTGTTGATTTCGCGAAAGTTTTATATAGTTTTTATTCATCAATCAAGATGAAAGAGACAGAGATTTCTTCGCTCACTGATCGATCGAATATTTCGAAACTTTTGTAGCTTTACACATTTGATGAAAAATAAAAGGCGCTCTTGAGAAGGGAACAAAGTGACAAGTGATGTGACATATTTGTTTGACTTTGGATCTTTTATGATTGATAATTATATTTTCTATGAATGAAGATAAAATGGAGTGATTTTTTATCCCGGATTAAGATACGGAGTGAAAAAAATTTTGAACGAAGCGCCTGTCAAGATTACGGATCCCAGCATCCCAGATGGCGTATATCGCGTTCATCTCGTTGGAGAAATTCGAAGTTCGCTATCTTACGCGGGTATGCGGATGAAAAAACAATTAATGAAATACGCTTGTGTCGCGTACGCTGTGTTTTTACGATAATCTCTGTCAGATCATTTTCCAAAGTACTCCTTGGAAGCGCTGGAACCGATTTACACAGTTATAATTTTACACATATAATTCCTGTCGTTTGTGTACGCTTTTTCCGATCGCGCTATAATTGCTTCGATAATACGGAATGTGCAGTAGTTGAATGAGTTTAAGAAAATTATACAGTTAAAATTCCGCAGAAGTCGATAATATAACGATTAATAATAGAGATTAGTCTATCCCAAAATGTCAGCGCCCGAGACAGCTGTGATTTTTGCAAAGCTGGAAGCTTTAAAGGACATTAGGTATGTCATATAATATCTGTTTAAATGTATATTTATATAAAATTTATTTACTTGTTATAATTCTCTTTTTGCGCTTCTTCAGATCGAAGACCCTTCAATTGGAGAAACTGAAACAGAGAATAATGCAAGAAGTGGAACAGACAGAACAGGAGGAGAAGTGTTTATTAGAATATAAGCAAGAAATGGATTTGCTGATGCAAGAGAAAATGGCACATGTAGAAGAGCTGCGTCAAATACATGCAGACATTAATGCGGTAAATTTATATCGTTTATTTTTTTAATAAACAGGATAGAATAAAATCATACAAGATGTGAAACTACATGGAGTTTCCGCTTCTTATTGCTAACAGAGTTTATATTTTGTTAGATGGAATCTGTAATCAAGCAAGCAGAGGAAGCACGTAACAGGGCGAGAGAAACTGCAAAACTGATTCACAATAATGACTATCAGCCATTAAAGCATGACGTTGATCGCATGCGTAGGGAAATTTTGGGTTTGGAGAGACTACCAGAGTTATATGAGACTGAGTCAGATCTTATCTCACCAGAGTAAGTATATTAATTTGGCTTAAAGTTATTAAGCTTGCCATTGTGTAAAGAATATACTGCCAGCTAAATGGAAAGCAAAATTACAGACTGAGCTGAGTCAAACTTTTATTGTGTAGACGGTTTGTTCATAGCTATTTTGAACGGCCGATGCAAAAAGCGGAATGGAGAGTAGAAGTACGAGGTGACGATTTATTACCATCGCTTGGACTACATCATCCTGGACATCCAGGCGGTTCGACACCTTTTCTAGCTCCACAACCTCTTCAGGGGCCAAGTAAACCAGAACCTAGACCATTACCACCAGCCCCGGGGCCTCCAGCTCCAACATTCAGGTACCACTGGTATATCTCGACCCCCTTATTACATTTTTTATGTATAAAAATAGAAATATTATATACTGTATTATTATTATTCTTATCATTAAAAATGTCATCGTTACCATGTTTTGCAGGCAACAACCACCGCCTATGAAGTCTTGCCTTTCGTGCCATCAACAAATTCACAGAAATGCACCAATTTGTCCACTCTGCAAAGCAAAATCGCGTTCGCGTAATCCCAAAAAACCAAAGAAGAAAGATTAATTATAATTAGAAATATTATTTATAATGAGTAATCTATAATTATCTACAATTTGTCTTAAGAAGATACATGTATTAATCATTTTTGTAATCCATAGAAACTATGCACTCTTATTATATCGGTAGCATTTATAAGTGCACACAATTTCCCCCCATGAGAATCTACGTCTTTATATATGTCAATTTTTTAATGACAGACTTTTTTAGGTTTCAAGGTTTTATTATATTCATTAGGAGCAAATAAAAAGAAATGTAAGAATGAATGATAGTCAAATATATAATTTCTACTACTATGATAGAGAAATAAAAATAAAAATTTAACATTTAACAACAATATTGATTCGTTTTTATCTCATTATATTTATCTTTATTAAAAGTTTTATCAGCGCATTATATTATTAAGGATTTGTAAAAAAAGATTGAAAGATTTTTACTTATTTTTCTTTATTAATAGTCGCACTTATAACCAAATCAGAGCAAAATGCAAATTTCATTATAATTTCGTATTTTATTTTTATTAATTTTGAATATGATACAAAAAGTATATATGTATAATTATAAGTACAACATACATTTTGATTTGCCAGTTATTAAGTATATACATATATTCTCACACAAATCATATTTTCCATTCATTATTAAATCAAATATTTAAAAAATATACTTCCACATAATTTCAGTATATTGCAAATTTACAGATATGAATCATTGCTTGAATCATGTTTATAATTTTTAATTGCATATTGAATAATATGAATCATATTTCTCTTTCTAAATATATCTTGCAATTTTTCTATTGCGTGATATATTTTTGCCCAACACAATAATATATCTTGTAATTATAATATTTCTAATATTGAATGTGAATTATTTTTATTTTAATTCCTTATGCTATTGTTTTTTTGATATTTATTTAAAAAAATTAATACAATAACAATAATATCTATCACTTGTACTAACTATCTGTTTCTAAATTAATATAAGGCTAAATTTGATAAAATTCAGTAGGTCTATTCAGTAGGTCAGTGCCTTTCGAATTACACGAAAAACCAAACTACCTTTTTACATATTTTGCATTGATTTATGTTGCATTTACATTATATAATAAAGTATGCAAATATGGCAAATCTTACAATAATCTAATAAACATTCCAACATTTAATTATATTTGAGCGAGAGTGATTATTATTACGTATTAATTGTTATGTATTAATATTATTGTGTATTAATGATAATAAAAACATTTTAAAAAATCATTTGATTATCAAATCTTGTGGGCATTCACTTAATACAATACAAATAATAAAATAAAAATTTCATATCACATAATAATGTAATGTTACAGCCTAACAGATTTGTACGTAATATTACCTGCAGTTCTCATACAATACACACAACGGCGCTTTCTATATGTGCTATTCTTATATGAATTTGTACTTATTATAGTTTTTTACAGAGACGATGTTTTAAAAAGTTTTCATGAAAAAGAATAAAAAAGCAAGTTTTCTCGAAATATACGTATTGTTATAGAAATTTCCTTCTTTTTTTTGTAATGAATAAAACAGTGACTTGTACGTGTGTGTGTATTAATAGGATTAAGATTCTTATATGTAAAAATTGCAGTTTGTGCCAGAATTTATCTGTGTTATACTCTTACTATTCTCTCAATAGAACGTTTATAACACTAATGTTAATATAAATATGTACCGTATTGTTTTAAAGTTATAACTTTAGGGAAGAATAGTTTACAAATGCCATTATTAAATAGCATTGTTTATGCTAAGCCTCTATCATCTTTGTTATCCAAGCCTGAATAACATTTAATATCACATTCAAATATGACATTATTCAACCAGAATTTATTATATAAAAAGAATTCGATAAAATATAAATAAATCGTATTATTAAAAAATTTTGAGTATTGTAGATTTTCTCTTATCATATATATATTGATCTCGTAACAATTGATCTCTTATTATTGATCTCTAACAATTTAGAATAGAGGCACTTATTCTTAACTATATGTAGCAAAATTTGTAACATTGTATATAAAATATTTATGCAAAGATTGTATAATAATAATCTGTATATGTTCATAAAAAATATATATCAATTTGTGTGTGCGCATCATTATTGGAATAACATTTATGTACAATATGTTGTGGCAGTTGTATATATTGTATTCGCAGAGATGTTGATAATGTTTTACTTCAAACCTCATCATTATCATTATACTTTATCGCACTCGCAATCTAATGTTTCGTTAAACTTTATAGCTTCACGCGATGTTTGAGTATTATCAGATTTTAAATGAACTAATGGAGTTTCGTCTTTCCCTTGCCTATTCGACGCTTCATCGTATTTCTTCGCCTCTGGTGGAATCAAACGTTTACTTACACATTGTAACCACAACATGGAAATAAGCAGCATTACACTGTTAATACCAAAAGTGTGATACGTGCCCAAGCGAGTATAAATGAGGCCTACAAATACCGGACCTAAAACACGAGATGCACAACCCGCACCTGTCATTAAGCCCATCCATACTCCTTGCGGTCGCGGGCCGAGAATCTTGCTAAATATAGTTTGTATCAAAGTAACCCCCACAGGATAACCGATAGATGTAAAGCCGTAACCGATAAAAAATTGAGTAATCGTCATTTGCGGAGTATATAAGCACCATTCTTGAGTAATTGGACATCCTAAGATTTCTGTACCGTTGATATCCTTCGTGACGTTCTTGTACGCTAAAAAATATTTCAGCACAAATATTTTTATTACAAACCTATATATTATTGTAATGTATATATATATATTGTAATATACTATATAATATATATTATAGTATATTAGTATAATATATATTATTGTATAGTATAATGTGCATAAATGAAAATGTATCAGACATAAATATAGTTTGAAGTATAATACTTACGTCCAAAATCTGCAATTTGGGGAAAATTGGGACCCCAAGGAATACACACTAGTCGCCCAATCAACATAAAAAAGAATCCACCCCACAACATTACTTTACGTTCTTCAAATCTATAAAAAAATGTAATATTATTTGATGTCACATAAATACAATATAAATGTGTGTGATACCATCTATATATACATATATATATATATATATATATATATATATATATATGTGTATAACAACAAATGTTATAAATTAGTACAAATGTTATAATTTTAAATTTTATTTTATACATGCATTTACCTTTTACAAAGTGGTGTAATCATGGCAAATGTAATACAAGCTACTATAGCACCAACACTCATCAATATCCCCATATAATATAATGCTTCCTTTTTAGACCAAGCAAATTGATCCATAGTGAGAGAAGTACCGAGTCTACACATAAAAAAAGCATATATGTCAATTAAAATTTTTTACTCGACAAAGGTTTCAATTTTAATATTATTTTGCAATAAATGTGTTTAACGTTAAACTTTAAAAATCTCGACTGTTTTTATAAACAAAAGTTTATCAAGTTTTCCAGAAAAAAAAATAGATGTATACATATATATGTATGTGTGTGAGTGTGAATATAAAGATAGTATATATATATTTTTATTTATTTCCAAATTTTCTCCAATTGTTCTTCATAAATATCAGAGAACAAATGTACTTACGTCTCAAGAAGAACAAAATTAAAGACCAAAACAAAGAATGCACAAATTAAAGTCCACGATGCTAAATAGTCAGGTTTTATAGACTTCCAAGTCTCTTTTTCTATAAATACAATAAATTCTATGATAGAAAATATACATATCAATCAATACTAAAGAAAATTAACAATAAAAAATCATGGAAGACAAAAGTTTTTAGTTAGTTTAAAAAAATTTTTAATTGAATAAAATTAATGCACTATAATTCATCTTTATGTGTTATATATAACGCACACGAAATTATGAGAGTTGTGAGAGTTACGTGTTATATAACGCACACGAAAACTTGAGAGTTAATATTCTAATAGAAATAATATGAATTTATTGTACCTGTAGCTTTGCCTTCATTACGCATAGCTTCTTTTATAGCAATTTTGTATTCTTTAAAATTCCATGGAAGGAATAAAATAAAATTGAAAATTCCCATTATTACATTAATCCAACCAGCCGCCGTGTACATGTTTATAGGCAGCATCATAATGTTTACACCATGATCTCCGAGAGGTGTTACAGCAGCTTGTAATGCAGGACCCACCACAAAACCTAACACCTACAAAATATTTCTTTGTCATTCATGTATATAACAAATTATTAATATAAATTATCAATTATCAATTGTAATTACAAATATTATCAATTGTCTCTTGTACAAAAGGCAAGCTAGTTTTAACAAGATCACAAATTATTAAGAATAGATAACTATAATATAAAAGACTATAAAAGATTTTTTATCTGTATATTATATATTCTGATGTAATGAGAGAAAAAATTACCTGTGCAAGAGATATCATAGAAACTGCACGTGTACGTTCTGAAAGTTTTGTGGCTGCAGATAAATAAGATCTTGCTACAGCAATATTAGCTGCAAGAATATATGTTTGCGATTAATTAATAAGCGAAATATACAAATATGCTAATACAATTTAAAAATTTGAAAGATTATTAACCAGAACTAACTCCAACGAAGAATCTGGAAATAATCATATAACTTTTTTTATCACCAGGTATCACCTCAAGGATACTGTAAGCTGCTGATGCAATAGTAAACAGCACTAAGGATACTAAAAGTGGTAATCTTACTGATCCTCTTTTATTGCCCCACCAGCCCACCAGAGGTGAAAACAACATTTGTCCTAATGGATTAGCCGCCACTACATAACCCATAAATTCTTTTCCTGCCGTAGGGTCCAACTAAGATACAAACATATATCAAAATATATATTGCATGTAATTTTTTATAATATATTATCTTGTACATATATACACTGCATACATACCTTGTCTAAATATGGCCAAACACCAGTAAGTATAATACTGAAGCCAAGTGACATTAGAAACATAGTAAAATAAATTATGTAAATACTTTTCCATCGTTCTTTCCTTTCAAGTTCAGTCTCTAAATCATCAAGAGGAGGTTCAGTGTGCCTAAAACAGTTTTATGTTATAACTATTTGCATATATATCTATGAAATTTTCTTCAATTAATGTCAAGTAGACTTTGTTTTCATTGGATTTGAATTTAAAATTCTTATATGAAGATATGTAATGTCAATGCACAAAAAGCAAAAAATATCTCTAATTTTTTTTGTACAGAAAGAAAACTTACTCTAAATTGATCAAAGAATGTATTGTTAACACTAATATGATAATGATACACTAGACACTCTGTATATAAATCTTTAATAATAAAATTCCAAAATTTTAATATTTATATATATAAAATATGTATAATTTATAAATATATGTATTTATACCTTCTCATAAAAAACTTCTTATATCGATCCATCAAAATTGTTTCACACTGTTCTATTTCCCATTTAAAAGATTTAAAACTTCTAGTACAAATTTCTTGGAAATGTATAAATCTCAATATTTATACAATACTTCAATTAACATATAACTTCAACCTATTGTGTAAACAAAAAGCTACATTTAAATTTGCATTAATATTGAGTTTTCCTTAATTAATGCAATGATAATTATGTACACACATATAATAATTGTAAAACATTTTTATCAGAAAAATAATGCAAGAGATAACAAAATTCCAGGTTTACATATTTTTTTAAAGATACCTTTAAAGAACCTATGTTTGAAAAATAGAAATAATTTAATATAAAAACTGCATTTTTTATTAAATTATTAGTTAAACTAAAAAGAGAGCCAAATATAGATGTCTATATTGAGATGTCAAAAATTACTGAGGTATATATCTATCTATATATTTCTGTGCCTTATTCCAATTTCTTTACCAGAAGTTTAAATTTTAAAATTATGTCTAATATAATAAATATCTAATAATTGTCTAATAATTATGTCTAATAATATAATGTCTTTTTAAGAATAAGAACAAGTAAATTAAAACATATTATTTTAAAAACATATCATTGAAGAAAATAATATTTTTCTAGAACATCTTATATATATATACTTTTATTTTTAATTTCACATATATATTTTTAATATGCATTTTGTGTGTATGTGTGTTGTGTACGTTTGTATAATAAACATATACCATTATAAAAATATAAAATAAGAGATCTGAAGTAATTACATTACTTCAGGTTGCATTATTTTCCTGATAAAAATGTTTTACAATTCTTATTATATGTATGTACATAATTATCTTTGCGTTAATGTATATATATATATATATATTATATATATGTATAATAAATCAATATATTCATGAGAGATTATAAGATAAAAATACTGTAATATAATCACTGCACCAAAATTTACATATTTAATTTATATAGTATAATAAAAATTTTTTAATATGAAATTTTGATAAAAAAAGATTTTAAAAAATTAATATACAATTTTAGAGCATCAATTTTAAAGATATGTTAAGAAGATTTAATGAGAAATAATGTGATAATATAATAATAATCTACATATTTAAATATTTTTACAATATCTATTTGAAATAAGACAATTTTGTAAATATTAATATATTTCTAGTAAAAAATCTGATAAGAATGTATCTACATATGTATACACACATACATCTCTCATTGGATTTTACTTTCTAATTTAATTCACAATATTTCTGATTCTTTATATATTTACACAATATTATTTTACAGTCTGATCTGACATATGTATCTCATTTATTGACACTTTCTCAAATCTAAATTGTTTTAAGTATTCTCTTATGAGTCAAATATATATATATATATATATCACCTTTCACTAACGTCGTTTCACTAACATTAAGAATTCTGATGGCACAATTTTATCGAAGCGATCTCTCGTCAAATCTGCAAGGTTAACTTCTTTCTTGTTTTTCCTCGTTCTTATGAATTGCATTTATTCTTAGTCATAAGAGAGATCAGCGAATAGGTCATTGAACCACTTCCCTCAATTTAATGCAACATGAAAACTAATGAAAATTTGCTGACTCGGCAAAATAAGAAAATAAGAAAAAAAATATACGTGACATTCAACAGTTGATTCTAAAGAATATAGATCTCGTTCTATGACTATCGATCTAAAAATGCATCGAGATGAGCTAGATTCGGGGAGCGCACTTTTAGCTCTGTCCTTGTTCAACTTTCACTGAACAACAGAGATAGAAGGATGTTCTCAGCGCTAAAGGCTCATTCAGACAGGACGCGTCAAGCGTCAAGCAGCGAGCAGCAACCAATAAGCGAGGCAATATTTTTTACGCCATTGCTAATATTACCTCGCTTATTGGTTGTTGAATGGTTGCTGCTCGCTGCTTGACGCTTGACGCGTCCTGTCTGAATGAGCCTTTAGGGTGCCGTCACATGGGGCGTAAGGGTGCCGTCACATGGGGCGTAACTTGCGTAAGCGTAACCAGCGGATCGCCAATCACCGAGTTATTCCGATAGAACTCGACGAAGGGCTCTATCGGAATAACTCGGTGATTGGCGATCCGCTGATTACGCTTACGCAAGTTACGCCCCATGTGACGGCACCCTTACGCCCCATGTGACGGCACCCTTAAGGTGCCTTTTCATGCTGACGCTCAACGCTCATTTTTAGCATCAAAAGACGTCACGTGACCAAAATTGACGAATTGGTATCTTTATTTTTGGTCACGTGAAGTCTTCTGACGCTAAAAATGAGCATCGAGTGTCAGCATGAAAAGGCACCTTAATAGCGTCTCCTCGATTCTCGAATGCGCTCATGCATGCATCTTTTTTTGTATCTTGCGTATCCTATCTAGAAAGTAATTTATTGTTTCGCGGTTTGTCCATGAAAGAACTACACCTCGTGATCACGAATTATTATCCACGATTATTTATCCACATTTTTTAATACAAATGTATTATAATTGTCTCTCGCTTTCTCTCTATCCTTCAATTATGGAAAAACATAACTTGATAATATAGAATATAGATTATTCTTCTAATTAGAAGTTCTTTGTCAATTTTATTTTTTTTTAAATTATGTGGATCTGGCTTCGAAGTACCGCCGGCTCTAAAATGGATCCAGTTAGCGCCACTGTACCAGCTAGAAAAAGCGTTTCACGAAAAACGGCGGCGTGGCCCCTCTCATTCCTTCTCTCTGGTTAGGTAATCCGTGTTAACCTATACGAGCTATACGTTGTTAACTGTTTAAATACAGTATTTTAAATAGAATATTTTTTATTTTCGCAGTTATCTTGTCAAATATGTTGATCCTAAACGCAATACATCGAATAGGAACACTGGCGGGAGCGAATGTAACCCATAAAGTAAGTACTTTGCGAAGTAATTATTAGAAAGCATGTATTTAAACCAATATCTTTTATAGATATAAATTATTTGTAGCTCAATTTAGCGAGATCCATTACTTCCTCGTTTCCACGCTATTCTAATAATACGGAAGAAGAAATTACGACTGAAACCGAGAGTTCGACCGTAAATAAATCTGTCAGGGATGCACACAGACCAAAAATTACAGTAGAGACAAGCATCAAGTATATGAATAGTAATGGTAAGAAATCATTAATTAATTATTACATGTGATTGTCATTAAATGTGATTAGTGTAAAATATAATAATATATGATTATTACAAACTTATACAACATGATTATCACAAAATCTAGCTTATAAAGAGACTTACGGGGATAACCCAGTATGGAAACTATATAGAAGAAATTACAAAGGGCAAGTAGCACCTAAAAAAACTCGAAGAACTTGTATGGTACGTATGGAAACCTTTCTACTATATAGTGTATGATAAAACTGATATAATCTTTCTAATAATAATGCTATTTAATTTAGAGACGTGGTATAATATCTACTGGAAATCCCTGTCCTATATGTAGGGATGAATATCTTGTACTAGATTATAGAAATGTCAAATTGCTTGAACAATTTATCAACAATTATAATGGAGATACCCTAAGTTACTCGTAAGTAATACCTCAGTTTTATCAATATTTTATTATATATTTTTATTATATTTGTACTAAAATATCCTTATATATATATTTAAATATGAAAATTTTCTATGTTTATAGAAAGACAGGTATCTGCCAAAGGAGACACAAACAACTCCTAGTTGCATTAATCAAGGCCAAGGATTATGGAACTATTACATACGATGTTCCTATAAGACAATACAATTATTCAGAGTGGAACTCAGAGGACAAATAATCGATTAACATACCTACATATATACATGCTCCTCTAAATATGGATAAATTGAAGGAATGTACGGGAAAAAAAATAGAATCCACCTTTGTTATAGTAGGAGGCGGTATAGCTGGAGTATCCTGCGCCGAAGGATTGAGCCTTCTCGCTCCAGAAGAAAGTATAATTTTAATTACTGCTAGTCCTCTGATAAAAGCTGTGACAAATATAGTTCCACTAGGCAAAACATTAATGCATTTTAATGTAGAAGAGAAAAGCGCAACAGTCTTGGATGAAAAACATAAGATGTTACAAGTTATTCATGATACTGTAGTTAGAATTGATACTGTTGGAAAATTAATAGAAATTAGCAATGGAAATATCATAAGTTTCAAAATGTTGTGTCTTTGTACCGGCGCGAAACCGAAATTGATAGCAGAGAACAATAATCTTATTGTAGGTATTCGTGATACGGAATCTGTACTACAGTTCTCTCATAAACTTAAAAATGCCAAAAGAGTCATAATTGTTGGTAATGGAGGAATTGCTACCGAAATTGTACACGAGATTAAAGGTGTAGAAATGATTTGGATAATTAAAGACAAACATATTTCTGCAACCTTTGTCGATCCTGGAGCTGCCGAATTCTTTTTGAACAAGATTTATTCCAAACCCGATACGTCGGAAAACAAAGATATTCCAACTAAAAGAATGAGATATGTAGTGTCAGATACCGTACCAATTAAAGACGGAGCCGCTCTTGGTCCAGATTGGCACAACAATTTTGACATGAGCGGTACATTTTTTACGTCTACAGATGTACATGTCGAGTACGAGTGTGAAATATCGAAGTTACTTACTCCCGACGAGCAAAAGCAGTTTAATTCTACAGAAAAATGGCCACTCAACGCACAACTAACGAATGGTAAAATTATCGGCTGTGATCTTATTATCTCGGCAACAGGTGTTATTCCAAATTCCGACATACGTGGATTAGAAGATCTCAAAAAAGGAGAGGACAACGGATTATTAGTAGACTGGAAGTTAGAAACTTCAGCGAAGGATATCTATGCTGCTGGAGACGTTTGTACTGTAGACTGGCCAAAAGCAAAACATTGGTTTCAGATGAGACTTTGGACGCAGGCTCATCAAATGGGTTGTTACGCTGCAAAGTCAATGGTCTCGAATTTAAGAAACGAAGAATTCTTACAAGATTTCTGTTTCGAGCTCTTCACTCATGTGACAAAATTTTTCAGTTACAAAGTCGTCTTACTCGGTTTGTACAATGGACAAACTTTGGGAAATAATTATGAAATACTTTTGCGAATCACTAAAGATCAAGAATATGTTAAAATTATTTTACAAGATGGCAAAATGCAAGGCGCAGTACTCATCGGAGAAACAGATTTAGAGGAAATGTGTGAAAATTTGATTCTTAATCAGTTAGACCTAAGTATGTATGGAGAAGATTTGTTAAATCCAAATATCGACATTGAAGATTATTTTGATTAATATACTATTAATTTTTTTTGTTAATACATTTGTCTGTATTAATTCAACTTTATCTTATTATTGTAATAAAACTTATAGTTAACTATGCATATGTGTGCATCATATATTTAGATTTGATAAATTTTAAAGATTTATTGTCATTTACTTAGCACATAAATATAGATAACTTTACAAAATTTTCACAGTCTTTTTTACATATACAGTTTTATAAGAGCTTATGAATTTATATCCATTGTTGGAAAACAAATTCTATATTAGAAATCAGTCTTAAATTTAAATATAAGAATTTAAAAGTCATGTTTTAATTATTGGCAATTAATATATCATTAACTAGAGTTACATACACAATATACAATTCATATAATATTCATAAGCTATAAAAGATATCTATTTTTACTTAACTTATATTTTTAAAACATGTAATTTCCTTGTAGTATTTTGTCTTAGTATTTTGTTACTAAGCCTCTTAATTAGATTACATAAAATAAAATCATTTTATGATGCAAGCAAAATTTAAAAATTAAATAGAACTAATAAAATAAAATGATAAAATATGAAAAAACTGAAAGCGCGTTCTAATGATTTAGCTTATTAAAAGATATAAATTAATTAAATGGATCATAAGTCTAAATCTGTGTAACGATATGTATCATACGCAGTATTATTATAATTACAATAAGATATTTTTGAGATAATAGCTGAAAAGTTTTATTTAAAAATAATCATTATTTTAAACAGCTATTGCTTATTTTATCAAACTCATTGACTCATTGACGTGATTTTATCAATAAACCTCACGTTTTTTTCAGCATTTTCAGTTTTTACATCCGACACAATACTCCTCCGCATGCTAGATTTCTTTGGTGACATATTGTGATTTAAAGAATTTTTGACATCACTTTTTACAATTAATGCTTTATCTACGTCGTTATTATTGACATTACCTGAGACTGTATTTTCTCCTTTGCATTGGTTTAAATCCTTATTTTGGAAGATAGTCTTTATATCATTTGTTACATCGATGACAGTGTTATTGGCGCTGTTCATCGAATTTGTACTCGTGTCTTCACCTTCACTTAAATCTTTATTCTGGAAGATATTTTTTAAGGTTTCAATAATATCTTGCATCTTGGTCAACGATTCGACAATTGGCTTAGTATTATGATTCTGATATTGACACAACTTGCTCAAGGTCTTTGTAGCAACTTCGATTTGAGTAAGGCACGCATTTACATCCTCCTGTTGATCGTGCGTTATAGAAGTTTGATCATTTAAAGTCGGTTCCAACATCGATGCATCCATGGAAAGTTGATGAATGCTCTCATTCAGTTGCTTTTTTACAGGTGTCATATTTATCGAAATTCGACTATTGTTTAAAGAATCTTCGAAAACTTCCGTTGTGTCATAAGGCTCCCAATTGCAAGGCAAATCTCGTAGTTCCTTCATCGAGTCTTCTATATCACAGGTTCTCAAGCGATGAATCCAATCTAAAAAGTCCATCGGTTGCCACAATGTCTCTATCATATGGAATTTATCACGAACGCGAATCACTGGCTGTAAATTCTTTTTTACTATTATTTGTTGTTGTTCAAATTCCTAGAAATAGAAAGTAGCATGAAGATTCCTGAAGAAAAAGTTGAAACAATATATATATGCACTTTTATATATCCAGTATTATATCCAGTAAATCATAGTAATTTAACTAATAATATTATTCTTCATTAAAACAATGTTTAGAATATTTATATGAATTTTTTTCATTACATAATTTTCGAGAGAAAATCATTTTTAAATATAAAACAAGCTGCGAACAAACATTGTTATAATGTTGAAGCATATCAAATTTGCTGTATTGTATAATTATTATCGAAATTGGTTATATAACAATAGTAATATCAATATTATATCATAGTAAAATAAATTCTATATATAGTCACATATCTAATTAATCAAGAAAAAAAATTTGCTAAATGATAATGTGCAAAATTATTTTTCTCGGAAACGATCTAACTAATCGAAACAAATTATTTACATAATAAATTATCTTAACTTATATTATTTACTGGATACTCTGCGTAATGTGTATATAAAATTATTGTAAATCAACTCACATAATTAAATCCACCTTCTTTACATCGCTGAGTCGCTTCCTTAACGAGTATTTGCATTTCATGCAAACTGATGCCACCGGCAGTTATTGGTTTTTCATTAAATTTCGCCTTTAGCACATTCTCGATATCCGCAGTTCTCTCGTTCAGAATATTCTCCAATTCTTGCAAAAAGTTTGATTTGTATGGAGATAATTTCGCGTGACTTTGCTCCAGTTGTATCTTCTTGATTTTATTGTTAGTTTCCATCTCTGTGACAAGTAATTCTTTTTCCAATTCCAGTTCCTTCTTTCTACGATTAATTTGTTCAAGTGCGTGCTTTTGTTCTTCGAGAGTAGAACCGAGAATTTCGATCTTATGCTCATATGCTGATTTTTGCGATCCGAGTTGCAATTCTACTTCACGTTTAGCATTTTCCAATTCCTTTATCGCTTTCTGTTTCGAGTCCTCCAGTTCTGCTCTTAATCTATATAAAGAAAAAATTACGTAACAATAACATATGTAAATATTTACACAAACAACTGCGTTCTAATTAGTTCTTTTAGTTCCATCAAAATTTTATATCGAAAAAAAATCTTTCTACTTTTATTTTTACGAGCAATACATACCTTTCTTCCTGTACTCGAAGAATTTCTTGATAAGCAAATTCGAAGTCTATCGCTTGTGTAGAAAGCTTGACATTGCAACGCTCGTCATATGGATTTATGACTTTGAAATAATGATTACCACCGATCACTAAGCGATCGCCGTGTTTAAGCATAATTTTTCCAGTTATTATCTAAAGGATAATGGAAATATTTTTATCAAATTTCTTTTATAAATAACCAACTATTAATGATATATTATTCATTATCATTACCTGCCCATTGACATACGTGTCTCCGTCCATTTCAGGTGTTAAGATTAATTTTCCGCCTTTATTTTCGATGGAGCTAAAAAAAGAAAAGAAAATGTAGCACAAACGCAATTAATAAATAATATATAAGATGATAAGGGAAAGAAATTAAAAATGTTAATTGTGCGTATGTTAATAAGAATTTATAATATTCAGCAGACAACTAAAATAAATATGGTATCTTTCGATAAATATTCAATTTTGACCAAGTGCACAAATCAATTTTAACATAAACTCGTGTTGTATTTATTAGCACAATAAAATAAGTAAAATTTAAATATTATAATGTAAGTCTGCTCTCCAACTTATTCGGATTCCAATTTATTCAGTGACTTTGGGAATCCCTAATATCCTGTATAATGTGACATAATTGTCGATAGTAAAACATGACACAATATACATAATTATAAAGAGAGAGAGAGAGAGAGAGAGAGAGAGGATGTGTAAATATTATATAAGAAAAAATCAACAACCTTTGTATAGAATGATAAAAAAATACAGAATTTGTTTCACACCTGTGCCAGAGTTAATCTAATCAATGAAATAAGTTGTACAAGTTAATAATTGTTACATACATCTTCATTCATTACATAATAGTAGCATTATACATGCATTAGGATTAGAAACAGTCATAAAAAAACAACAAATAATGTGCTAATAGAAGTACATAGCTTCAAAAAATTCTTGGAATTGATTAGTATATAATTTATATAAACTATAAAGAAATGTAAGACAAATTTTTATCTTACAAAAATATAATTGTTTATCTTTTTAGTATACATAAGGTATCGTCACAATTGAAAATGTACATACAAATGTCGTAACAAATGTATAGCAAAATATAGAATAATGAAAAGTTTTCAAATTTGACATAAACTTTTCTGTGAAAGGACAGCATTTGTGTGATGCTACTGATATTATTAAAAATATAATTGTAAGACTGAAAAACTTTTTTCAAATGGCTTTTAGCACGCACATTAGCAGAAATGTAATTAATTATATAAAAATAAATTATTTTAAAATATAGTTTAAAAAATTCATATTTTGTATTTTTTTCGAAAAAAATTATTCCGAGAACTTTTTGAAGTTATTGGATGAGAATTGTATGGAGGAAATCTATTCACACAACATATCCGAAATATATTTGACAAAAGAAAAAAGTCAGCATCCATACTAGAAAAATGTCTCCCCTATTTCGCTAATTCACTCTTTTTTCTTTTCCTCGAGCCCAAGCATGAAAAAGAAACAAGCACACACACACAGTCTTTGACTAACCAGTGCAATTCCCTAACAAGAGGTCCATCCAACATGATATCCAGCTTTCTGAGGGTAGTTTCGGGTCCGCTACTTTTCCCAACACGAACCAAACCTGGAGGTATAAGATACAAAAGCGTACCGGATAACATAGGATCGGCCGCGAGATTTACGAGACAAGGCTGTTTATCTTTTTCATGGAAATCAATCTCGATGGCGATTCCACAACGACGCAAATATTTAAGCTCCGAACTTTTTTTTTCCTCGGCTTTCTGGAACTTTTCGCGCCAACTCCTGGAATTATACGTGCCTTAACGATTAAATCTTACCGATTCGATGTAAATCATAAAACGACACTAAAAACAAATTTGCGAAATGTTTGTAGACTTAATGGCACTACGCATTTGCTTCCACGACAATAATTAGCTTCATTTACGGATACACATAAATCCTGAAACTTTGACAAATTTTACTACAAAGAACAAAATTGAATTATAATTTCTGGTTCTTCGACAAAATACTATAATAGCTTATCATGATACATGTATCTATTATAGGGAAGGGACTTCTAGATTTAAAAATGATATCTTAATTTGATATATATATATAAATTTCATAATATTATTCCATATTCATTTCATAATATTATTTTTTTATACATAGATTATCTCTTTCACTTACATTTGAGTCGTGGCCAATTGTTCTTCCGTTTTCTTCAACCGATTTTTCAATTTATCAATCTCCTTTTGTTTTCGCTTAACTTCCCCATCGGACTGATGCATTGGCTCCATGCAATCGAGCAGTCGGCGAGGTGTAACTCCAAGTTGCTTCTCATATCCCTCTCGTACTCCACGTAAACGTAGAACTTCAGCTTTTAATTCACTATTCGAATAAATTAAGCTATTATATATACAATATGTTTGCACTTTTTGGTTCAAATGTATATAGCAATATTAAAATTTTAATTCTTTTTAATTTCTTTTTTCTTCGTATTCGCGCAATTTTTACATTTCTGTCAATTTTGCAGAATGCAATTCTGACAATGAATATGGAGTTTGTTAAATTGAACTTGAGGAAATATTTTACCGAATTAAGCGATCATGTGGATCCTCGTTGATACGGATTCGGTTGACTATAGCTCTGGCCTGGCATGCATATCGAAGAGTCGCCAGAGTTTCTTCCACGTGAATATTAGCCGGTGATACCGTTCCCAACATCGCCGTCCGTGAATTTCCTCCTAAACTCTCCTATAAAAAATATTTATATTCTAAAAATATGTATATTTTTACACGACCTCTTGTATTTCTTTTCTATCATGCTTTAATAAGGATTTCACTTTTTATTTCAGTTTCTAAAATTGCTGCAATGCTGCATCATCGAAAAATGAACTGAGTAAAAATATGTGAATTTGTCACATGCAACTATTCCTGACAACAAAATTTTTATATAGAAATATATGAGGTAATCAAATCTCTCTTCCCAAGGAGAAAACATACAAGTAATATGTTTATAACATCCTCTCTTCGTTTTCTACCATTTAAATCATAAATGCTTTTTGAAGCAGAATATCTGAATACATATTTGTATTTCTTTTCTATCATGCTTTAATAAAGATTTCACTTTTTGTTTCAGTTTCTAAAATTGCTGCAATGATGCATCGTCGAAAAATGAACTGGGTAAAAATATGTAAATCACATGCAAAAATATTCATGCAATTTTATTCGTGGTGCTTTGAGTCACGACATATGTACACACATGTAGAGTTTTAGCATTTAAATTAATCGTAGTATCGACACAAAAATATAGTTTGTCGTGTATTGTATCGATTATCGAAAGCAATCGATTGTAAATCTGATCATTTATAAAAATCATATCACCGAATATCATCGAAATTGTCATCCATCAATGACAGGCTTTTTATACATCGATAAATAAAAAATAATGCCAAAAAGAATATATTTTTTTGTTTGTGTAATATTTAAGATAAATTTGCAAATTGTTAATTTTTTATTCTAATCTTTCAAATTCTTATTTCACAATTCATAATGTGAAAGAAAGGAGAAGAGAGAAAGAGAGAGAAGAAAAAGGAAACAAAATGAGAAAAAAAATATTAAATATATTTACAAAGAAAGTGAAAGAATAAAAGAATAAATAAGAAAAGTTAAAATTTTTAATCAAATTTTCGAGAATTAATGGTCGAAAATAAATAATATATCTACTTATTCATATTTAATTTTGAGTAAATAAATAACAATTTTATCTTATACTACATTTTTCTTGAATAGCTTCAAAGAACAATTTTCAAATTGTTTGCTCTTTCTAATTATCTTAATTGCACGTTGAGGATATGTCACAAGAGTAAAACTTACTAGAAAGTCTTCAAGATATGTCAATCATAAAAATTGATTTCTATTAAGATATATGTACAACACAATATCCTCAATTTTATCTATATATTTATAGATATTAATAAACTGTTTTTACATGTATTTGTTAGAATAATACTATCGAATAGGCGATTGAATAAAAACATTTTGTTCGTCTGACAAAAATCAAAATTCGACATTTCAATAAAATAATTTCGAAAAAGATTTCAGATATTTAAATGATAAAATCTACTTTAAACTGTAAAATATCTTGCAGATGAAAAAGATGTATCATTTACAAAAATTATTTTTCAGAAATACCTTCAGATGATTCAATTATTAGTAATGACTAGTAATGTTTTGTTTTGTCGAACAAAACAAAATATAATAAAATAAAAAATGTAATATATATAAAGTATAAATTTATTCTAATAGTCAGTGTTTGCTGTTATCTAAATAAAATTATATAGATGATCATCTAGATGAAATTTTGGCGTTATCTTTATATAGATAATAAAAAAATGTATTATCTATATCTGCATCTTAGATAAAAAAAAGTGTTATCTTTACTAAATTATCTAACATAATATTCAGATAATTTGGTTTAGAGTTTCATAGCACATGAAAATATTTTAAGTAATAGAACTTGAGCAGTAAACGATAAAAACTTATAAATAAAACTATAAATATATTTTTATATCTATAATTTTCATTTTTTTATTTTACATTACATTTTTTAACTGTTTACATAAGCGATTTTAAAAATAATATTATCTGGAAGTTATCTAGATGAATCGTCATATAATGTTATCTTTTATCTATATATATTTAAAATAAAATCATCTTTATCTTATCTAAGATGAATTTACATATTTTTATCTCATCTTTATCTAGCTAATTTTAAAATCATCTAAGCACAACACTGCTAATAGTATAAAACAAAATTGATTATAGAAAGATCTCGAAATTGATCACACGTCCGCCACATGTGTGCGGCTGTCAAGTCATTCACTGTTCGATAGTTATCAATGAAAAATATCTTTTGCGATAATTACAAGTACAAATCAACTTGATTAAATGAATATACATATATTTAGTGTCCATAATCAAAATCTAAATTATTTTAATTTTAATTTTAAAAATTTCTAAATATAATTAATATATCATTTTACTTATTAAAAAGTCGTTTTACAGAAATAATAAAGGCGCGAAAACGCGCTAATATACATATATATACGCACTTACGCACGCGTGCACGCACGCACGTAAGCACGTACGCATGCGGCTTTCGTTGTCACGCATATTGCTACCTTTTGTGCGTCGCGCAAATCCGCGAGGAGCGACGAAGGTGATTGGCGGAGCGGAAGGTGGGGCACGTCGAGAGCGTAAACAAGCGTATACGCATTCCAAAGGACGAGGAGGATGTATTCGCGAAAGAAGCGGTAGAGGGGACAGAACCGGTAAATTGGAGTGGGGAAAAGAGACCGACAGATAAACATTATACGTGCGTTAGACATCAAACGTTTCGTTAGTTCAAAGCAGGAGCGATCGGCGTCGAAAACCGACGCCTCTTTGAAGAAGAAGAAACTGCGTTTCTGCGATCAAGCGCAAGGAAACGTGACGCACGCTTTTTATCTACAACTGATCTTCCTGGAGCAAGCATCTTGAGAAAAAGAATCATGCTCAAGAGTACGAGTCGCTGACACGAGAAAGAATCACTCACAATTCTTCCATTGACATTTCGTTCCAACGTCGATAGATATAATCGAAAAAAAAAATCACCATGGATCTTGTTTACATACCGGAGGTGTTTACTTATGGGTATGCGAGAAATCCGCAGTATCGCGACTATGAGCAACCATGGAACAAGGACTACTTCAAATGCAGTAGCACCAGTGAGTATAGAATTTTTTTTATTTTATTGTATTTAATTCAGAGCTAACAATGTTTTGTGTGACAATGTTTTAAAGTTAATAATGTTTTAAACAAAATAATTTATATTCGCATTGCGAAAATAAAATTTTCTCCTCACTGTCCTTGATCATAATTTAGTGATTAATTGATAACTAATTGTAGATATTCTTTATCTTTATGATTACTGTACTCGTACAATTACAGTGGTAAGTGACATTATATTTACTCGCAGTGTACAATCACGATTTCTTTTGCCAAAATCTGGAGTCAATTCTTTTCCTTTTTTTTTTTTTTTTTTTTTATAAAAATGTTGACAATTTTTAAGATATAAGCGACTGAAAACGAATGGATTTTATACGAATCGAATAGTAGAATAATAATAGATTTCAAAGTCTTATTTTTCAGTGAATTTTTGCAGAAAGAAAGATGTAAAAAGAGGGAATTGTCTTAAGTCTCAACAGAGAATCTTGAATTAAGATAAAATTATCACAATATTTAATAATGAAAATTGAAGAGTCGAGGAACAATTGGATATTTCTTTTAATTCTCTGAAAAAATGTATTGCACTTTAATCGAAAAATCTACAAATAAAACTCTTAGATTGATATCTTTGATATTGGCGCGATAAGATCGGCGCAATGATGAATTTAATTTTGTAAAAATACAACAGAGATATATTTCATAGATCATTAATGATGTTTACTAAACATGGACTTTGTAAGCGTCGTGCAAAATAATTTTCCAACGTAAATGAGAGGCGCGCTGAGATATTATCTTACAAACATTTAATTTAATTAATAAACGAAAAAGTATTTCCACTTCCAATCATGTTTTTTTTTTAAATTTTAAATGCATTTTTAAATATAAAATTGCGAATATAAAACAAAATAAGTCTCATATATATATTTCTTGCTAGAAGAAAATATGATGAGCGCAACTGACAAGTTATCTCGCGATAATATGTTGTTGCGTCCATCTGCAGAAAAATATCTTATCACTGATTTTAGTATTATCAGTATAAATCGAATAATTCGCATATTTTTCCGGATCAGAATTCATGAATTAAGAATATATTATTGCTTCATTTATTCACCGAAATCCTTCCGAAATCAATACTCGAATATTTTAAATAAAATAAATAAATATATCTTTCGAAATTTTTACCATTACTAGCTATTGATGATCCATATAAAGACATTCCGGATGAAAAATTAATCGAATAAAGGTTAAGAAGAGAATATATAAACACGTATCTATAGCTATGAAAAGTATTGCGAAAGTATAAGACTTTCCAGTGAAACCATTTGTACACGGAAATATTGCAATCTTACTGTGATCAACACAATAGCTTTTCGTATACAATAGGGTGTTATATACAATAGCTTTTTTCCCCAAAAGTTTTTCAAAGTTAATAGTAATTGAATAGCATTTATACAACAAATAAAAAAATATAAATAAAAAGAAGTTTCGAGTAAAAATCTGAATTATAATACAATAGTTTTATCATATATACATTTTATGAGAAGAGAGGAATTATTATAAAATAATAAATATATATTATAATAATAATAAATAGTAAAAGATTTTTCTGAACCGATATCGTATTTTTGCTGCGATCTAAACGAACAATATCATTTTATACGTTGTCATATCTGTCAGATTAAAAATACTAGTGAAGAGTGTACATCCTTCACATTCCTATATAATAAAATAAAGGTTTAAAATACTAACTACAACGTTTTGCTATATTCTCATAATAAAAATATAAAATACGCTGCGAAGCAATAATATATGATAATATAGGAATAATATTCTTCGCATTGTCATATATCATCCTACGTTACATTGTAATTATACCGCTACAGTTTAGATATCATGTGCCGAAATAGCATTATTGCAAAAAAAGGTTAGTCTTTTTTCTTATCGCGAACTGCACTTTTGCATATCGCATTTTATCAACTGCGCTTAGGCCCGATTCCACCAACATAATTTTAGCTTTAAGCGAGACTTAAATATGTATCTATCTTTATCTTTTTTTCTAAATAAATAAAGACAAACATATATTTAAGTCTCGCTTAAAACCAAAATGACGTTGGTGCAATCGAGCCTTATTAATATTAATCGCGCATACGCCTTACATTATGGACATAATTTTTACGAATGGACAGTTTTTTCGAGATGCGATAATTTGCATGATATTAATTATTAAAATCTTGTTTGATTTACTTATAGTAGGAATGATACGAAAAAACATATTGCATATTATCGTATATTTTCTCATTTAAATCAGTCCTTGTTTATGTCATCGCAACCAGATAAGCGTTGCATAATAATGAAAATCAGTTTCAGAACGTTTATTCATGAAATGTATATCTCATGGTCATACACCGATTTTTTATTTTTCTTTGTTGAACGTATATAATACTTTGATGCGTATATTTGCTGCATCTCATATCTGCACGATCTTAATACGGACAAATAAAAAAAGAAAATTCCTTGTTAGCGCATTTAAGATAAGTTATGATATGATCAGACCAAATGAGATATTATTGATATAATTTTAGACGTATTTCTATCTTTAAAAAAGATACATCGATCAATGATTATATTACGAAAATGATAAGACAATTGAAGACAATTGAAGACAAGGATTGTATTATCGATATTAATTGCAATAATTATATCGAGATTAAATATAAGATTAGATATTCCAGATTATAGATATACGATATATAAGGGCCGTATCAGCTTCGACTCTTTCGTGAAAATAATGTGAAAAAGGAGAACCATTGTTTTAAACGAAAAAAAAATATATACAAAATATTGAGATAATATATGATTAAATAATTTGCGTTATATTCAAGATTTCAGTGCCAAGCATCGTACATACTATTATGTTTTCTGCGATACACATGCGTCTATTTTTAGCTGGTTTCTTCAGACAACTGACCCGAATCGCGTTTCGGATCTCAAAACATCTCTTCTCGTTATCAATCCGCGGATTAGTTGGTTCAAAATTTCAATTACATTAATCGCGAACGAAACCTGCCAAAGGTCAATTAAACAAATTTCAAAATTTATTTTTTTTTTTAAAGACATTTTCGAAAATTTATCCTCCAATCTTTCAAACGACTGCATCATTTCATCGGTATAAATATAATTGTAATTCATCTCTCAATATGTTTACTACTAAAACTATTACACGTGTACATTCAAGTATTTTAATAGCCGTGAGAGGCGGAACAATTTCCGTGACTCAAAGCAAGGATATAATTATCTGGCGCTACAGGTGAGCGAGTTCGAGAGATCTTACGTTGGCATTTTTTAAATTAACATGTTGAATACCGTGACGGTCATTCGATGCTATTATACCGATATATCTTGTTGGCGCAGAATAAAACCAATTTATATTTAATGGATTACATATATATTATCATAAAAAGCAAATTAAAAAATAATTAGTATAACAATAATAATGAAGAAACTAATAGGCCAACTATACGAGCAAACAATTATAGGTTGTTTAATGTATTTATTATTAATTTTAATCATGTACAAATAATACGTTTCGACTGTACTCAGTCTTCTTCAGTAATTCAAACAACGCAAAACTATATAATATTAAATACTATTAATTATAAGTTAACATAATTAAATTATATCGGTCCAACAAACGTCACATCAAATTAATTTAACGTATACGAAGAACTCAGACCAACAATTTCTCGCCATCAACCGACGAATTTCTGTTTCAAAACCTTTACTGACCGATTATTATGTTTTATCAACGGACTCCACTGACATCTGCATATTGACGTAGGCGCATTACCATTTAGTAAATAAAAAACCCGCACAATGATTTTCATCACACTGCGACAGTCACGCATAAAATCCATCATGAATAAACACTCGATATATATATAGTTATCCGTTTGTTGGACCGATATAATTTAATTATGTTAACTTATAATTAATAGTATTTAATATTATATAGTTTTGCGTTGTTTGAATTACTGAAGAAGACTGAGTACAGTCGAAACGTATTATTTGTATACATGATTAAAATTAATAATAAATTCAAATACATTAAACAACCTATAATTGTTTGCTCGTATAGTTGGCCTATTAGTTTCTTCATTATTATTGTTATATTAATACACGAGCGTGGTCATATCTATTACCTTTTATAATAATTAGTATATTTGCTAAAAATTTTATTTTATTTGTTTGTAATACCGTATATTTAATTAGGCTTTTTTTAAATATGATTAATAATGCAAAATTTTGCAATTGAATTGTTATATCGTGACATATGTTATATATATTGTTATATACAATGAAAATGAAATATTCGTATTATTTTAATGATTAAAAAATTCAGAAAACTGTAGCGCCACACAAACACATGAAAATTATATAATAATTAAACATACAAAAATGTTATTTGAACTTTGATTAAATCGAAGTATTAAATTGCTTTATCTTGAATTATGTTGTATAATTGCATGTAAGTAGAATAAAATACAAGATAAAATAATATATTTTATAATATAGCGCTCAGCGATTATTTTTATCTCATAAATAAACAGGAAATTTTTTTAACAATAAATCAACTTTTAACAATAAATATTTAGCAATAATTTTTTAAATTTTATCAAAAATTTTATCCGCACGCGATAATCATATAAATATTATCGTGTTTTATACTTTGCAGAAATACATGTAATTGATATAGATATAAAACATTGCATAACCATTTACTGCGAAAGATTTCATTCACTCACACACACACACACATTTTTATGAAAGTGTGCTTATATAAATATTTCAAGGAAAATTCGGCATTTCCTTCTTTTTGGAGAAAGTTTGATTTTACATATCTGCATCAATTACATGCATCGTGGTATGGACAAATGTAAATAGTTCGATTACTCTGTTTCGTTTTAAACACGAATACGTAAGATATTTTTATCGAAAAAATATTTTGAATATTTATATTTCATGAATTCTACCATATATGTTTCAATACGTTTATAAAAAAAAATATCATATATATATATTCACATTATCAGACTCGAATAACCATGCCGAAGAGGAAATAAACCGGTTTAACTGGCAAGTTTTTTACATGTGACTTGTAAAATGCGCATTTATCTATGCGCATAGATAAATGCGCATTTAAAAAACATACGATTTCCATCAACAAAAAGAGAATATTTTTAATTTCTATTAAAATATTTCTACTCATAAATATTTTATAAAATATTTTATGATATACACAAAATAATAATAATAGAAAAAAATGAAGAGCAGCAGAAAATTCGTCTGCAACACTCAGATCTGAGAATGTATTGCATGCTTCTCGCAAAGATTAAAGATAAAATTATAATTTTTAAGAATTTCCAATACATCGAACTTTCTCTTTCGTTAAAATCTGTATATAATTCTGCTAATTAAGATAAATTATTTCTTTGAATGATTATTCATGTTTTATACATAATGTTTATATCTGCATCGATTATATACTCATCTTTGTAGAGAAATTGTAAAACTCAATTCAATTCTAAATTATAGATTTATTACTAAAAATTGAAAATTCCTTAACTGTTTATTCGAGATAAAAATAATATATGAGTTATTATATATATATTACTTTATCAATCTGTAATTATATATAAATTCAAACTCTGCAATCCAATATTTCAGCTTTCGAAATAATTGAATTACATATCGCGATATCGCCATATAAAAATGTAAAATAGTCAATGCATTTTAGTAATTAATGAAATGATGCGGTCAAAACTATGAAAGTAGAAGTTGTATTTTATTCAAAATTATTATATATATTTAAAAGAAAAATTTATATATATAAAATCATTAAATGAAGTTGGACATACTATAATTTGCTTTGTATTATTATTTAGGAAAATCAGTGGAAAGTCAACGAACCATGCAGCAACAATCCAAAGAAAGTTGCCACTTATGCAAAGAGATGAAAAGGAGAAACTTAGCGGTTTACATAAGAAGTAAATCACGAAGCGATTCCTGTCACGAGGGGATCCATGAAGAAGAAGAAGAAAATGATACAATGCACAATGAGAAAAAAGTCGCAAATGCGAATCAAAATAAATCAGCTAAATCATTACGCAATACATAAAAACAAATCATAACTCTTGAGTATTACATAACCAAAAGCAATAATATTAATCTTAAGCGTAATATAGATGTAAATACGCGCGTAATTAATGACTTTAAGTTACTTTAATTAACTTTAGATATTAATCTTATGTTTATGATTATTAAAAATCTACTCGTTTTTGAAGTGTTTATATAATGCAGTATGAAAAAAATAATAGCTTCTTAAAACTTTTTTACATATTTTACAAGCATTCATATACAAGTGCAATGATTTATTGCGTTAATTAATTACACATATAAACATTATATTTTCAAAAACGAGTATAAAATAAATCTTCCAGAAGTAAGATTCAATTAGATTTATGGCGAGGTATATCATATCGTAAAGGAATATTTTATCATCGCGATTGCTATCAAGATCATTAACAAAGATTATTAAGTATATAAAAAAGTAGTCATAAATTATTCGATTGACAAATAATTAATACTTGCAAAAGTTGATCTGCTGAGTCAGATTCGTTTTTAAATTATGATTTTAAGATATATCTAATATATTGCTCTACCATTTTCTCAACATTGGTTGTACGTTAGTTTTTAAATAAATTTTTTTTATAAATATGAATGTAAATACATTTCTATGAATATTATATAAATATGCAAATTTTTATATTGGTATATGCTAAAAAAATCGAGTGCTTAAAATTAATATAAAGAAGATATTTTTTTATAAAGATTGTTTACTATGACTTCGGTAAATTTAGAAAACTGCATTGATGTTTGCACGCAAATTAGATTTATATTTAAAAAAAGCAAGAGAGCAAAAGTATCTTGTAATTATAGATTTTAGATTTGCTTGATAATTATTTTGCTTGAGATAGTAAGCGCACTTAGACGCGCATACTTATAAGAATTGATAAACTAAAATCAATGACAATCTTTGACAATTTGATAAAGTTCTTTACGAAAGAGCTCACTAATCGCTTGTTGCATATATATATATATATATAAGACTGAATATACGATTTTGCATTATAAGATGTAGTAAGTAAAAAAGATATAAAGTAAGTTAGTAGTTTAAATATATATATTACCGCTATATATACTGTAACACAAAATTATAATTTGTACTTATTGTTAATTATAATTAAAAAAACTAACAAGATGACAGAAAGCGAATAGAATTTGAAGATTAGAATTAAGTTGATATACTTTTTTTATTATGTTTGTGATGTAATAATCTATTAAGATTTTTGTCTTTAGAGATTATTATATATCAGATATAACAAATTTTACTGTCATAAATATTACGTAATTGCGTAATTTAGATAACTTTGCTTGGAAATATGAAGCATAAAACCGCCGAATGTTTTATAATAAGAATAATAATAATAATGTACAAATCTAAAATCTATAGATGTGCATTTTCCTAAATTACTCTCTTCCTAATATAATATCCTGATAAACTTTATCATTTCCAAGAGAAAGATATCATATTTTAAAACAATCTGACTTTACTTAATTTGATACTCAATCATAAGAAGGTATAAAAAAATAGAAAAATATTAAAATAGTACTTTATAACGAACTAGAGTATTAAGATCAAAACTTGTCTCATATGAGATAGATCTTAAAAATTCATGCATTTGCATTCATTCGAAAGTATATTTTAATGTTACACTCTCGATCTTCAAAAGAATGTATTTATTAAACGATGAATCTTTTTATGTTTTTGTTTATGTGTAAATAATTTAAAACAGACATAAATAAAATAGTACTCACTTTTAGCAGCCACGTCAGTACCGATTCACGATATGGCACAAAACCCTGTTTACGATTGTTTGTATTCTCCGTAAGTGACGAAATTACCTTCCCCAAGGTAAGCAAGGATTTATTGATAGATACGCCTTCCTATATAAATAAATTAATATTAGATATTATTAATAATTGAATGTGCACATAGTTCGAGTAAAAATTTTGTTATATCATAAAAACTTACTCTTAATCTATCACCAGTAGCAGAAGTTTGACTCAATCTCTCGCTACCAGCTAAATCAACCAGATTAATTTTACTACGACGATTGGCATCAAGTGAGTCACAATCCAACTGGTTGTCAGAATGTGCCTGAGTTAATATAATACTGAAAATACTATGAGATCGTGAACTTTTCTCGTTCATACCAGTTGCAGCTGTGGCTCTTTGCGAGTTTCCCACTTTAAGCCAAGCCTAAAAAATTATTAATAAGGAATTAAATTCATATGTAAAAAGAAAAAGATAAATTACATTTTAGCATTACAAAACTATAAAATTACCTGTAAGTCCTTGTAACTTTGCACACAATGCTGGCTCAGATCTACAACATAGGGGCCAAAGACGGGATGCTCTCTTACTTTAAGAGGAGCTTTTTTTGAACCATTACTTGTACTAGCCAGGAGATCGTGTATCTTTTCATTATATATTTCAAAATAGCTTATTTCTACAGTAGTCACAATTTGTGGATTGTCATGTGCTTGCGTAAATATTTCTTGGCAGAATCTCGGTATAATACCGACTTTTTCGTCGAACGGCGCCGCACTTAAATGTGCAGGATCTACGCCCATTAAACTGTAACTTTTTCCAGATCCTGTCTGTCCATATGCGAATAAGCAGACATTGTAACCCTCAAAGGCATTTTGTACTAATGGCAATACCATATTACGGAAGACGATCTCTTGACTGGCGTGACCAGGTGTAAGTGGATCGTTATATGAGACAAAGCAATGATCATACATAAAAGTGTGATGCGCGGATTCACATTCCACGACAACATTCTGACCATTCCCTTGCACAACTCCTGTAACTTTTGGATCATTCAGTTCTCTGAAACAGATATTGCAAGAAATAAAATGTTTGTTAGCATAAGATTTAATAATATATTTAATAATAAACGGTAATAAAAAACAAATTAAAATGTAAAATAATTTTTAGGACACTTTAATATAAGTCAATATTTTTTAATAATAAAATATATAAATGTTGTATCTAAATTATAAATAATTGATGGAAAATATGATAGAAAAATGTATGAAAAAAGTAAACACTAGAATAGAATATCTTCTATTACGACGTCGATTATATCATTAAATTATACTTACTTGGAATTCAAAGGTCTGATGCGTATTCCAACAGTGAGATTACTACTTTCACCATCGTACATTGTTTGCTCTCCGACTACTATGTCATCAATTTTCTGAGATGGAGTTTCCAAGTGAACCACATTAAAGCAGTCTGGAGTGCTTTGTAACAAAGTATGATCGCTAAAGTAACATTTCACAGGTGTTCTTGTAGCAGGTAAAATATTGAATCTTGTATTGGCACTAGGTGTATTTGTTGTTCTTGAATGCTTGGGTGTACAAAACTGCGTCACTGATGTCTTGTCGTTAGATGAGCCACTTAAAAATTTTGTTTTGGCAGGAGTCTTTAATTTTTCATCAGATGTAATATTATTACAAATTGTATTTTCCTGCTTTATTAGATTTGTAGATTTGACACACGGTAATTGCACACTGGATGACTTATTTGAAGGTATTAAGGTCTCTGTTATTTCATATTTTGACGATACCTTCTGCATAGGGCATTGTGTCTTTTTGTTTGTACTTTGACTTTTTATTAAAGTAGATGGTTCAGATGAGGTGGGATACAAATCTTTCTTTCTGCAACACAAAAACCATAATTTTAATTTGACAAGTTTAACAATAAAACAGGCATAAAAAGAATATCAAAAATAAAAATATTAAATAAAACTTTCATGGTAAAAGCTATTAGAAGTAAAAGATATATACATATATGTATATATGTACATTTATATACTTTTATAATTATACGAATAAAATGTAATAATTTTTTCAGAATACTTCTGATAACATTATGCGACTTGTAACTTTTGTTTTGATGATGATAAAAAGTTTTTAACCGTCACACACAAAATGTACGCAACGGCTATCGAATAATGTCGATCGAATTACTTACGATTTTATCGCGGGGACAGTGTTTTCCTTGTTAGAACTTCTGGGCGAAGTTGAGAAGATAGCTTCGCAGTATCCATGACTCGTAGATTTCGAGCTGTGATGAGACATTTCAATTAAAATCGCGAAAAGACTACACGTGAAGGAGTGAACTGATCGGTCAAATTTGATTTTTGCGACCCAACTTTGCGGCTCTTAGTCACGGAATACGAAGAATATACGTAGATTGACGATTGACAAATGACGTAGACATTTCTCTTCGATATTTCATTACGCCTTTCCACGCTCGCGATTGGTTGCGCTCTAGTTCCGCGCTAGTTCCTCGGTGCACTATTTCGCTTTACCAGCACTTTTAGATCTTTTACTTGCACTTTCGATACTTTTTTCTTTCTCCAACATTTGAATACACTTGTCTCGCAGTGTTGCCAGAAATTAAAAAAAATAAAATAAAATATTTTATTTATCATGCGACGAGAGAGATTTTGCTTGACATTTTTTATAATTTTGTGTATTTTATAAACGAGACGAGCACTTTTGCTAATTTCATGTCGCGCAACACGGTTGAAGGGCGAAAGGGGACTGCGTGCTGCGTGCTGCGTGTGTGGGGAGTGGGGAGCTGGGTGGGGGGATCCGCGCGCCGGTGCGCCGCGCATCCCCACTCCCCACCCCCCACCACGCAGCCCCCACTCCGCGCACCGAATTCCGACGCCGTGACGCTGACGCAGTTTGAAGGTTAAAGTCGAACGCGCCGCGCACATCGGAACGCGCTCTCTCTCTCTCCCTCGTCTCGTTTATAAAATACACAAAATTATAAAAAATGTGAAGCAAAATCTCTCTCGTCGCATGATAAATGAAATATTTTATCGATATACGGAAGTGATCGAAGTCCACGTAAGCAACTATTGGCAACACTGCGCAGACGAACGGAGACGATATTGAGGTTATGTGGATACGTGGATGTGGATACGTGGTTAAATGGACGATTGTATCTTCGCATCATTATCAATTATGATTCGGTGTACGTGGTTATGACATATTTTGTTGATAAAGTTCCTGTATGCGTCGTGTTAATGTAACTTCCACAAGCACGCAGACGTCAACGACATATTATCAGCATATTTTTGTCGTAAAAACGGCACAATGACGAGGAATAACCAAGAAACTTCCGTATTACACAAGTGGATCTCGAGGATAATAATCGCTACGTTTCTCGTACTTATTTTTTTAAATCTGCCGACTATCTGCAACACTCACGAAGTTCACGACGAGAAATTACCGAGTTACAAATATTCCAAGGAAGCGAACGAGATTTATTCAAATCAGCATCATCGACACGACCACAATCATGATCACGATCATAAACATGATCACGATCATGATCATGATCACAAACACTCTCATTCTGCTCAAGCCAATGTCTTACATAAAAATGACATTATTCTGAGAGCTGTTGGATCGACTTTGCTCATATCTGCTGCACCATTCTTTATATTGTTCTTTGTACCACTGGACAACACTAAGCAACGCGAATCATTGCTAAAAATTTTACTGAGCTTTGCGTCTGGTGGTCTGTTGGGCGACGCGTTTCTCCATCTGATTCCCCATGCGTTGGTTCCTCATTCGCATGATGATGCTTCTTCGGAAACGCATTCACATTCCCATAGCCATGATGATAAATCTGGACATCACAAACACGACATATCTGTTGGTCTATGTGTATTGTTAGGAATAACAGTGTTCTTAACTGTGGAGAAGGCAGTTCGCATTATTAAAGGTGACCATAGTCATTCGCATGTTCATCCTCAAGAAAAAAAGAATGTTTCATCGGAAAAGAAAGAAGAGAAGAAAAGCAGTAAAAAAGTTTCCAAAAAGCATGAAGCATCTGGAAGTGACATAAAGATCGCTGGTTATCTGAATCTAGTTGCAGATTTTCTGCATAACTTTACAGATGGTTTAGCTATAGGGGCTAGTTACATGGCTGGAAATAATATTGGTTATGTAACAACATTCACAATTTTATTACATGAGATTCCACATGAAATTGGGGATTTCGCCATATTGGTGCAAAGTGGATATAGCAAAAGAAAGGTAAGATATAAATCTATATAAAAGATTGAATCACACATAAAGTACTGTATAACTGCAAGCTCAAAGATACAGTTTATTAGATGTATACAGTATTTTATAGTTGTTGTAACCATGTTTTTTTTTTTAATTTAATTTTTGCATAAATTCTGCAATTTAAAAATCTTAATTGTTTACAGGCTATGATGTTGCAATTGACTACTGCTATAGGAGCTTTGTTAGGAACCTTTGTTTCTTTGTTGGCAGAAGGAATGGGTAAGAAATATATAGTTGCAAGATTAGAGAGATGTATTAATTCTTATCATGTTTTATCTAATCTAATCTTATCTAATTTTATGTATTTTAGGTGATGTTGCAACAAAATGGATTCTTCCATTTACAGCAGGAGGCTTTATTTATATTGCAACTGTTTCTGTAATACCAGAACTTTTGACTGCCACTAAACTTTGGCAATCAGTTATGGAGATCACTGCACTTCTTTTCGGAGTATATATGATGGTTCTTATAGCAGACTATGAATAGACAGGTTTGTTAAAGAATACAAAATTTTCATTTGATTCAGTTTATTCTTACTCATTAAGATCTGAAAAAAATGTCATTACATAAATAAACGACAATGGAAAAGAGTAATGTTTTTATAATTTTAATTATACTCTCTGCAGAAAAAATATGCATTATCTTAACCTCTCACAAAAACAAATACCAGTGTGGCACAAATATCATTATTTAATACTTCTGTGACTAATTGCATTTACGTTCAACAAAAAAAATGAGTAGAATTAATGAAACACCTAGGTTATAAAAAATAACATATGTGCAAGTTATTATAGCATTATTTTTACATTGAAATAGTAACTGTCACATCTTGTAAAGTATAAATATATTATAAAACCATTTTGCCAGAGAGAGATCTCAATACATCATAAATTACTAATACATTAGTTTTTTTGTAATCTACTATAAAATGTAGAGCTATATATCTACGTATTTGACAGTTTATATATTTTCTTATAATTATATATACGTACATCTGTTCCTACATCTTTCAGACTCGATTAAATTTAAAATATTTTAAAATCTAATTATCTCTTTTATGTATCATATATTTAATACATGAAATATTTTGATCTAATTTTATATGATTGTTTTGAAGATAGCTCATAAATATAATTGCATTTGTTAAAATTATAAAATATTAAATTATATATAATTTATATATATAATTATATATAGTTATTATAAGTATATTTATTATTTAAAAAGAAGTACTTAATTTTCTCATTTTCATATCTAGGGTGCCTAAAACAAAAGTTACTGTCTGAAAATAATAATCCTAAATCAAATAATTATCTAGATGAAATAATGAATATTTTTGTAAAAATAAATAACAAATAAATAAAAAGTTTTACGAGTGCATACATTTGAATAGGGTCTTGATTAATTCTTTGTTATTGATTACTCATATAATAAAGCAACTATTTTCGTAATTTTATAATTAATCTTTATTCTGTTATAATACGACCTAGATATGATATATAATCTCTGTATAATTGATTCCTCTCCCTTTAAAAATGCCAAAATGATCATATATTTTTACTTCAAAGTAAATGTATAATTTAATATACTAAGTACTTCTTGAATTAATACAGATGTCATCTGTCACAATAATAAATGTTGTATATTTACAAAGAGATGAATGATATATGATGATACATATATGATGAATGATAAATATATAGATTATGTTAGTATATAATTTGTGTGTATGTATGCTTCTTGAATTCATAATGAAATATAAGTACTAAAAAATAAACACAAATTGGTCATGCTATAGAAAAATATGACGTTCTGCAAACTTTAATACATATAAATTAATAAATATATATTAGTGCTATAACAAATTGATATTCTTTGTAAAATAGTAGCAGTTTGTTTTATATAAAGATCAATGTACATGTCCATTATTTGAGATATATACACACACACATAATACAATTTAAAAAAAGCAAGACTGATATATCTTATATGTGAATAATTTACGTTGAATATAATGTATATTGAGTGATTGTGCAGGCATATGATGCGAATGCGCGAGTAGTGGCAATAAAGTACGAAAGTTGGTAATATATGTTATTATATATATTATTTTGTATATTACGTACCTGTTATTTAATATTTTGTTGCAATTTTTTTTATCATTGACTTAAAAATAGATTTTAGAATGGAAATAAAGATTATAGTATATAAAAATACATTATAAAACGAAATAACTGATCTAGATTATAATATGCTCTGTTCGTGTGAACACAGAATATAACAAAATTTGGAATAATACATCAATTATAAGAGATACATGCAACATAACATTCTAGAAATAAAATATATTTATTATATCAATAGTGATTATTCAATGAATATTAAATAATAAATAACTCATTTTATTTAATTTTCCTGTATACACTTTTAGTTAAAGTTTCAATGACTTAATTATATAATAATTATTAAAACTTTAATGAAATTTTAAATGTTTATTCTTTTTAAATATGTTTTTACATTATTATTATAATATATTTACATATATATTATTTAATGAGTCTTTTTAAATATATTTACAGGATTTTACACAAATATCTACAGTTCTAACAAAACTATTGTGTTCTAGATAATCTAAGAATTATAACGACAGTAATCGTTTTACTTCTTTGAGGCATTCATCGGCTTCTAACAAGGAATCATTGTCATCCTTGTTCTTAGCTATCATTCTTCCTTGTTGACAAGATTTTTTGGCTTCATCATATAAACCTTTCTTCAGAAATACATTCCCTAAATTTACATAAATTGAACCCAAATCAACCATGTCAGGTAAATTTCTTCCTAAAAATATACGCAACATGTAGCACAAATAATGTAGCTATAATTAACAAAATTATTATATTAATATTACCTATTTTTGTTGCAGCAGACAAGTATTTGATTGCTTCATCATATTCTCCTCGCATATAACTAACAGTTCCCAAATCATTAAGCAGAACTATAGTCTGTTCATGTTCTTCACCATTTATCTTTTTACATATATCATAAGCCTGAAGAAAATAGTTAAAAGCTTCGGTATGTCGAGATTGTGATAATAACATTCGCGCATACCAATCAAAGGTCATACCCTGTAATAATACAGCATCCTCATTTTCAGGATCTTTTTCAATATGTGATTTTAAGTTCTCTATACAAAATTTATAACCCTGCTCTGCTTTCCTGAATGTGAGTAATAAAAAAATATATACATATATATATAGAGAGAGAGAAAGAGAAAGTATGTAATATATTTTGCATAACTTATTATATACAATAATACATATAGTATATCATATATAACAAGCAGCTTAACTATTAAATTAAATATATATATCCTATTTTTCACCATTTTTTGAGAGTATAATTTTTTATATTAATATTCCATATAATACTTAATGAAAAGCAAAAATAAAATTTTTTAAAAATTCTATAGCAGAATAAATTACTTACTTTATCTCTTTTAGATGTTCAAACACTTTAGCCATTTTTAAACTTATGTGGATGACTCTCATATCATCTTCTGTAGCTCCATTTGACATTAGCCTTTGCAAAACTGATACAAATAACTTTTCTGCTTTGCGATAGTCTCCAGTGTCGAAGGCAAGATTAGCCATTACATCGTAAACATATGTAACAGCATCATAATGTTGTAAAGTTTGTGCTTGGCGTAACGCTAAATGTAGCATTTTTTCTGCCTTAGAAAATTCTCCCTTCTGTAAAGACAAAGAAAATATTGCTGAATGAGATTTAAATTAAGATATATAGGTGAAAAAAATACATATATATAAAAGCATAAGAAAAAGAAATATATAACAGATCACACGTTTCAATATCCAACCTGTATCAGCAATACGGATCGCTTGATCATCATAATAACTTCTGGAACTTCTTCATCATCTTCGATACCAAAAAAAAAATTAAATATCAACGTTGGTAGGGATACAGCGAGAAATATCTCGAATTTTCCTTCCTGTGACTTATAATCATTGTAGAAACGATGTCTTATCATATTAAGTCGACAAGATCTTATGAAGATATTTTTATGAATATTGCGTCGAGCATTCGCTGTCAAACGAATAAAATCCATGTTTGACAGAATGTATTTTGACATACGAGATATTACATTTAAGCGATACATCTCTTGACAAGTAAAGATTCGTACACATTCGCGCATCAGCTGTAATCAGCTGATCGACTAAAGATCTGTACTTTTATCGCTTTTAGTTCCTTTTTGCTCTTTTTTCATCCAAAGTACTAAATACATATTTTTAGCTAAAGGGCAGACAAATAAATGTTTAATATGTTTGCAACGAGATTGCGACATGTCATTATAGATGATACAATGAGATAATAACCGAAATAAATGTCAGGTGTATTCATTTTAAATGCACTTAATTGAAACAGATGACAGAATTGTGTAGAACTTGAATGAGAGCAAAGTGGAAAGTGCAACTAAAATGAACAGATTCAATGCAGACGTTCTATGGCCTATGCCTATGAGATAGCATTGCATACGGATTATATTTACTGATAAATGCATTTCTGCGCCATTTTAAATATACATATATATATATATATATGTATGTATATATATGTATGTATATATATATATGTATATATGTATGTATATATAAAATTAAAAATGAAAGATGTGTATATACACAGACATATATTTAAATCGGTAGTAGATTATTACGACAAAAGTGTAAACAATTTCTATAACTAACTCTGCAACCAGCCAATATGTCGTAAATATAATTAGAATCAGCTATATCTATTCGCGCTATTATATATATATACATGAATAGAAACGGTAATTAAAGAGGTGTGGACTCGACGAGTCCCTTGAAAAAATGTATCATAGGTCCTCTCGAATTGAACAAATTGATTGTAATTAATTAATTAATTTCGCGAACGAAAGTCGCGATGAACGATCATGTACGTAAGGCGTGCACGCACAGGTGTGCATACGTGTATACATATATATATGTACGTGTCGTGCACGTCTGCCTGTTCGCGGCCCCAGGCCCCACCTCGCCGCCTCGTTGTACCACCGACGTCCCCGCCTACCTTCGCCGTGCAACCATGTCGTACACCTTGATTTCGTGATTCGTCGCGCAACTTTTCGGCTCGTGGGTATGTGACAGGCCAGATCGCGCAGCAGGTAGGTGTCCGCATACCTGGGATACTTGATTTTTCGCACCTCGGGCGGAAATGGCGTTCGCCAATCGCGATCACGCGATTATCTCGTTAGGCGCGCCCGGCGCCTTTGTAGCTAATTAAGGTACGGATCGGATGTGCGCACCTAGACGCTCGGTCCGACAGATTTTCGCAATACTAGTGCATTGCACTAGGAGAAGGATATCGCGGCTCTCGTCCTACTTTGACCCTCGCATATGACGGGAGGACTCTCCGCCAATGTTCTCTCATGATGGATCTTTTCTCGCGAGAATACCTCGACGACACCTTTACCGTCTCGAATTCCATGTCCGGACACTCCCTTTTAATTGCATAAAATCTGTCACAAGTGTAACTGTCACGCAATCGGTCGCGATGAATGTCATTTTTCAAGATGTAAAATAATGGTGTGTTCAAAACAAATATTTTACATCATTGTTTAGCGTTAAACAGAATATGCTTGGCCAATAATCTATTATTATTTGCTGTTCTTATTGTTTTTGTGTATGTGTGTGAATAAATCATTTTGTCTAATTTATATATTTCTTTTTACAGTCATGAGTTCCGAAGATACAACTGATAATGCGACGGCAGCTGATTCTTCTAGTATAGCTACGAAGACTAAGAATTGGGTCCAATTTGAAGATGAAACGGGTCCAAAAGAAACTACAGATGTGGAGAAAAAAGCCAACAGTAGCGCACCTGCTGTAATAAAGCCTGAGTCGGTTACAGTGCAAATTGACAAGCTTAATAAAAGTATTGAGCCACCTGATATTAATGATAAGAAAACTAATGAGTATAGAGGTGCTGTGATAGCAACCGAATCCGTCCAGATTAATTTAGATAGATCAGGTTTAAGTCGTTCCATCACATCCGATATTCCGGATCTCAAAGTACCGTCTGATGTTAGAACGTCGGAGGCCAAGAGCGCTTCTTTAAAAACTATTGATCTAAGAGATGTATCTAATGGTAGAAATACATCGAGCAATGTTGTCAGCACATCTATTGGAAATATTAGACAGGGCTTTGCCAATGGTGATACTATCGTTACTCTTTTACCAGTAAATACTAAATGGCCATGGATTACTCCAGCTAAGTTTAGACCAGAATTAGTGCCAGAGGAATTGATGGCACAAGGATTAACAGTATGTTGTTTAAAAATTTATTATATATTAATTTTTATATTTTTTAATATATATTATCTATATATTTTATTATATATTTTATATATATTTTATATATATTTTATATATTTAATATATATTTTATATATTTAATATATATTTTATATATTTAATATATATTTTATATATATTATCTATATATTTTAATATACATTATATATATATTTTGTTAATGTAATATTCTCTTAATGATTCTTAATGATATATTTGATAAAGATGTAACTTTTTTATGCATGTATAATTTGTAGCTGAATATTTTACTAGATAATCTTCAATTTTACATTAAAATTCAAAAAATGCATCATATATTCAACTTATATAATATATTCTGAAATATTAATAATTGAAATAGAAATATCAGCTCTCTTTTTATATTTATTTTAATAAAATGTATAAAAGTGTAATTACAATATTCTAATAAAATAGATATATTGTAGCTTACAGTGGAAGAATATGTTCACATGATGGAATTACTTGTGAATGATGTGCGCTTCAATATGTACAACATATGCTACAAGAGGATTCTTGTTCTTTGGATATTCACCGCCTTTGTTGTACTGCTTGGTCTATTGTTCTCTGGTGTGACCGGTCTTACTTTATTCGGACTTGGTATCATGTGGCTGGTCTTGAATGCAGCTGCAATATTCCTTTGCATGTTTATCAAGATAAAGCTCAATCACAATCTGGAGAAATGTATGGCTCAAGTCAACAAACATATATTAAAACACAAAATAATATTGGGATTAGATGATAGAGGAAAGATCTCCTGCCACAAAGTCAACTTGTGTTTCATATACTTTGATACTACCGATTGTGTTGTAAGTGCTACATATATCTGAATTTATATTATAAAATTTGTCAATAATTGATGTAATTTAAATGTTCAATTTTTTATAATATTATAAGTTATATATCATTCAAGAAAAGAGAGCAATGCTTTATACATATTTCTATGCCAAAAGAAATGTCTATATAGACACAAAAATCTTCTCTGATTATTGCTAGATAATATCCTTTTTATTTTTGTCATTTATATATGTATTTACAAAAAACTAATATAATAATTTGTTTTATGACAGAAAAAATTACAAGAAGTAATAGAGAGGGAAGAACGTGAAGGTAGAGTAATTGGTGGTGGTGGTGGTGATGACGCAAGCGAATTAAGCCGACAACGAGAATTACAACAGCGTATGGACATTGACGACGGTGATATTGTTATACAAGGCAGCACTACTACGAGAATCTCTCGTAAACAGGTAAGATCCTTTTTCCTCGATTCTGTACATTCAAAGTCTTTTCTTTCTATTTTTTATTTTATTTTTTTAATTTTATACATTTTTTTGTTTTGAATTATTTATTATTGCATAGAACATTTTTATAATTTTATTAATTGAACTAAAGATATATATTAAAAGCCGAATGAGGAACACCATTCCTCTATTTGCAAACATCAATCGAGATATGAAGTGAATCAAAGGTGCAGTTTTAGATGCATTCATTTTAGTAATGCCTTTTAATAATATTCAACTAATTTTCTATTTTTATTCAAAACGTAATCATTGTCTTATTTTAAGTATAGGTGCAGTATATGTAGCTAAATAAGAATTTGATGCACCTTTAGTTCTATACAGGCTTTAATTATTATATATAAACATATTCTCTCTCTCTATGTGTGAAACAAGAAATTTGACGTTACTGACTGCGTTACTAACTTATATTAAATATTGTGTGTATTATATTAAACTACCACCAGGGTAAAAACGAACAAGTATTGTGCCGTTATGTGCAACGTTGGGCGAAGGATTACTTACGACGACGTTTGGATTGGACAGTTGACGAGGAGGGTGGAAATCCTTCTTCGCCACGTCACTTAGCGTCCGCTCTGTGTCCATGTCAATATATAGAGGAATGGTTACGTAATAAGCCACGCGTTCAGGGCAGAGACTTTTGTCCTAGATGGAGTAGCTTTCTGAGAGACAGAGGCATTTGAATACAGTTGAATACATTTATTCTATACTGTTTATATATATTGTTAATGAACTACACATATGTATATATGTGCAGTTTCGCGTGCATATACAAAAATTACAGAGGTTTTTTTAGAAAGTTATTTAACTTTCTTGGATACGCATTGCTATATATGCATTTTAATATTTTATATCAAGTATATGATCTTTTATACATATACATCATTATTTATATTCTTGCACTTATTTTATTCTCGTTATGGCAACATCATGAAGAATCTTGTTTCTAACTTTATTGAACTTTACTCGCAATATAAAGATAAAGAATCAAACAGAGTTTGTTCTGAGTAATATGATTCAGAATATAAGACACTATTACGAGAGCAGTTTTCAAAGAAAACTGCTATTTACTTTTATTGATTTGCAAGCAACTTGAAGTATTAATATTTTTGGTTTATAAAACCAACTTTTATATTTAATATTCATAGAATGTGGCCATTTTTTATTGATATAGCTATAAATCGTACAATATATAGATGTAATATATCGATGACAATACAAGTTTTAGCTTAAGAAAAACATTTATTACATGTTAAAAAAGTTGTAAAAGAATTTTATGCTTTTAAAATTTTTCAAAATTGGTTTTTAATATGCTTGTAAACATATTGAACAATTTTGTCTTAATTATTGTTTCTTATTATGTTTGTTATATTATTTTAAAAATTGTTTATAGATTTTGTCATTTATATATGCGTTTAATTTTGAGTTATTTTAAATGTACTTAACAATTTATTTAGAAATATTATCATATACGAATAATCGATGCATGACAAGTGATAATCTTAATCAAATATTGAAATTAGTATGATTTTGCTGACTTCAATTATGTATGCTGTAGATCTTGTAAATGTGTACTTCATGTTAATTATTACTTAATATGGATACTTTTATAATATGGATATAACTTTTATAATATGGATATAACTTTTACATGTCTACAGCATTGAAATATGAACTCACAAAATATTATAATTTTGATTTTTGATCATCAATAGAGCTCATGGATCGTTTTTTCGTTTTCAGATCAAGGCTTATCCACATTCCATATTTAATGCTGAATGTAATTTTGAAATTTTATTTGTGTAATATAAAAAATTACACGTGTATCATATCCTAAGGATATCAACATTTAGCATTAAATTTGAAATAGATCTGCATCTTAACAAAATCCATAAAGATAGATGCATAAATGAATATGATAATCTTTATTTTAGATTATCTTGATTAATCTCTATTTCAGCATTCCAGAAAATTGTTTCCTTTTGAAAATTAACAGTATTATCAAAATTTTTGAAGTTTATGTTTATGTAGCTTTTTCATTTATGCTGATAAACACTTCCCTTTCTATCGATGATTTTTCGATACTTTATAATTACATTTAGCGTGCGTTTACATTCCTTGATCATAGATATATTTTTATAGGATTATACATATGTAAAAGACAAATGTACTTATAAAATGGTGAACATATTTTTAATTACGAAATAACGAGCTTCATATATTTTATATAACAAGAAAATACTTTATAATGTTATTATAAAACATAATGGCAGTTAGATTATTATTATTAAGACAGTGATTTACAAACTCTACTCTTTGTTGAAAGAATACAGATTACAAGAAGTATTAGAAAGAGTTTGCAGCACATAGTTCCATAGAAGAAAAATATATATAACAAATATATAACAAATTAAACTTTTGTAAGCTTGTGTTTCTTTGCATATCTGTAGCCATCAGAAAATGTATGATATCTAACAATAAGAAGTAACATTTGTATATTGCATCTATTTAAATACTAGATTTAATCGTACACGTTATTTGTAAAAAAAACCACTTAAAAAAGAAAAAAATAGATTACTATTCAGATCTGGCTATCACTGAATGATGATGGTCTGTGTGTGTGTGTTGACAGGAACGGGCGGAGTTGCTGTTGCTGAGGTATGCTTCTCGATGGGCACGTCACTTTGTGCGCCGCAGACTTGATCTGGTTATAGACTCGCAGGAACGCGATAGAGGCGTCATGGGTCTGTCTGTTCCACCGCGCCATTGTGTCTCCGCCCGTTGCCCTTGTCAATTCATTGAGGACCATCTGAAACACAAGCCAAGAGGCAAGTTGTCGTTACGCAAATTCTTTCTAATGCCAGACTTCACTGTCAATTGAATACTGCCAATATGTGGAGACTGATATGCCATTCTTAAGAAGATCACTTTTAAATTTTATGATAAAAATTCTGGAAAAATTACACGTTGACACGTTTTTGATACTGCAAATGATTTAATATTATATGTTCAAGTTGTTATGCGTTATGCAATGCCTCATTCAACAATCGTGTTTCTGAAATTACAATGTTGTAAACATAACGTAATGAGTGATTACGTTATTAATATAGTTATTGTAAAAGCTAAGATAAAAAAATTATCTATTTATATTTTTAGTACTTTACTTAGTACTAAATTTTTTTTTTTTTTTTTTATACAGTAATAAAACAGGATAATTGCGCTAAAAATTAAAAAAGCAGTTAACAATGGAAAATTCATGCAAATAAAAAAATTTATCATTTTAATAAATTTTTAGAAATGTAAAAATACGTAATAATCGTGCAATATTTTGTGCAATATTCAATATTTTTGTTAATAAAATATATGTTTTTATTGGAGTAAATTTTTTAAATAATTATTGCAAATGGAGAACTGTATTTATCTTATTGTATTGCACATTCCATATGTTAACTAACAATTTATTGAAAATTAATGCCTTCATTCAAGCACATGTAACGAAAAGACTATATATGCCTGCATATAAGACTATATATATCTATAATATAGCACAATACTTCTTTTATAATATATCTTTCATTTATATATAGCTTTGCTTTATCTACATCGTATTTTTTTCAAAAAAATATTTTACAATATCTATAGATATCTATTGTATATAATTTTCCTTTTTAAACTTCTTAAATTAGCACTTATATTAATTTCACTAAATAATCTATTAAATTACATCATATCACATATATTTTATATTACATGTGTCTTACCAAAGCTTCTAAACCTACTTTAAACAACAACAAAAAATATTTTTTCTATCTTTCTTTCCACACTTTTCAATTATTAACTGGTCTTAGGATATACGATGTTGAAACATTTGGGCAAAACACTCGCTACATTATGTCAACTAAGATAAAATTGTTCACCATTTTAAAAGGTAAAATTTGTTTTTAAGTATTAACAGCTTATATAATAAATTACTCATCATTTTTTACTTTAAGATACAATTTGCGATTGTTTTTTGTGACTAATATAACTTAATTAAGGATATCATTAGTAAGAATCGGCAGTTTCCCCTATTTCTTAAGACAGTAATAGTATGATAAATATGGACTAGACACTGGACGACATTTTCGTGTTCGATATACCGTTGTTGCGTCTACCTCGCTTCCGAATTAAAAGAGATGAGCATTTTCTTTTTAGCCTTTATTATTATTTTTGCCATAAATATTTAAAATAAGGCATTATAATTCTTCCAAAACTGTAATCAAATTTACTGAAAACAAAGTATATGTGCATATATATATATATATATTATAGATTTATATATAATAGATAAGATATTATAGATATACAGATGGAATAGAAAGAATTATATTTCGGTATATCAAGTATATATTATTTGATTTTAAAAATGATAAATTTCACAAGAATTTAAAGGACCCCGCGTGGGAACATTTGTTCAGTGACCCAAAAGGTACAACATATTTCAAATTCAGCCATTTTCGCCGGGGCCCATTTTCACGTGGTTTAGTGCGGGGTCCTTTAACAATATTGCAATGTTAATGTTTTAAAAAATATTTAAATTACTTTAGACTGATTGTGAGCGTTATACATATCTCCTTAATTATTTTTAGTGCAATTGTAAAGGCAGCTGATTATGATAAAATTATTAAGAGATAATAGTGAACATTACAGCAAATTCTCATATTATAAGCTATATCAAATATAGATATCGCTACGGAAATGATGATACATTATAAACATCACTTTATCAGTTTTAAAAAGTGTAATAGTCTTATATAACACAAGATATTTCAAATTTACATATCTATTATGTCCGTCCTAAAATTTATATAGATATAAGCTGTGTGTATGTAGTTTTAGATTTAATATATTTTTATATAATATATATTTACAGAGAGCATACTTATTACAGAAATCACTTTATAAATTGTGTAATTGTGTGTGTACAGAATTATCGATTTTTATATGCAAACTGTAAAGCACTTTTATATGATTGTTAAAGATGTTGTGAAATAAAGATATATACATATGTCTATTTCTTTACATATAATGTTTGAATGTGAAATAGTACAACACGATGATCGAATATTAAACATAAATTTTAAATTTTGCTGTTCAAAAATTCATTAACTTTTGTGTAACGCGTATTAATATGTGTAATACTAATATTTATTCACTACTAATCTTGAGGGATTATACTTGCATGCAGCCGGACGGAAAATGATGAATCTCGGTATATTATCACATCCTCATATCATCAGCACATAAAAAATAATCTATAACATTATGTAAGTATTATAGGAAACAAATTTGTTTCATAATGTATTATGATTAAAACAAATACAATTTTAATATGTTGAATAAAAAAGACAGATACACATCTTTTTGTTAATGTTATAACAGACATATGTATAAAAAGCAATTTGATTATAAATTGATTATATATAGATGTGATACATTTCTTCAGATTCTAACAAACTGGTTACTAAACCTGGTTGCACGTAACATATCGGAGCAAAGGTGAATTTACTTCCAACTCTCAATTTACAACTTTTTTCATGCACGATTTTTGACATAATTTAAAAATTTTTTATATGTTATGTGTTTTATATTTCTGTCTTTCTTGCCTTTTTCTTTTTCCTCTATCTCTTAAAATACATGTAAGACATATAATTGTAACGTTACATATATTTATTAATTAAAAAATAATTATATAAATATAATTATTAATTAAAAGTTGTTTTTCTTTATTTCAGGCAAATATCTTTTTTTATTAAACGTTATGCTATTGGAAATTTTAAACATATCTATCTTCATATTAAGAAAATTGCTTGCTTCTATTTAAAAAAAATAAAACTTAAATATGTATGTTATATATTTGATCATAATTTGATATTTTCATTTTTATTTATTTTGGTTATTGTTACAATTGATATATTAGTTGGTATATGAATATATCAGTTGGGGGTATATGAATTTATATATAGTAATAAATTTGTTGTTAAGAATAATATATGAATCATATATTAAAGTACGCATTAGGTTTGTATTTTGGTGTTTATTTTTATTGTTGTATACTAATAAGATAACGTAACTTTTTCAGGGTATCCACCAGGATTTACATGGTGTGCCTACCTTAATGAACCTGTAAGTCGATTTGATATGGTACCAAGTTTATCACATTAAATAATTTTTGTCTTTACAGACTCCATATAATACAGTATTGGTTAATATTTAAATTTAAATTTATATAGACAGAAGAGCTATATATATCAAAATAGAATTTATTGTTACATATATACATAATATGAGGAAAAATTGTTCGTTAATTTTATTTGTAAATCTTTCGTTTTCATATAATGCATTTTTTAGAAGGTCTACTTAAAGTAGAGAGAGAGAGAGAATTATACTGTTATCAGATTTTATAAGCGTATATATTTTTTATAATTCATATTTTGATATTATAGAGCATATGATATAATTAATGTTTTTATTATTATCTACTTTGTTTTTATCTTTCTAATATTATTAATATATCGCACACAGATATAGTGATTTATTAATTTAAAATATTTAATCTCATAAAAATTCACAGAATAATTTTTTTAAATAATTGTGCACAGCAATATTGAGATATAAAAATCGTTAATCGTACCAATATATTTTTATCATATAAGATATAACTTTATGTGTGTATGTATATACATATAAAGATAGTCACATGCTTAACACAGACAACACTTGATGATCTCTATTCAAAGAGTTATAGAAAATTTCAAATAAAAGTTATGCTGTTTGTAGAAATCATGGAGATAAATTATAAAAATTGTATAAAATTATATAAATTATAATATATAATTTTCCCTTTTTATCACACTACCTAATCAAAATTATCATATAAAACAATTTATATATATATCGGCAATTTTCGATAATTCTTTGAATGGCTGAGGCTATCACAGAGTTCCTTTTAAATAAAACTACTAACTAGTTTAAATATAAAAATAAATATAAAAATATAACAAGTAATTTGTGAATTTTTACACAAAAGAGCAACAGAAAATTATAACACCTATCCTTTTATATATCATTGACATATCATCGTTTACATGTCATATATATATATATATATAATATTATCTACTATGGTAAATGTGATCATAGTTATTGCAGTATTGTACTATTATTAGTGCTAGATATTAAGTTGTTATTGTGCCTTGTTATAAATTTTATTGAAATATGGAATATTGTGTACAATTAAATAATGTAATCAATTCATGTAACAATGTATTGTTTAGTGCACCATGACATCCACATATTAAGAACGAATGTTAAGAAAGAATGATTAACAAGAAATTATCATTAAATATTTTTTTATATTATTATAATTATTAATTATTTAATTTATTGTTATTATTTAATGTATCTTATATAGTTATGAAATGTCTTTTTAATCACAAATATTAAAAATATTTGCAAAAATTACTTATTTAAAAACACTGAATTTTTATGTATAATAAATGTATTTGTTTTAATTAAGCAGAAACTCAGCAAAAAGAAAAGGCTTCAATATAAAAGACAGAGAAATCAATTATTGATATCAGTAAAAGATTAACAATGGCTAAAATTTTACATGAAATAAATTGTTATGTTTTATAATGTAATATATATCTGTATATATGATAAATTGTTAAAATAATTTAATATTAATTACCTAATATTGTTTATATCTCTAATGTTATCAGAGCAGCTTGTGCCTGCTTTCTAATATCATCTGCAAGCCTTTTTATTTCCTCATTATCTGCCTGCATTTGTTGTTCTTCTCTTCTCAAAGTACATTCCAACTGTCTTAACTGCTGTTTGGTATTTAAATAGGTCTTTACTTTCTTGTATATATCATCGGAGTTGTTAATACTTGTCAGACCATAAGATTCTCCTACATAATCATCTGAAATTGTATTTATAGAAATATAATTTAATGATACTTAAACAAAAAAAAATAATTTGTTCATAAAACAAATTATTATAAATTACACTCAACAATTTAATTCATATATGAAAAAAATAAAACTTGACCTTCCTAATATATTCTAGTATATAACTTACAAAAAAAAGTAAACGCTTTAACAACAATATATATAATTAAATTGGATGATCTTTGTATATTAAAAAGTCAAGCATATCTATTTATACATATTTCAAATACAACAAATATTAGTTATAAAAGTTATTTACTTAGAATTTTAAATGCTACATCGTCCACAACAGCATTTTCCAAATCTTCCAACATATGTTCATGATTTGGCAAATGAGGCCTTGGTGGTAAACTATTTTTTTTATTACTAAACATTATAGAGTCAATACTGGGGTATAAAGATCAAAGTATTAACTTTATTCTCTTCCAATTTCACAGTGTTATTGTTCTTCTTCTTTTTCTTTTTTAATAGAATTTTATCTACTAATGGGACAAAGTTGCAATTATTATTCGTGTCACTATTGTCTCACACAGAGAATGAGAGAGAAGGCTTCTTCTCTCTATTATTATTTAGAGATCAAATAATCATACATACAATTTTAATAAACATAACCATATTTTAATAAACCATAAACAAGAAAGTGCAAGAAAGAGAGAATAGAATAAAGATACCAATTCGTCAACTTTGGTCACGTGACGTCTTTTGACGCTAAAAATGAGCGTCGAGTGTCAGCATGAAAAGGCACCTTTACGTCAGAGCAAGGTGGCGTTTGATTGGCCAATCAGAACACCAAAAGAAGTAGATTTCTTTCTTCTTATTGGTGAATCGAACGCTAATCCGAGAAGTAGATTTTAGAACATGACCCAAAATCATTCCATTCGGTTCCACTCTCGTGTTTTCCCTTTTCCACGTAAAAGTGGTGTTTGCCGATGATATAGAGCAATATAAATTAAAAAACATCGTATTTAATTAACAAAGTAAGAAAATTTATATAAAAATGTACATAATCGAGTTTTAATGGTTTCTATCAATTTTTATCAGTTATCGAAATATAGAGATTTAAAATGTTTAGAACGTAAAATTCATTTGTGATTTGTTTGCCCATGTGGCGTGTATATTCATTATTTCGCATATTGGCTTTTTAATTAAATTATATTTTCCTTTCAGATGCCGTCTGTAACGTTAAAAGACGTGGACCAGCAAAAATTCGTGAAGGCCTTCGCAGCCTTCCTCAAAAAGTAGGAAACATGACAATTCGAAACCTAATCTAAATAATCTCCCATGCTATCTAATATTTAAGCCAATATAATTGCATACTTTCATTTATAATTATCTTTTATTCAAAATTGTTATTTATTATCTATAATATCATTCAGTTTATAAAAATCCTCTTCTATCCTGTGTATGCTTCTGTATTGCTCTGTCTGTGAACGATAATTTATTGCTTAAAGATATATCTATTTTATAATGTTACATTGTACGATGTAAAATTTTAGGACCGGCAAAATGCGTGTGCCAGAATGGGTGGATATTGTGAAAACGGCCAAATTCAAGGAGTTGGCTCCTTACGATCCTGATTGGTACTACATCAGGTGCGCAGCCTTGGTACGTCACATTTATATTCGCAGCCCGATCGGTGTCGGCGCCGTCACTAAGATCTTTGGTGGACGCAAACGCAACGGCACTCACCCCAGCCACTTCTGTCGATCAGCTGGTGGTGTTGCGCGCAAGGCACTCCAAAGCTTGGAACAGTTGAAGCTGATTGAGAAAGCACCTCTTGGCGGACGTAAATTGACTAGCCAAGGACGCAGGGACTTGGATCGTATCGCCGCACAAGTTAAGGCTAAAAGCAAAAAGCAACTTAAACTTCAAGAGACAATTACAATTTAAATATCTTATTGTTTCTGTAACAAAAAATTAAAAAAAAAAAAACATGTAAATATCTAAAACTCTGTCTTTTGGAATATTTTTCAAATACATGACTGCGTGAAACAACAAAATATCGGGAAAATATAATCAGGTAAGAAATGATTAATTAAAATTTGAAAAATTGATTCAAAGCATTCCTAAAAATTTAAGTCTAATTAGAGATTCAAACTACAAACATTTACATATATCTACACAATATAAAAATAATTGTAAGTTATAAAATTAATATGTATTGCATTCTCATATAAATATTAATATCAGATGACAAAAAACAATCGATAATATTCTTTTTTTCATTAAAGTATAGAAGTAAAGAAATAAGATTACTAATTATGAAATAAATTTTGTTGAAATTTTTATTTATATTTTGAAACATATGTGATAAGTCGAGGGTAATAAAGAATAGACTAAAATGAAATGCATACATCAATTTTGATAAAATTTATTACATTTGTTTTACTTGAATCTGAATTACATAGCAGACAAGTTAAAAAATACGTCTTATACAGAATATATCAAAAAGTTTAAAAAGATACATACAATTATAAAGCAATGCAATCAATTATTTGTATACTGATTGTTTGCAATTGCTCATAAGAAAAAAGTTCCATTACTGACATTCATTATTTGACATTTCTACACAAAAATACATAATATTTATTACAAATTAATATAAAGTATTACAGGACAATGATCACTGCCATAAACCTGTTTCCTTATAACATTGTCGCACACTTTATTCTTTATTCGTTCTGATATCAAGAAATAATCCAGTCGCCTATATATAAAAATTTTTATATAAATATATATATATTTAATTATAATTAGTAGATTACAAATGAACATTTTGTAGAAATAGAAGAATAATTTTATAATTGCATAAAGTTTTGGGAACATTATATATAAAATAGATAGTTTATCATTAATTGCATAAAGTTTTGGGAACATTATATATAAGATAGTTTATCATTAATATATTCAATATAAAATTTAACGATAAAGATTTAATTATTAGGCTTGTTTTCTATTCCTGCACTGATGAACTGGTGCAATAAGTTAGAATGAGACAAGTATATTTTGTCTCACTCTAACTTATTGTACCAGTGTGCACAGTTCAGCCAGTGCAGGAATAGAAAACAAGCCTATTATATGTATATAAACTTTCTTAACGTCTCATAAATATATACAAAGAGAATTTTGGCTTTTTTAATAGTAAGTCGAATATTTCTACAAAATTTTCCTAACTATTTACAATTTGGTATAATATAATTTTAGTAAAGGCAAGTCATTTTCTTACCATCCGATATCCTTGCCGCGTGCATTAGCGAAATATGACCAAAATGTATATGCACCTTCTTTGTCAGGATACAATAATCTAAATGTATCTATAAACCCAGCAGATAAAAAGTCAGTCATAGCGTCTCGTTCTTCCTTGGTAAATCCAGCATTCTTAGTATTTGTTTTGGGATTCTTCAAATCTAAAAATTAATGATAAATTATATTAACGTTTCAAAAATAATAATTATCAATATTTTACATTTGAGATTTAATAAAGTTGAAATTGATACAATGATGATACCTATTTCTTGATGAGCCACATTCATGTCACCGCATATAATAACAGGCTTTTTTTCATCCAATTCTTCAACAAATTTCTTAAATGCCTTATTCCATTCCATTCTCTTTGGTAATGTCACCAACTTTTTTCCAGCATTTGGCACATCTATTGTATTATATTCTATTATTAAACACTAAACATTTTTAAAATTAAAAGTAGGTTAAAAAAAATATATATATATATATATATAAAATATTAGAATTGTATATATAGCTCCGATTCTTGTGATTACAAGATATTAAAAATCATAAAATCAAAATTTATCTCTTTATATAGTTATTAAAATACACAACTTACAAACATTTATTACATAAAATTCTGACAATTCTGCTGTGATCATTCTACCTTCGCTGTCAAAATCAGAAATGTTTAAGCCGTATTTCACAGAAATAGGCTTTTCTTTACAGAACAAAGCAGCCCCACAATAACCTGGCTTTTTACCTATTAAAACATATTTTTCTTCATTATGTGATTCATATAAAAATGTGATTTATATAAATTTTTCTTCAAGAGTATCATCTCTTACTGTCCAAAAAATAATGATGATATCCTGACAATTTAACTTCATCCGGCAATTTGTTTTTGTCACATTTTGTTTCTTGTAGAGCAATTATATCTGCATCTTCTTTGATAATATAATCCATTCCATTTTTCTAATTAAATAGTATAACAAAAATTATTATCAATATAATGCAAATATAATTATGACAAATTAAACAAACATACTTTAAGAACAGCCCTGATTCCAGAAACATTCCAAGTACAAATTTTTAGATTGTACTTCTTGCCTTCCTCATTTAATTTTGTGCACGCAAAATGTATCTCATTCAGATTTGTATCTGTCTTATTCTGCATTTGTTTGGGTTCATTTTTTGCCTTATTCACGGTAGATGAATTGCTTTCATTAACTTTTTTTGATTCAATTTTTGCCCTCTTTGGTGCAGGTTCATCATTTGTATCATTTACACGTTTTTTTTTAGAAGCAGATTCATTCAATGTATCTGTTTTCTTACCAGATTTAACTTTGGTAGAATCAATCTAATTAATAATATTGCAATTATATCATATTTTATAGGTATATAAGAGAATACTTGGTATATTAATAATATTAAAATTTTATTTATATATATAAAGCTAAACATATCTGAATTTGTACTTATTAAATGATGTAGTAATATTATATGTATCTTTTTATACCTTTGCCTTTGCAGTTCGTTTTGGTGGCATATTAAAATCTTGTTCTTTGTAAAGAGCAGGTACTGAGAAAAATATAAATAAAATTAATATTTTAATAAACACAACAGCTCTTCCAAATAATCTGTTTAATTCAATAAAATTGAATAATATGTCATAATAATAATAATAATAATACTCCAAATATATAAATTTATTTTACAATTGTACTAATAAAAATGATTCGTCCTTATGTATGATTTTACAAATTCAACAATTATTTAGCTTTATCGATGAAAATAAATTTTATACAAATAATATCTCAAAATTATAATTAATTGATTATCTGTTTTCACAACCAGTGAACGTACATAGCCTAGCTACGTCTCTAACCACGTTTATCGAATTTTGTCTTTGTCTTCAACAAACAAAGCTTCTTTCAATCGAAGAAACAATATTAGACAGCTAGTTTAACATGACAGACATATTTTTTTACGGACCTTAAAAATTCTCGTATATGTGACTGGAAAAAATGCGATCAACCGTGTAATCGGTATAATACAGCTTCGTTTGTTGAACAACTTTAAATTTAGTGCCATTTAGCACCCGTTCATCAGCATTTTGCGACGCATTCGATGTCGGATGTCGTAGAACTATGATAAAAAAAGACACGTAAGAAAGAAAGACGCCATTAATTCCATCATCCAATAGAATTTCGATCTTAACTGACGTCACTTTTATCCCTAGAAACGAAACGTTTCTATTGGATATCGGACGTTGGACATCGAGCGCGATTAATCGATATGCGTACTCGTTCATAATTCGATTTTGCATATTGGCAACAGTGTCGACAATTGACAAGAAGGAAGAAATTGGGCAACAAACGGGGAACCTGTTGTTCGCAGGAGAGGAGGATCGGGAATGTAGACACGCTACGAAGGCGAGTGCCATCATGAGTACCAAAACAAATCCGCAAATGTCAAATTCGTACAACGGAGGTAATTGCAATTTTTAATTTTACGCTTCTTTTTTTTTATAAATATCTTCCACTCGTTTGTCGTCCACTTGAGGAATAAAAACGCGCGCAGCATCCGTAGATAGTAAATTGAAAAGCCGTCTGCTGGGCGTCCTTATGGCGTCTGCTAAACTTGACTGAAACAATTTTTATTCGACGTATATAGAATGTGGAGGCGTATGTTAAATAATTTGAGATTATTTGACGCGAGTCGTATGGATTGTAGTATCTTTGATGATAAAATACAATTATCCCATTTAAAAATGTTTTAATTACCAATAGTGCGAGATATATATATATATATATTATTCTTTATCGCGATAAAACATATATCAAAATGTAAATATATATTGGGTTGTTCGGAAAGCCATTTCGTTTTTTTCACATACAATTTGTATGTGAAAAAAACCGAAATGACTTTCCGAACAACCCAATATATATTTACATTTTGATATATATTTTATCGCGATAAAGAAATTCATATATTTCGTGTTTTACACATTCCTTTTAACAATGCGAAATGTATATTTATGAAAAAAAGACAAATTGTGAAAGACTTATAATTCTATCTTATATTTATCATCAAAATTTGAAGATATAAAATATATTAAAATATATTGAAAAAATTTGTATTTAACTGTTATATAATATGAAATTATTCTTAGTATATACAAAATTAATATGTAGATGTATATTCAAGAATACTAATTGTTCTAAATATTGTTATAGGTCCTATTGGAAGGGACAGTCCATCAGCATTATTAGTGGTGCTTGCGGAAGTTGCATCTCAAACATTGCATTCAGAAACGAAGCACATTGATTCATTGATGGCAGCACAATGCAAACCTAGAACAGCGAGTATAAAACGGAAAGAATCATGCTTTACTGTATCTCAGCTTTTATCTATGCCTGTTTCTCATCTTGTTAAGCAATTTGCTATTTTTACAAGTGACGAGCTCAAAAGACAATATTCTTATACTTGCGCATTAGTGCCTGGTTGTCAACAGAAATATACCAGTTTTGCTAGTGAAGAAAAGGCGAGAGCATCCATTAAAAGTCATCTAGAAGAACATTTAGAATATTTGAAAGCAGATAAAGAAACTTGTATGTATTTTAACAAATTATTATTTATGTACATCTAAATACTTTTTCGTTTTTCTTCATGTATAGATTTGTTTTTTGGAATTCTTATTTCTAATATATTCATATAACAAGAGAATTTAATAAAATTTTCTTATAAACGTTCTTACAATTTTGTATGATATATTTTGATGACAATATGTTAAAAATTTGAAAATCATGAAAAAAATCTAAATTATATATAGATAATTTTATAATTTATCTTTATAAGATTAATTATATTGTATTTCATGATTGTAAAAAAGTCTTATTTTTATATTGTTATAGATGATACATTTACAGCAAAAAGTATAAATCACAAGAATTTAAAGACTAATCTACAAAGTAAGAAAAGTCGGATGCAGCAGACAAAAAAACCTCAAGAAACAATAAATAAGAAGAATAAAGATGTAATACTGGAAAAATCTGCAAATTATTTACGTAAAATACTTTTAAACGATATTAATATTAAAGAGAATGAGAAGCAGAAATGTTTTCAGAATTCGGAAAATAAAGATGCGTACAATTCCGAATTGAAGAATTCTGATCAAATGGACACTAAGGTCCTTGGGGATCATAGTTATTTCGAACGATTAGATGATCAAATGCCTAATAGAAAGGGAATGTCATCTCTTAATAATGTCCTGGATAATACAAGAAAAGAAAATGTTAGTAATAATTATATATTAAATATATAATTATTAATTATATATTTAATGTTATAAATATACAAATAATTGATATATAAGAATTGTATTATGAAAATATAACAGAAAAAGAGTCACAGAGATTTATATTATATTGCACAAATTAAAAGTATAAAATTATCAAAAAATATTCATATATAAGACTTAAGACATTTATACATAATTTAACATGTGTATCTATATACTACATTTCATAAATGTTTTTCAGATTGTATTGATGGTTGTTGGTAGTGATAGTGTACATACAAAAGAATATTCTTCTATCAACCAGAAATTAGCTGAAAACACAAATTATCAAGATTCTGATAATCTCTGTTCATCAGGTATGTTCTCTATAATAATGTTGTACAAAATAAAATACAATATTAGCTTACAATTAATACAAATGAATATTACCATGTTTAAATATAAATTTTAACTAGCTCTAAATATATAATATATATTACATTTATATATGTTCAGATTCGTGGTCAGATGAAACCCGGATAAAAAATACAGAAATATCTACAGCTACCAAACCTAAAGGAAAAGCAAAGTTTATTGGAACGAGTAAGGAAGAGAGGGAAATGGCATTAGCATATATAGATCGTATTAAGAAGAAAGGCAATCCTTCAGGAAATAATCTGCAATGTCGTATCTGCGATCCACCTCGTAGTTTCACCGCGCCTACAACTTTAGTATCTCATTATCGCAGTCATGCTGGAATAAAACCATACGAGTGTCGAATGTGTAAAGCGGTTTTTACAAGAAGACACAGCTTGAAATATCACATGTTGATTCATCAAAATCAGACACGCTTTACGTGCCTAGAGTGTGGAAAGAAGTTTAGGCATCCATCTCACTTTAGGGAACATCAACGTAGACACACTGGAGAAGCTCCATTTGGATGCGATGATTGTGGACAACGGTAAGTAGAAATAATCAATTAGCCTTTTAATATTTAAAATACTAAATATGGTTTATTTTTATAACACACACATATACACGCATTAGTTTAAATTAATTAGATTATTTTTAATTAATTAATAAACTAAATTCTCTGACTTTTTCTTTCTGATTTTACCTCTAAAAAGATAAAGAAATAAGGAGATAAAGAATCAATACACAATTGATAGTTTTTGTATAATATACTGTTTTTCACACCAGGTTCAAAACAAGAAATACCTATAAACGTCATTTAAAAACACGACACGGTAAAATTCTCACGACAATCGGTGAAGTTTTGCATCTTTCCGAAGAAGACTTTCAAAAGGTTCGGACCAATCGAAGAAAGAAAGATTGTGTCCCAGAGACTGCAATGAAAATCGATAATATCGAGTCCAATGTAATCGTAGATTTTGAAAATCATCATGACAAAACGCAAATTGATACAAATTCAGTAGAGGAGTATGTTCTGAAAGAGAATATTGAGGATATTAATAGAAATTTGGAAACAAAAGGTACTATACAAGTTGATAAATGTCTTGAGAGTTTTGAGATTTGTTCGGAATCTCATTTGAATAAGACTGATGGTATAGAGACTGAAATAGCTATAGACTGTAGATATCCCAGTAAGAACGACGGAAATGTCAGGGTGGAGCGTATCAATGGCATAGAAGATGGCCTGCTACAACTAAAAAATCCTTTTTACGATAATTTAAAAACGACTGATAATGAAGAAAATCACATTGTTTATCAACATGACATTGAAAATCAGAATAAAGTTTATGATTGCGGTAACAGGATACAGTGGCTTGAATACTCTGAAGTAAAATGTAATAATGAGACTTCAAAGGAGGGAGATGAAGATATGATGGAGGATAAGATAAATATAGATCTTTCAGAAGACCTACACGAAAATAAATTACATGTGTTGCAAGAATCTATACACAATTATCACAAAATAGTATATGACGGTGATACACAAGATAAAACCGCAACATACGTGCATTTAAAAACTGAACACGCAGAAACAAATTCTGATGAAAATAATCAAACATACGATGAAAAATATAATGGACACATTATTATCACATCAAATGATGACACAAATGATGAAAAGTCTAATAGTTATGCCAATGCTTATAATGTTGAAAATAAAGAATGTGTGGAAAATAACATTACTTTTTGTACACAGATAACAAATACGGATGGTAATATTCTGCAAACGTTTGATACTGTTAAAGAAGAGATTATGCCACAAAATCAAGATAATATACTTCAAGAGAACGAGTGTGTAAGTGAATCTATTGCGACTGATTCGGTAGAAACCATAAATATCTCTTCAAACAATTCTGTTGAAGAAAATCAGGAAATTGATCAACAACAAAGTAATCAGTGTTTATATGTCCGTACTGATCAGTTGAACAGGATAATCGCGCAAAATAGATGTATAAACATACCTTTACATCAAATCGAATTGCAAGCAAAAGCGGACAATTGTAGGAAAATTCGAATTTTAGACGGTAACTTACAAGCAATTGATATAAAGCAATCTGACAAGCAAAATACTATTTTGTTCGTATCTAATGATCATTTAAAGAATGGCATTTTTCAAATTGACAGAAATAGTATCACATACTGTCAAAGTTCTAAAAATATGAATAATTTGCAAAGTTAAGTGATAATAATATCTGTACAATAAAATATGTAAAGTTTGATGTTAATCATATTATTATATTTTATACTAATGTAGCAATGTTAATAGACATGATCGATTGAGATATGCAATAAAATCATTGTAATATGTAAGAATCTTGGAAAAGACAAAAGATGATGAAGATAATGACACAATGCTACATTTTCTGATTTATGTAAATATTTTCAAAAAGCAAAACTTTGAATAGAGATATATAACTTTCTCAGTTTTATTACAAGATACAACTATGTTTAGGAAAATGATATAACGGGCTAATCAAAGCATTCTTATAATTTTGATAAATTTTATGCATACGATATATTATTAAAAAATTAACAGTGTAGGCATTTATTTGTTTTACAATATAAGAATTTATTTTTACACACAATTATAAAAAAATATAAAATATTACAAGTTTATATATTTGCATTTACTAAGCCTTTAGATTTCATTTAATACAAAACATAATTAAATTTTTTACAGTCTAGTTTTATTCTCGATATGTACGAAAATTATTTGAACTTGTGGTTTATTTACTACTTATTAGATGTAGTCTTAACTAACTTTTATATGTTTATTAAATTAATTGTAAAAATATGGTGATGTGCCAAATATATAAATATGTTACATATCAATTATCTATTCTCTTAATGATTTCAAAATGAAAAATCTTTATTACAAATATAAAAGTGTTATTATTTAATTCATATAAAATTATTCAATTTTCTCTTGAATTATAAAAAATGTGTGCTCATAAATATTTTATTTTTATAATAATTAATTGAAAACTGTTTGTTTTATCTCTGCTATCTTCAATTATTAAAAAATTAGAAAAAAATATGCAACGAAATACACGGAAATAATTTTACATACACACTCACACATTTTACACCAGTACAATAACTTCTTATAAACAACAAATTCATACTAGTTAAATAAGAAAAAAATATAAATTTTGTAATAAAAAAATTATACATATAAGCAATGATAAAATATTGAAATTGTGTGAACAGTGCAAAATTTATAAAAATCTGGGTGCGATTTTTTAACGATCCCCAATCAATTTTGTTGTCCTTTTAAGTCGTCTTCCAAGAAAATTTATTTTTCCGTTTAAGAGAAAATATAATTTGCTTAATATTAGATGTATTTTATACAGATTGTATAAGAAATGACCCAGATAGATTATATATATATTTTCTGGATAATTATATATCATTTGAGCAAATTATAGATACATGTTGCTAAGTTATATAAATAAGTTTAATTTATAAGAACAAGCAATAATTGTTTACGATGTTTATAATTGTTTGGATGGATTTTTCTACATGAATTATGTGCTATTAGTGTTGCAGTTTTCTGCAAGAAACTTTTTCTTGACTACAATCTATTTGATCTATCCATACAAGATACATTGTTTCTTGGAAATGCTTTTCAAAACTCAACTCTTCGCAATAATTATTACGTTACAATTTGAAAATTTATAAGTTTCTACAAATTAAGCTTCAACAGTGTAAATGAGAGACACACATATATATAACCCATATTTTTCATTAAAAATTTATGTTCTCTGTATATGGTATGTTAAAAATAATGTAAATAATATATAAATCTATTACAATAGAATATAATATATACATTTACACAGGATGCGATAAGATAATCACAACACAATTGCGAATAGGATGATCTCTCGTGCAAAAATAAATTAAAGTTATAAAATCATCCATATGAAACATTTTCGAGAAAATTAATTTAAAAGAAAAATTTTCAATCCACCGCAGTCTGTTATATTATGTTTAGTTATACCGCTACATTATATCATTCTAATTTCTCATAATTTCAATATATTATTGTTCGATTACATACGACACATATCAATAGAGACTAACAAAAACACAAATATATAATAATTAAAATCACTTTCAACATCGACTGTAAAATAACAACGTATATTACTGCAGCATATTAGAATATTAATTAACAAAATAGATTATATCCAGAAATACATTTTTATCGTAGAATATAAACTGTGCCTTTGAGATTAAGTACATAAGAAATAGAAGATGTAAAAGATTAGATTATAAAAAATAACTAAAAAATATAACGTTAAATGTGTTTATGAATTATAATACCATACAACTAACAAGTAATTTAAAAGTTATTTGTATTACATTACATACTTATAATTAATTTTAATTACAAAAATATAATGATATTTTAAACATACATGCGCGCGTGTGTAGAAAAAGGGAATACATAGTGAAAATTATTTAAGAACGTTCGCTATGGAAGAGTTTTTTTAATATTGCACAATTCCAATCTAAATCTTGATTGATTTTGTCTACAATAACAGCGCTCCGAAACCGCGAGCCTAATTCGCGCCACCGCGTTATATATTGATTGTAAGGAAGAGTATCTTACTATTTACATGATGTATTTTTCTACGTATTTTTTGTACTTATAAATAAATTTCTAGAAATAATTGTCTGATTTTGCTCTAATTTCCTGCGACTATTTTATACTATTTTAAACAATAAAATCGGAGATTAGAGCAGTTAATTAGCCCTAAATGAATACGTATTTTTTTTAAATTAAATAAGTCGAATAAAAATTTTGAATAAAGATGTCATATCCTTTTTAATCAATGAATTTGAAAAAATTATGTTATTTGATCGTTCCAATTTGAGTGCCTTTAACATTGTATAAAGACGAAAAACAAAATGTTTCAACTTTTCTTTTTAGAAACCATTCTCTTCAATATCGAAATTGATTATTTCAAACTGAAATATTATATATTTTGATTTTTTTTACACTATTGCAGCCTTTGTCTAATGTATTAATATTAGAATTTCTATTTTTCTAAATGCCGAAACATTTTTTTAACAAGATATAATCAATCTGTTTCTCGATGTGTTTGTGATTGAATTCTGAATAGAATTATTTTGCTTTTTTATAGTTTCATATTAAAGAATTTTCATTGCAAACTAATTTGTCTACAGCAAGAATACTATCCTGTAGACAAACTTTAATAATATACTACAAGCTGTAATTACTACAATGTAAGTAATTATTCTCGGCAAGAAAAATCTGCTCTTAATTCGCTATCAGATTAGACCAAGCAGAATCTATTAAATTCTTCTCCATTCTTCTTTTTAATTTTAATTGATGCTTAATTGATAAGATGGAGAAAATAAAAATGATTTCGAAATATTATTTTCATCGCTTTACTCGACAAATCTTTCGCGCTAAGCTTTGTCGAGTCAAATCATCCCCCCTCGGGAAAAGAAACATTTATATACATATTTATTATCCGCCAAACATTCGCGACCGGTTCGTGCTCGCCAACAGCAGCACGCTTGGCCGCCGAAGTTACATATATACTATCACAGCCGCGCGATGCATGCCGTCCTGTTGCTTTTGTTCGGAGAACGGTCAGAGAACAAGGTCGCGAGATAGGTAAAATGGCAGCCGTTGAGCGGTCCGTGTCAGGATAATAGAACGAACGTACAATATACATATATATAGTTGCCTAGTCGTCGACATTCGACGCGATTCCGCTCGACGACATATTGCCTGCTCTTATTCCAGGACACAAACGCCGCATTTCGCGTAAATATCTGTCGCGATTTTCTTATATCTTACATTCACAGTTCGCGAACTAAGTGAGAATTTAATTACAACACAGGTGCCTCACCGGTATAATTTCGACGCTGTTATACACACGACTCGACCCCGTGACATCGCGTTCAAAATTCGTATCTATATCGACGTTTTCTTTAAAAAACGGAGAACCGGACTTCGGTGAACGAATTCTCGTTGATTTTGTGAAAATCAAAAAGATTTCTATGAAAAAAAAGGAAAGAGAGATACAATTGTGTCAACGTTCGCGACACTTATTTGATGAGATCCTTGTATAACAGATTCTCCCTGTGTGTTCTATCATTTATATAAATCGTATATACTTTCGTATTAATATATATTTGTGCAATTTCAATATATATCGCGAATACAGCCAAGTGTACGTGTATTAACATCTATATTCTATATTCGATGAAAAAGAATATATATATCTGAATAGAGCGTTAGCGCTCTGTTAATATCCCAACGGCATTAAGAGTTATTAACGCAATACATCAATGTTCTCATCGAGAATACAACAGCGAATCTTGGTAAAATCTCGAGAAGTAGCAATGCTTGTCCAGGATACGTAACTCGCAGTCATGCAGTGTTGTTTCTGCGAAAAGTCTGACGACACAGCGTGTTTCCCATCGCCGGTACATATTATATGTGCGCGTGGGACACGCGCTATCGGTGTAAATATTGAACAAGTGACGTAATTAGTTGCGCGAGGCATGATAATAAGCGGGGACGTCGTTACTTGTCGGCGCGCCTCGCGATCAGATAACGCGACGTACGAAATTGTTCCTCTTTTCGAGGTCGACGCACCATTCGTATCTGCTGAGGAAGAGCACCTGATAAAAGATTCAGTTCGAATCTGTCGTCGTTGCCGACCTCTCGCTGTCTCTCGAATTCCCGCTGGCGGAAACGATCGAAATGGAGGTAAGTCTTCCTCTTTCTCTCTCTTATTATTTTCAAAACATTATATACTTCGACAACCGGAATTTCTTCGGAGCAATCGATTCCAGACTCTGTATATATTATTGTGAAACATTGTTGTTTGTCAGACGTTGTTTGAGAGAGCTGCCTGTTTGAACTGTCTTTCTTACGCTTCCTGCAATTTAAAATGAAATATGTGAGTATGTATCTTTATTGAAGAATCGTGATAAAAAAAAGAAGCAGAAAAAATTAACTTAACGAAAAAAACAAAAAAAAACCAGATGAATAGATAAAAATAAACGCAAATATATACATTTACTATTGAGTGAAGGAAAAAATTAAAAAATATTTTTGAAAATACAATAGAACGAATTATAAACACGATTATTTATCCTATTTCTTTAATACATATGTAAATAATATTTAAAAAATATACACAATATATATATACAATATATAAAAATATTAATAATATAAATAAGAACATAATATAAATAAGAAGTAATATTATAAAAAGCTAACTCTTCGAAGATTCCACTAGATAAGAATTAATTTCAGATCACAATGTTACGCGTGTAACATTGTGATGCTGTGTTTACACCGATACTATTTATTAAGACACCTGTGTGACGTTAATATCTCGTATCTCTCTTTAGAACTTCTTCTAGTTACTAATTTAGTATTTTAATTACGTAAACGGTGCCAATGCGTCGCGTTGATTTGCATTCATATCACTAAGTAATGTAAGCATAATTACATTGCAATTTTGAGATAAAAATATATATAATTATATATTATAAAAATATATATAATTATATTATAAAAGATTAATAAAAAATGTCTTCTAAAATATTAATTAATATGCTTTTACTCTAATTTTAATTGTTTATTTGCTTATTATTTAAAAAGTATGATTAAAATATCCTTCATGTAAGAGAAGTGTTTTTCTTTTAGGATATTATTTATTTTTACCTTTTTCCTGAACTTAAAATATGAATCGTTTTACAAAAGTTGAAGCATATATCATTTAAGAATTGAAAGAAACGGATGTGTCATCTCTATTCGTAAAGTACTCACCAGTTCCTATTTATATGCATATTTTTGATCATATGCTAATTAGCATTCCTCGATGAATACGTGTCCTAAATTGAAAATGTATGGCATCTATAAGAATCTTCCAGTCTTCCGAGATCGATTAATTTTAATCATCGATATTGTGCGCAATCTTCATCATAAAACTTATTGCCAAAATGAGAAGATGATCATGTTTATCACCTTTAAATGCAATGTAAAAATCTCTTTGTCTCTGAAAACAAATAAAAAATGTATGTAAATGTAAAAATCTGTCTCTAAAAAAAACAATTAAAAACTAAATGTTACAGCCGGTTAAAGAAACAATCTAACAACTTGCTTTTTCAATAACGATTTTTATACTACGATACGGATGAATAAAGAAAATTTATGATGATTTAATTAGAATTCCTATATAACTCGAGGAGTCTTAACATTTCGATCGTTGATCCTACATTAACGAGTCCCAAATCTTATATACAAGTTCATGTTTTTCAATCTCATTCTCACAAATATATTGCATACATATTTTATAATTTATAACGCTCTAAAAAAATTAGTATGACAATCGAAATGTTAATGAAGGGAATCGTATCGGTCGGTTCTCGAAGGAATCGAAAATGCATATATCGAGGGAAGAGCGACGAAAGAGTGGTAAGAAGACTCGTGGCCCATTTCTTTTAGAAAGGAAACGGTGATTACAGTTAAGCCGTTGCCTCCATCAGTGCTTCGCTCAGTTTTCTGTGGACAGCATTCCTGATCGACACAGCTGCTTACCTGGAAATTCTTCCGAGAAGTTCGGTACCGGTTGTGTGTGTTACATATTCCTTTTTTCATCGAGTTCTCATGTGCCCTTTTCACGCATCTTTTCATCAACTTTTAGTAGCAGTTTCCTTGTTAGAAAGATACGGATGAGATACGGTTAAAAATTGCCGGCATCTGATTACGAGTCCAGTCGATTGATGAAAGCAAAATCTATGTACGCTTCTCTTTGAATAAATTATAGTAAACCTATGACAGATAAAAAATTAATTAATTTTTGCCCTCTTAAGAAAAAGAAAGAGAAGAGAACAAGATAAATTATGCATTATAATAAATAAATAAATAAAAAAAGTACGATATTGATTTTTGCTGACAAGATTGTAATTTTGGTTTGTGTCCTTTTCAGGAAATGTCATTTTTTTATCTGCTTTTGCAATGACGTGTCGGGCAGTTGCAGAGAAACGCGATATAATTTCTTTTAAAGATAAACTGATAACGCATCCGATATGCGATCAATAAATAATGTACATATAGCAGATTATCGTTGTAATAAATGATTTTTTTTGCATCTCTGAAAAGTGTTTCATCCTGCTGTTGCGTGCGTAATTTCATTGAAAGTGTTACAGTGTTATTATGTGAATGAAATACGCGTCTGGAACAATTTAAGTAGATTACAGTCCATTCATTAATTAGTGTGTTAAGTTTCGAGAGATATGTGCGATGAAAAAGATTATATATTTGGAATTTAGATACATATTTAATGATAAAAAGTATAAAAGCTTAAAGATGCGTCACATTTTTCTGATTCATCGATTAGAAGTTTTTCAGACAAAAAAAATTTCAATTTTAATTTTAAATTTATCAGATAAGCCCCTAAATATTTAATTAAAATTAAAAGCATTGTCAGAGTAATCTTATATAAATATCAGCGAATTTCATATATACCTTATTGGTATGAAAAAAATCAAGGATCAAACTCACATATCTTTTTAGATCTTTACGTAAGAATTTTTTAATTAATATGCACACAGACGGAGCACAGACTGGAGCAATTGAGGAAGGCGACAGATAGAATACAAAGGGAGATCGAAGAAGTCACCGAGAGGGAGCACGAACTGAAGAACGTGGGTAGCATTAAGACTATATCCCACGAGACGGTGGACTCTAAGGTAATTTTTAAAAATATATATAAATAATAAAATATATTGTACCAAATAATACGAAATTACATCTAATTAATCAATTTTTTACGTAGGTTCGTCGCATGCCGCAAGCTCTGGCCTCGGGCAAGTTGAAAAGAACAACGTCGACCCCGCAGATTCTGGAGGCAGTCAGTCTGTCGCCGAGCTTGACGCCGAAGATGACGAACGGCGTGATATCTACGCGTACAACGCCGACACCGCTGCGTTTCGCGAGCGCGCCAAGTCATAAAGGTCTGATGCACAGATTTCTGGCCACACGAGGAAAGATCTATAAGAACAGATCGGACAGCAACGACAGCTTGAGTCCTCCCATAACACCTACCATCACGCTCAATCCTCTAAGTATCAAGGCCTTCAACAGAACGTTGGAGATACAATTGGAGCCGGACAACGAGCCAAAAAAGCCACTGGCGAGGAAAGGATACGTTCCTGTCGAACAGAAAATTCAGAAGGAGTTACACGACATGAAGGAACGAGAGAACGAGTTAAGGTATGAAAATTTTTATAGTAAAAAAAAGATAATCTACTTTTAAGATTAAATTAAAGATTATAATCTAAGTTTAATCCTTTCAAACTTTTAAAACTAATTTTCTATATTACTTTAAAACAAAAAATTGGTCTATTATTACATTTCCAATTTTTTTCCCTTTAACAATAAACGGCAATACAAATTTGAATAATAATGAAGTCGGATGAGTTACTTAATATATATTTGATTTTGTTTACAATAAAGCAAGCGTTAATAAGGATTATACCACATTGGTAAGATAAAATTGTTTGTATGTATAATAAAAATCTATAAAGAAATTTTTTATATTTCTCGCTCGATTATTTTATTCGTAAAAGTACAGTATGCGACTTACGTGTAAATTTCATTTACATTTTTAGATTGGTGAGATCCCAGATGTGGGCCAAGTCTCAACCAAATCTACTCGATATAGGGAACGATAATGATTCTGATATTTACGATGGCTCCAGTTCTCTTAGAAGCGGCACTTCCACCAATACTCTGAATGAAGATGAAATTGAACGAGAATATAAAGGAAAACATAAAGTAAGAACGATGTTTTTTTAAAGAACATGATTATATAGTCGATCATCAAGCTAATGAAAATTAATTAAATTAATTGACAATTAAATTAGCTTAGTTAACATTTATAAAGGCAATTCTTTCGAACGCTCTTGCTAATACCTTGATTAACTAGGCGATTAAAATCTCTTTCATTGTATTTGTAGCCTAGTCCACGACGTCGTAACACGCTCATTGCTCAATGGGAGAATCTGATAGCCGCCAAGAGAGAATCTCTGGAGAATAACAACGAAAACGATAGTTACTTCTGAAAATTCTATAGCTTCAAGTGGATGCTTCTTGCAAATCACAACTTTATCCTCATCTTTATCTGATCATCATTATCTGGCAACATAAAAATTGTAAATTAATAGTAATAATATTTTATTATATTGTTTTATATTATATAATGAGATGTTTCTCTGCCGTTTTTTCAAACGACACATATGTTGAATATACAAATCATCGATTTTCTTGTTTATCTTGTCTATATAGTTTATTTTTACGAATGAAGAATTTTTTTCGTGTTTGAATATTTATATATATATGCGCTATAGCGTTAATTAGAATCAACAAATTTTCAGTATTAAAGTTGCTAGAGCACTAAATGTAATTATTTATATAATTTCTTATAATATTATCTTAAGAATCTATTTTAAGAAAGTAGAGCACATATTTTCTTTCATCGTTATATATTAATGAATTGTAATACGAATACAATAATATGTATTCTCACTTGTAAACGACTGAAAATTTTTATGTAGTTATTGTCTGATATAATTTTTCCAGTGTATGTAAAGTGTCCCAGTAGTGTGCTTATATAATGATTGTTAAAAACCCACTCGATTAGCATATGTATGATATTAATATATATGTATATGTGTTTAAGTACTTATATATATATATATATATATATATATATATATATTAGTTTTAAAGAGATAGTTAAGTTGATGCATACACGCACATGTGAAAACAATTACAATAAATAGTTAAACATGTGCAATTATTATCTTTATTACAGAATATTATATGCAAAATATTTAATTATTAATAAATAAAGACAGATTATATATATGAGTTATATATTATATATATATTATTAATTACAAAAGACACAATAAAATGTGGCAGTTTCCTTTTGATGTACAGTAAAGAATATATTGTATTAACATAATTGAATGTCGAATATATATAAAACAAGAATTACTGTACATGCATTTTTTAAATTTAATATATATATATATATTTTAAAAAATTAAACTAAACATTAAAACTTTTAGTTGGACCTCTCATATAAACGAATTAAATTAAACAGATAAAAATATAGCAAAAAAATTTACAATAATTGCACAATCAATTTTTAATTTATTCTCTTCTCCAGCTGCATTTTTCGATATTTGTTTTCCTTTTTCTTTTTTTCTCTCTCATCAGTGGTTCTCAAATGTTTTTAAATCGTTCTGTATGACATATGACCTCAACAAACTATATCTCAAATCTAACCTTAAAAGCCGCGTGGTCATGTAAAATCCAACCTTACGTGGAATTAAAATCATTAGGAAAATATAGTGCAAATATACAAATTCTTGTGATATATTTTAATTGTGTTATGACACTATGGCTGTAGAAGCAGGTGAAATGGATAAAAATATAGAAATTAAACTTTTAATTAATTTCTCTACAGAAAAAGGTATATATACATGTATAAATAAATATAAATGATTGTGTATTGTAATTATTGATTCTGCTAATATATATCTTTTTTATAAAACTGTGTAATTTATCTCAATAATTGTTTTCAATTGCAGTTTCTAATTTGCCACATAATGTATGCAGCATATTAAATGGCCAATACAAAGATATAATAAATAGTGAACTTTCTACATTTATCAAAGCAATAAGCAATGATGATAGCATACAAGAAATCGTGAATAACAGTATATCTGAAACTGATAAGCATTTGTCGTGGCTATGCGTAGGAATAGCTTCATTGTTACATTTTGCCCAATGCAATTGGACAGGTCCGCATGTCGATGAAGATATTGAATGGTTAAAAATCAGGAGAGATGAAGCACTTAAAAGCTTATCGCTACATGATGAATGTAGTATAAATGTACAAAAGCCTGAGCTTCTTTATCTATCCAAGAAAATATTTTCTAATAGTGATTTACAGCTAAAGTACGAAAGTTGCATTTGGTGGCTATTTAGAGCTAATCTATTGCATCAACATGTACTAGATGAAACTTCAGGAATAATATTGGAAGAAACTGAGCATATAATATCACAAATTAATAATCTTGATATATTAAAGAATCCTCTTTGTAAGCTATTATTCAATCTCGAATTTGCTAGATTTTATTTGTGCTATAGAAGATTGCAAAATTCTGAAGAATATCTTGAACATGCACAGAGCATAGCAGGTTTAACATTAAATCTAGAAGGAGCAATGGGAAAACGCACAAAGTACCAACAAGAAGAAAAAGCACAGTTGTACTTGAAAGTGGGAATAAACAAAGATATTTTTCCATCAATAGATTGCGAAGACATACCAAAATCTTTGAACTTGAATGACGAATTAAGATTGGAACGGATTGAATTTTCAGAACACAAAGAGGAGATCCAATTGGGTGCACTGGAAGAGGCAATAATTTTAACAAAATAGTAAGTATTACTAAGTATTATTCATATTTAAACATATAGTATGAATATATTTTAACAGTAAATAGTGCTCAGTTGCAGATGAGTCAACCTAAGCACAAACTCACTGATGAGGAAATTATAATCTATCTAACAGTAAGCTGCAATATTACATTTTTCACGTTTTATTTGTTAGTAAATATATAATATTATTAAGAAAAATATTTTTTCTAGAAAATTGTAGAGAATACAAAGAATTGGTCATTAAAGATGACTTCTTTGTGTTGTCGTTGCTTATTGGAATCTGATGATAAAAGAACTGTCGAGCGATCTATGATGCAAACAGAGTCTTTACTGAAAGATTGCAATGATACAAAAGCACCTGTAGCCAGAAGAATGGATCTATTTTTCGCAAGCGGTATGAAACCTATTTGGACATTGGAAGAGAACTGGGCTAACTTAATGTTCAGTCTTGGCCTGGTGAAGGGAGCTCTAGAAGTTTTTATAAAACTTGGATTATGGCAGAATGTGATTATTTGTTATAATTTATTAAATTTGAAACATAAGGTATGTATATCAAGTATAATATGCGCAGTCACGATACAATATAAATATAATAATATAAAATAAATGATATATATGAACAAATTTGCAGGCAGCTGAGATTATTCAGCAAGAAATATCTAAGAAGCCAACAGTAATGTTGTGGTGTCTACTAGGAGATGTAACTGGAGATGTGAATCATTATGAAACAGCATGGAGATTGTCCGAGGAAAAAAGCAGTAGAGTTCAAAGACATTGGGGATTCTATTATTTTACAAAGAAAAATGTTAGTATCTGGACTATTAATTTTTAATCTAAATCTCTTAGACATTTAATGTAATATATATATATATATTTTTTTTAGTATGTTGAAGCTGTACCACACTTAAAGTTATCAGTCGAATTGAATAACATTCAAGAGCATGTGTGGTTTAGATTAGGCTATGCAGCATTGCAGATAGAGGATTGGAAGTTAGCTGCTACAGCATATAGACGTTACTGTGCTTTAGAACAATCTGTATGTATATACATAATTGTGATATTGCTATTTTTATAGTCGATATATGAGCTAAATAAAATTCTTATTTGAAAATTCCAGACTTTTGAAGCATGGAACAATTTAGCAAAAGCATACATTAAATTAGGAGATAAACCAAGAGCTTGGAAATCTCTACAGGATGCTATAAAATGTAATTATGATCGTTGGGAAGTGTGGGATAATTTGATGGTTGTCAGCATCGATTTGGGACATTTTTCAGAAGTAAGTACTATTCATAAATATTTGACAAATTGAATTTCTACATTCTCTATTAAGATTCTCATCTAAATTAATTTGAAGCATATTGGCGACAATAGTTATAAAATTAGTTATGTTATTTATATTAAACAATATTTTTAATGAAATAATTTTACTTTGTTTCAGGTCATTCGATGTTATCATCGAATCTTGGATTTGAAAAACAATCACTTAGATATTCAAGTTCTTCAAATATTGACTAATGCTATAATAAACAACATTAATGATGCAGATGGAAATTCGGCGTCTCGTTTGCTTCAAAATAGTCTGGAATTATTTGGAAGAATTACTAGTTCTAATATTAATAGTCCAGATATTTGGAGAATGTATGCTGAGCTTGTAGCATTGAGAAAGACAGACATTGATAACGAGAGAGCAGCGCAATATCTACAACAAGCACATCGCATTGCTACTTCAAATCCAACATGGTTTCACAGAGAAGAAACGACTCTAAGTGTGTTGGAGTTATGTTGTATTTTGGCACAAGTAAATTTACATTGTTCTAACAATATTGCAGTTGTCAAAAAAAGAAAAATATTAGGAAGTGCAAAATTATCACTTCAGGGAGTTGTAAAAAAGATCAAAGAGCAAGAGTGGAATAATACAAATATCGTTGAACAATTAACAAAAGTTGAAGACTATTTAACAATTATAACAAATGAATTGGAACAAATAAAATCGACATCGTAAAAATATTATTTACTTGTATTTATATTTTTCACTTATATGAAGAATAGTTCATGCAAATCTTTGTATGAATTTTATAACACAATTGATTTTAATAAAATAGTTTTATTATGAAAAATAGATGCATTTTAAATGATATCTCGCAGATATTTGGAGAGAATATAGAAATGAAAAAATTAAAAACGATCAATTTTACATATTATCAAATTAATCTTAAAAAAAAAGAGATCTCAGCAGATTTTTAAATTGTAATTGAGAAAATAATTTCTCTAAAGTAAAACAATACCAAAAACCAACGTGAAGTATTAATCATATATAATATATTTAATTGTATGATATACTTTCTTATTAATTTATCTTACACATGATATAATAATAGTATAAAAGTTTGTGAGAATAGTATTGTTTGAACATCTTCCACCCTTAACAAAACTGGATGTCATTTTTCGATTATTGACATTTTTGTCCATTTTATGTTTCTTTGCAATTACATGTTCAAAAAAATTTAATGAAATTGTCACCTGTTAGTTATATATTATCTCGCAGTGTTGGAACTTAATTGCACTCCTCTTTCTGGTGCCTAGAAGTTTGCCTCTTGACACTTTGTCTCTCTTTTTAAATAATTCACATTTTATTGACAATCGTAATCTGTTTCTTCTTTTACAAAAAACAGTTGAATTTAACTGAAAGAGGGGGAGAGGGAGGGAGGAAATTATATTCACTTCGACACTATTCGGCTTCGGCTGCCGAACGTGACCGAACAATTCCGAGTCGAGCCGAACAGACCGAAGGTCGAAGTGGTCGCTCCTGACGTCACAATCTGGCCGTGTGATATTTGACGACATATTTTTCTATTGATAATTAAAAGTGACTGATAAGTTTATCGATCCGTATCATATCGTGACTCGCATTTCAGTAATATTCAAGAGGTCTCTTAGTTATCACAGATCAAATCACAAATATTGTGCTCTTTATTATTTAAGTTCACGTCTAATGTTAAGTGTTTATCTATCGTCGTGCATATATTATACATAAGTATAAGTACATATTCATATATTTGTTGGCATTATTTTACATATCTCGAAACGAGAATGGTATTCATTTTGTAATTGTGTCTTCGTCTTACTTTGTCTTTTTTCTCTTTGTTTAAAAACAAAATTTACATAAAATTTAAATACAATTACTTTAAATACAAAATACAAACATTTTATATATATTATTTAAATTATTAATAATTTATATAAGCACATAATATTTGGCATAAGAAAAAGTTCAACAACTGTTCAATTTCTTTACGATATCAGTTTTATTTTATGACTATAATTATTATCGCATTGAAATAGTAATTTTAATAATAATCTCAGACTATACTTTGGTAAAGAGCTTAATAAACATTTTTATTCTAGATGTCTTTTGCGGGGAAAGTTGTCCTGATAACAGGAGCCAGCTCAGGAATTGGAGTTGCAACAGCTCTTCATTTGTCTCAGCTTGGTGCATCGTTATCACTAAGTGGACGCAATAAGGCTAATTTATGCAAAGTAGCGGCACAATGTAGTGTAAAGACATATATTGTAACGGGAGAATTAACTAATGAAAATGATGTGAAAAATATTATTGACTCTACAATTGAATTTTATGGCAAACTAGATGTTTTAATTAATAATGCTGGAGTTTTGGAGCGTGGTAGTATAGAAACCACAAGTGTGGAACAATATGACAGGTATATAATGATTATATATATATATATATATATATATATATATATATATACATACATTTTTATTGAAGAAAAATATATTCATTTTTAAAATATATCTTAAATATATTAACATGTATTTTCAGGGTTTTCAACATAAACGTTCGTTCAGTGTATCAATTGACAGCATTGGCAGTGCCACATTTAATCAAAACAAAAGGCAATATTGTCAATGTTTCTAGCGTAACTGGATTACGATCCTTCCCAGATTGTCTGGCATATTGCATGAGTAAATCAGCTGTGGATCAATTTACACGTTGTATTGCTTTGGAATTGGGGCCAAAGCAGGTATGCAGAAGTAAAGAAAACTTTACACACACAGAAGCACAGTGATGATTTAATATTATTTTTAATGTCTCATATTTTTAACTGTAGGTGCGCGTAAATGCTGTAAATCCTGGTGTTGTAGTAACAAATCTCCACCGTAGTAGTGGAATGAATGAAGAGCAGTTAGAAACCTTTTTCGAGCATAGCAAAGAGACGCACGTTTTAGGAAGAACCGGCGATGTTACAGAAGTCGCAAAGACTATTGCATTTTTAGCAAGTGACGACGCTAGTTTTATCACGGGCGCAACATTACCTGTGGATGGAGGTAGACATGCTATGTGTCCTCGTTAATAATTTTATATACTTTGTGTAAACAATATATGATATATTTAACATATACAACAATATACATCATATATTTCATTTACAATAGTATACTAATGTCAACAGAGAGATCAATCTATATATTTGTACTCTACTTGGATAAGTAGTTCCATAAAAATAATTAAAAATGTTCTATATTTTTTTCTACATTTGTATAGAGATTATAAACTAACAATATTTGCCATATTGTTTATATGAAAGAAATTACAATGTTTATCTCTATAAAATAAAACTGGAGTGAAAATCTTTAAATAACTTTTTTGTGGCACATATCTCTAATTCTATAAGTTTTGCAAATAGAGTATAAGAGAATGTTACATTAATAGGAAAATTTAATTTATGAGAAGAATTCTCTATCTTTCGTTATGTTTAATATTTTCACTATATAGAAAAAAAATTTAAATCAAATTAACTATCAGATATTAAATCTGCAAACCAATTGCTCAATCTCTATTTTGCCAAAGAAAGTGGCAGTGTTAACGATTCACATTATAATAAAGATACAAGCTACTTGTAATATGACGGAATACATACAGTAATGTGTAATACATGTATAAAGGACATGTCCATAGTACAATTTATATATAGTTACTATATTGCAACTTATTTTTCATAAGATGATAATTTACATTGAAGAATGATAAAATTGATGGCAAATATAGATATATACAATGTATATAACATACATATATATATTTTTTTAACAGTAATATCTAATATATGCGCCATTCTCACGATATATCGCAAGTAGACTATTGCATTTTGGCCAAGTATATACGAGAAAAATAATCAATTTGTTATAATTCTAAATGCATGAATAAGAAACTCTTAATAGGAATAATCTATTTTCTTACATCTGAAAATCCTCAGTCTCCAGAGGCAACACTATAAAATAACATCTCCATTTTAGTAAAAACGTAAAGTATCATATTTTTTTCTCTAAGAGAGTATTAATATTCTTTTGTTTTTCATTAATATTATTCTATTTATATTCTTAATATTAATGGTTTTTTAAATGTTATTATATATACAAAAAATAGGATACCACAAATGTGGCTAGTATGAAATCTCTATAGGATACTTCTTTGCACAACATTAACAAAAAAAAGATACAAGTCTATTTATAATCGAAGGTACAATTATCACTAAAATTCTTCTGAGCTTCCTTATTCAATAATATGGCTCTGAAGTATTCAATATGTCAAAGACGATTATCACAACAATTTCCTACTGGAATTATACACATAGTTTAAAGCAGATATGTAAAAAAATTTCTTTTGTATCTGCAGATAAGTTTTTTTTTACTCTTTTTCTCTTCCCAGTAGATAAACAACTAAGAATATTTCAGCCTTTACTGACAGGTACTCTGTTATTACTGTTGTTTTTCGAATCTACTGCGCTCAATGCTATACCTAGTTGCGCTGCGTAATATGTAAGCATAATAGATACCTATAAAGTAAAAATCGAACATAATTACATTTGCTAACAAAATTATGATATATTCGTCTATATCTATGTTTATATTACCTGAGAATAAGGTAATGGACTATGGAAATAATGAAATCCGAGCAAAGTGTCAGATATAACAAAGCATATGCTTCCAATGCAACTGCACAATTTAGTCCATGTCCACAACTCCTAATAAGTAGAATGTGATTAATCTCCGCATGTATATACAAAGATTAATGATATTACAAGTATTCTCGAATAAAAAGCGCAAGCTATTAGAGAAACAATTAATAGCACGATATTTAAAACGAGACAAAACAGATATGTAATTGAGATATGAACTGTTTTGATATAATTTGTATATCATTGCATAAATTTACCCCAAAGAATTGTACTCTTGATATCGCCCTCCATGCCATAGTAGTGATTAATACTGTATAAATTGGCACTCCTATCGCTAAAACTCCGGTCAGTCCAGGCATTAAAACGTATATGACTGGAAAGCAATCGTATCAATCAATAGATAGAATTAATTAATATCTGATTAATTGAAAGGAATTAAAAACACTCCTTCGTTAATCTTACCGATTGAACAGAACATATACAGCACTGCTCCGAGTGTTAAATTCAAGGGTTTGAATCCGAATGCAATTATATACATAATCTGCGCAATAGCAAACATACACATGCCTGCGGTGAAACAATTAGGCCACACTAACAGTGCGTCGCCTATGCAACTAAACACTAATCCCGTTAATATACGCCTGGAGAAAGCATATCTGTAAAAAGAGATGAGTTAGTTAAAAGAACCGTCCCAAAGTAAAATTATTTCATTCATTAAAAAGATTGATTATTTAAAGATGTAAGAAATTTTTTTTTTTTACTTACTCTTTGGACAAATTGATCCCATGCAATAGGATGAAAACAATAAGACTTATTATCGGTAAACATTTAAAACATGCCGTCAACAGAGATGGTTGTTCAGCAAGTAATACAAAATATACCGACACGCTTTTAAAGAATGGTACCAATTTTGGCCCGATACTTTTTATCTGAAATGTAAAAAATCGTGCTTATTGTTATTATTATGTATCGAGAAATCCATAGTGATAAATGGAAATGTGATGATAAAATAAGGTATAAAGGTAATTGAAATAATATATTCATAAAAAAACGAGAATTTACATAAAACGAGAAAAAAATTGTACAATAAATTTACTTATGTATTATATTAGAGAATCTTAATTTATTAATTTTAATTATCATATTTTTTTATATACAACTTGTTTAGCAGCTATTTTAAGATAACTTATCTATATATTATATAAGTCCAAAAGATAATGTAATGATATTAAATGATGGAAAAAAATATGTTTTGAGAATATTATGCTGTAAACATATTTTATTATCTTTGAGTTATCATTTGATTCAGAGTTTGAGTTATCATTGTATTCAGAGTTTGATAATTAAACACTTTACATAAAATAGATAAATATAGCAAAGAAATTTTCTCTAGAGTGATTAAAAATAATTTATATGTATACTAGAAAATAATTATATTTTCTTTTTCTCTATTTAATTTTCTATTTTTATTTATATACATTATTTATTATTATTTATGTTATGTTTAATCATTTATTACAGATTTTAACATTATTATATATCAAAAATGGAGGGAGAATCTTGTCTTCGCCAGTGATTAATTAACGAAAAAATATAATTTTTAGTCGACACAACTGGCAACTTGTATTTACAGAAACTTTATTTTATATTTTCCAACGTTTTTTGATGCGCAATGAATGTGAGTTGATAATCATCTATTCACTTATCTTTCAACTCTTAATCTATTTTATTTTTGTATTATTTTTTGTGATTGTAGACATTAACTGACCCATTTAATCCTTTGTAATTAATTGCTTGAAAAGGACCAAAAACTATGGTCGAAACGTCGCAATAAAGTTTCTGTAAATACAAGTTGCCAGTTGTGTCGACTAAAAATTATATTTTTTCATTATTATATATATATATTATATAATATAAGTTTATTATTATTATATAAATTTTTATTAATTTTTTTTATTTAATATCATTATCAATTATTTTCCTCATATGTGTGTGTGTGTGTGTGTGAAATATATATTTTACTCATACATATGCACATTGTAAAAAAAAGAAAGATTTAAATAGACATTTACATATGTACTTTATTCTTGAATATTTTATCATAAACTGTTTTTCATCCTTGAAGTTCAGCTAATAACAGTGCATGTGTAAAGAAATCTGTTCATAGTCATTGAAGCCTAATTGACTTAATCCAGCCAGTTACATGATAATACATTATCTAATATTGGTACCATCAGGACGCACACAATGGTCTTTGATATAGAGCAGTCACTTTATGCCAATCTGATAGTTTCTCTAATAGTACGTTATTACAATAACAACTGCATTGAATTGATCTTCAAAGAATATCAAACAGGAAATCTGTAATGTGGAAATTTCTGCTTTTTGCCATTCATGTCTATTACTGTCCTCCGCATAATATTGCTTTAATAATAAGTGCATAACTTAGTTATTTATTTGTATTAAAAAAAATAGTTTAAAATTATAAAGAAATTAATGAATCTTTTATAAATATGATTTTTTTAAACATACACACATATGTATAAATTTTAATGCAAATGAAATAAATAATACATAATTAATGCACTTTATATTCTTATTGCACATATAAATGAGAAATGTATACATAAATTGGCAATAATTGCATATAATATTAAAAACTTTTTTGTGTATTTTTTTAAATTTTCTAACAATAAGAAGAGTATACATTTTATTAATTTAACATAAACAGTTTTTTTCTAAAAAAAAATAAGAAAAAAATATTTTTGTATATGTTGTGTGCATGTATACCCAAAAATTTTAACATTATATATAATTGTTTCTAATTTGTATATACATTTCTCGTTTGTATTAATAAAAATGTCTTGATATAATATTTGTATATAAGATATACAATATTTTACACATTGTAAAATATATATAAATCGGATATTTAATTATATCAGTTTTTTCTGACTGGTATATATGAAAAATAAAATATTAAATTCAATGTTCACTCGAACACAATTGATCTAACAAAGGATTAGCATACGCGACTGCGAACAAAGAGAAGAGAAAACAGAGTAGCAGTTTTTTTTTTTTTTTTTTCTGAATGGCAAAACAATGACGGAACACAAACGATAGACTTGACTTGATCTGAAAGAAAACAAGAGCAGCGAGGAAGCGTGAAAGGAGAGCGAGAGTGATACGTTGCTGTCAACAAACGTAAACAAACGATCTGTCAACGACTTCCGTCCTCTTACCACTTGTGTAGGCGATGACATATCTTCGATCGAAGGACACCGGAAAAACAATACGAGCGACGACTTGGCCGACAGATCGACCGACCGTGGGACCAGGATCTAGCGAATGCTATCGTCCACAAACTCGCCGCTTATTTATACGACGCTTTCCGATATATGTGTCCGCGTTGCACGCACACACGCGCATCGCTGTCACCGGGCATCGGGTGATTGCAAATTGCAAACGTCGCCGATTATCGTATGGCCAACCTTAGAACATATATACATGGAAGGGGAATGCCTTTGTTCTCGACAGAAAAACCATGTCCCAAGGAAGTGAGACAGAAAATATGGTTGCCTCTCTCTCTCTCTCGTGCTTAAGTAGCCGCGCATGCGCACTTACGAGCAATAAGCGACGAGAGAGAGACAACCATATTTTCTGTCTCACTTCCTTGGGACATGTTTCAGACTGCTATTCCCCTTCCATTTATATATGTTCTAAGTGGCCAACCGAATGCAACCATAGACTTCCATCTTTTATGTAGAGTTGCAACTCTCTTGTATTTGCGCAGCATAGATGGACAAGAAATTAACCAATCACGCGTCTAATCCGAAGAATGACGTTTTTTCGATTAGACATTTGATTGGTCAGTATTTTTGAGAACGAAATCGAATTTCGTTTAAAAATCGATATAAAAATCGATGTTTGGAATCGGATATACGTAACGCTTTTGATGCATAATTTATATTTTTGCAATGAGATAAGCAGATAATTTAAGAGTGTCTATTGTGCGATATTTTGTATAAGAATCTAATATAATATTAATAAAATGGCGAATTGTGTCAATTCCACATTGAATAATCTGTTGGCGTCTTACAAGAAGTGGATTGTAGCTAATCCGCACTTGCTGTCAGATATTGAGGCCACTGTCAGATGTTTATCTTACTTTAGTTTTGGTTAGAGAAGTATTTCTCAAATATGTTGTATTACCATATTTTTTCTCTCGCCAGATATATTTAATGATACTAAATCTATTATCTTTATTTACATAATAGGGCAGTTGCGCAATTCGAGTTTGGCTGTAGAACTAATTTACTCTATGCCAAATTTAATTGTGCTGTGCAATGATTTACTTATGTATAACAGTAAATCTAAGGATCTGAAGATACCTCAGTTCGAATCAAAGATTAAGATTTGGCTGACTGTGGTGGAATATACCGAGACATTGCTCGAGGTTTCAGCAGAGAAGTTATGGGGCGCAAAGGGAAAATGGTTAATAATCATAATTGTACAGTTATTTAAGTAAGTGTTTGGCGTTGCCTATTTGCAATACAATGAAATATATATATTGTATCAAGTTTTATTTTATATAGATAAATATTTACTTTTTATAGGACTATATTACGATTGTTATCAGTTCATGTGTATAAGGAACGTATGACAAAGAATCCTGCAACACCACCACTTAACAGAGAAAAGTTTAACAAAGTAGTTAACAGTATACAGTCGAAAGAAGGGTTTACACTGAAAAGATCAGGCACTGTTATTAGAAGTATAAAACATTCGGTTCCTATAGAAATGCGAACATGGAAAGCTTTGCCTTCTAACACAGATGAAAATGAAAACTTAACCAAGACTCAGGAATCTGAGAAAATTCTTAAATTAGCTGAGGTTGTTTAAAATTTAGTATTATATCTTGTTCTAATTCATTATTAATGATAGATGTTCTAATGAAAAATTAAAATATATTATTTAAATTTGTTAAAATTAAAAAAAAAATAGTATTAATGTGAGTTTCTTGAATAGTAATATGAATTCATTATTTGAGCAAAAAGTACAAAGTAGATGTAAAAGAATTATTAAGTTTTTGCGTCATTATGAAAACTTATATAAGTTTTTTATTTAGTTTTGTTTTATTACAATTTGATTTTACTTTTTGTATTTGTTCTTTTTTTATATACATTATGTCTACTATATTTTTGAACTTTACTCTCTTGTCTTTTTATAATTGTACAATAATATAAAACTGCTGTTAACAAAGTACATTTTCCAGAGTCTTTATGTGACAAAACCATTGCTTCACCTTGGCTGTATGTACATTACTGACAAAAAACACTGGCCACCATGGATGTTATCATTTATTATTGATGTAGTCAGGTAATTAACATATATTGCACTATTAAATAGAATTTATAAATTGTGATCTTTTCTATTTAATTGAGTTATTCTTTGTATACAGTTTGAATATCTTTACTCGCTGTGCTCCAAAGGCATTATTCAGTAAAGAAGAGGAAGAAGAACTCGTACGACGAAGATTAAGTTTACTGCTATACATTTTAAGATCGCCATTTTACGACAAGTATAGCCGTGTTAAGATAAATGCATTACTTGATGCATTATCTACCTCTGTACCTTTCGCCAAGTTATTGACAAACGCTGTTAAGAAGAATCTACCATATATGCAGAGTATGTACTTTTACATGTGGTCGCGTTAACTCTTATGGCTGCTAAGTAAGCTGATGAGAAATACACATGTAAGTGAACTCGCCATAAATACGAAAATTATAGCATAATCTAAGCATTCCATAATTCATGAATAATTGGGGAAATGTCACAAAATGATATTTTTATATTTTTCTCTATTATATTGTTGCACAATGAACTTTGAAGGATGTGGTACTTATGATCATATTTTATATATATTTTATTTTATTAATTTAAAAATAATTGTAATTATGAAAGGTATTTTTATAAAAGAGTCTCAACATAATTTAATTCGCTTTGATTAATGTATTAGCGGCTTTTAATGAATGCATAAGTGTGAAGCAAAAAAACGCGAAGACGAACATCACAAATTTCGAATACTTTGATAAGTTTTTTGACTTGCAATATGTTCTCCAATAATTTGAGATAATTTCATTATATTTTGTCAATAATTGAATTTTCACATTTCTCATTTTATCAGTTGACAATTAAAAATATTAAAAATTTTTCAAGAACTTTAAAGACATTTTTAGTTGAATACATTTGAACATTAAAAATAGAATATGCAAAAAATATTGCTTTTGCAGAGATATTTATGCTAATATTTGTCATTCATGCAATAATTCTTTTTGTCACTATACGTGTCACGTACAAGGCCTGGATATAATTTGTCAACGCTTATGAAATAATGTTTCCTGCAACAATGTGTTTTTTTTAACACGTATTGTCGAATGAAATCAGCGGTGCGTGATTCACGATCTGCTCGTACGGATCATTATTGACCTTCGTCGTTTATTTGCCAATGAAACGGGGATGGCCTTGTCTCTCTGCACCTTGTCTCTGGACATACGGCTGTTACGATCTGCTGGGAATACCACCGAGAATTATTACGCTGGTTGCGCACAAGCTACAACTGCTATTATTATATACATACTAACGTAATTATAATCGGAAGCAATTTGCTCTTCTTTTTTTTCTATGTTGTGCTAGATATTTTACACGTGATAGCTCGGAAGGGAATTACATATCGCATTGGATATCTTTACCAAGAACTATCGTTTTTAACGCGTCATGAAAAGTCATATTATATCTCATCTGACAGGATACACAAAGTATCTAATACGCTCCCATTAAAGGATTACAAGGAGAAACTGAAATGATATCGCGATTCGTCGATTATTTATGTATATAAATCTATGAACATGGTCTCCGTGTTTTATTTGTTGTGAGTGTCGTTTATACAAAAGATATTGTACAATTGATTCTCGGTGATCTCGAAATGCATAGCATTTTGTTTCTATTATTGCTGTGCCAACTGTTGCAGCAAATGTGTGCGCAAATAATTTTTGAACCTAATCCTCCAATGGCAACAAGTACGTATTTTATTAAGGATATACTATTATTATTATAAAATAATGCAAAATATTAATAACAAGAGATATTTAAAAGAGAGAATTTCAATTTATAGTCATCTATTGTATCATATAATGCAAAGAATTTCTAAATATAAAAAGAAAAGTTTTCTTTTAGTTAGCGTATTTAATTTAGTTTATAAATTGAATTAATCTAATTACTGATATATATTTTACAGCTTTTATCGTGAATAATGGGAATAATGGGAATAATGGAAATAATGGACAATGTCTGTGCTATCCCGGAACCACCTGTCCTAGCGGCATTGATGTCAGAATCGTGAATACGGTAATATTTGTTTATTAATAAAAATAGAAAAAATTTGATACTATCAATGAAATGTTTACACATTGTAAAATAATAATTGTTAATTCTATATAAATGGATTCTATATAATTCTATATATATTTCTTATTCGATATTTTTAATACTGATAATTTTATATCATTTTATAATATAAAACTTTATTTTTAGGGAACAACTTGCCCCTCAGGACAAGTGTACTGTTGCGTAACGCCGCCCGCAAACGATGCTTCTTGTGGTATCCGAAAAATTCCATCTTCCTCGCATCCCGTAGCGCAAGCTGCTTGTGGCGCATATCCCTGGCAAGTGGCCGTTTTAACCGATGGTAACGTTTACCTCGGAGGTGGAGTACTTGTCAGTCCAATGTATGTCCTTACCGCTGCTCATAAAGTAGCGGGTTACGTGTAAGTAATAAATATACGCATAAATTCTTCCAGAAATTTGTAAGATGACAAATTTTAAAGATTTTTAAAGGGATATTAATTCCTATATTATTAATAAATACAATATTTTTTGTTATGACATATATTTATTGAAAACATTGCAGAAATGGTGGTATTAAAGCGAGATTGGGCGCGTGGGATGCTCAAAGTAATACCGGGTGTTATCCATATAGAGACATTTCCATTTCGAAAGTTACTATACATCCTCAATTTAATTCGCAAAATCTTCAAAACGATATAGCAGTGCTTAGACTGAGCTCGGCCGCTCCAATTGCAACTAGTCCTAACATTAATACAGCGTGCTTGCCGTCTGCAGCAGTTGCTGCAGGAACAAGGTATATATTATACAATTAATATTTTCGCAGTATTTATCAGATCACTTTATATATAATTTTCTCTAATTTAAATTCTTTAATTCATCAACAATCATGTAATATAATCTTTTTGTGCTCCAATTATCATATTTCATAATTTAGCTATATTTCTATCTCTAGCATTTTGCCAAGAGCGTCACAGAATATATTATAATTTTGCAATAATCATTATTTTTTATAAATAATATTATGACACGATTAATATATTAATCATGATATTAATATTTTAAAGATGTTGGGTGACGGGCTGGGGAAAGAACGCTTTTGGAAGTAATGGGATGTACCAAATTATTCTGAAAGAGGTAGACGTACCCGTATTGACTCAAGCGGATTGTCAAACCGCTCTTCGTAAGACGAGACTCAGCAATTTCTTCATTCTGGATGGCAACTCTATGTGTGCCGGAGGGGAACCGGGCAAAGACGCATGCACTGTAAGAGAATTATACATATATTGTCTTTCATTTATATTAATGTAATATCTATTCATTAATCAATTCTGGCAATATCATTACAAATCCATTTTTTTAAAGGGCGACGGAGGTTCACCGCTAGTGTGTTCAATAAATAACGGGCCCTTTCAAGTTGTCGGGCTGGTGACATGGGGTATAGGCTGTGCAGATGCAGGAATACCTGGAGTGTACACTAATGTATATAACTTTCTTTCTTGGATCAGGCAACAAATGACGTAGATCGCGTGAAAACATATGTATGGATTACATATATTTTCACATTATACATATTATTTGAGAGAACTAAAATATAGACACGTTAATAGATTTTCTATATTATATAAAAATGTGTGCGTCCCAACTAATATTTATTTTATAAAACTGTGTATTATAATATTAACACAATAAAAATTATATACATAAAGAATTTTGCATATTTTTATAAGGTCACAGTGTAAATTAATGTATAAATGCGTGTGTGTGATTTAAATAATAACATTGATTATAAGTTATATTTTTTGTAATTAATTATATAATTAACATTTGACATGTTTTGTAATTTTGTGATTCTTAAAAAAATCTAGAATAACTTTGAATAAGAATAATCTTATCTATATCAGAATATGATTTATATCAGAACTATGTAATGCATATATTATATTTGGCAGTAATATTGCCTTTGACATTTAATTATCAAATCTTTTAATTATTTATTTATAAGTAAATTGGTAAAGATTAGAAGCCGAAAGAGATTGCTCATTATATCCAAAAATTTCAGAGAAATTTTAAACAAAAAATTAATTATAAGATGCAATTGATGTGATTGCAAAAGTGTCATTCACCTTTGCCATCAACATCCTACAACGTACTTTGATTTAGGACATATATATATATATATATATATATATATATATATTGATTTGTTTCTTTCTTCATATTATATTAGAGATTAGAGCATCAAGCGAATGTAAGCGTGATCAGTGATATACATGTCAAGTACAGGACCCAGAATGTAATTTGTCAGCGCTTATAAAATAATGTTTCCTGTAACAATGCGTTTTTTTTTAGATACATTGAATAAAATCAACGGTGCGTGATTCACGATTATCGCACGGATTATTATTGACCTTCGCCGTTTATTTGCCAATGAAACAGGGATGGCTTTGTCTCTCCACACCTTGCCTCTGGATGTATGGCTGTTCCGATCTGCTGGGAATACCACCGAGGATTATTACGCTAATTGCGCACGTGCTACACCTATTATTATATACATACTAATATAATTATAATCGGAAGTAATTTGCTCCTCTTTTTTTCCCATGTTATGTCAGATATTTTACTATTTTTTATTTTTTTAGTGATAGCTCGTAGGAAAATCGCATACCGCATCAGATATCGTCGCAAAAACTATCGCTTTTAACGCATCATGAAAGGTCATGCATTATATTTTGTTCGACAGGATACACATAAGTCCTCCCTTCAAAATTATGGAGGACAGGAAATGTATCACGGTTCGTTGACGCATTTATATATGCATATATATAAATCCGTAAGCTACGATTTCTATTAGTATTTTATTTGTGGCGTCTATAACAGACTGTATAATTAATTCTCGGTAACTTCAAAGTCTTCGAAATGAATAGCATCTTGCTGTTTCTGATATGCCAAGTGTTGCAACAAATTTGTGCGCAAATTATTTTCGACACTACTACAATGGCAACAAGTACATAAATTACTAACAATATATTATTATAAAATGATGCAAAATATTAATATAACAAGAGATATATAAATGTCAAAAAAGTAATATAATAATATAAATAACAAATAAAAATTATTAAGTGTTAGCTTAATAACTATATATTATTGTTAATGATATTCAGTAGAGAGTATTTGAATTTATAGTCGTCTAATTGTGTCATATCGTATCATTTATATAATTACAACAAAGAATTTCTAAATATAAAAAAAAGATTTTATTTTGTAGTTTGACATATTTAATTTAATTTATGAATTAATTTATTAATATTGATGATGTATATTTTACTGCCTTTTACAGCTGCCATTGTGAATAATGGACAATGTCTGTGCTATCCTGGAACCACCTGTCCTACAAATGGAACCATTATTGACATCAGAATAGTGAATATGGTAATTATTTATTTATTAATAAAAAATAGAAAAAAATTGATACTATCACTATATCAGAGCCTTTTCAATTTATTATTATTATTATGTTTATACAATATACATATATATATATATATATATATATATATATAATTATTATAATTATTATTATTATTTAATATTTTTGATATTCAATATTTTATATGATATCATTTTATAATATAAAACTTTATTTTTAGGGCCCATTTACTTGCCCTTCTGGACAAGTATACTGTTGCTCATCAACGCCCGGAGACAATACTTCCTGCGGTATCCCAAAAATTTCATCTTCCCCGCATCCTCCAGGGGAAGCTGCTCCCGGTGCATATCCTTGGCAAGTAGCCGTTTTAACCAACGATGACGTTTACCTCGGAGGTGGAGTACTTGTTAGACCAAATTATGTCCTTACCGCCGCTCATAAAGTAGAGAATTATCTGTAAGTAATAGAAATATATATATAAGTGTAGAGAGATTTCTGAAGAATTACCAATCTTTTAAGATAACAAGTTTTTTTTAAAGATTTTTAAAAGAAAATTAATTCCTGTATTATTAACGCAATATATATTATTATAATGTATTAATCTGTCATATATCTTTTGTTATAATATATATGGTTCTTAAAAATATGTTACAGAAATGGTGGGATTAAAGCAAGATTGGGCGCATGGAATTTAAGTGCTCAACCTATTGACGAACGTTATCCATCTGTAAATATTAATATCTCAAGAGTTACTCTGGATCCTCATTATAATCGACAGTATCTTTTAAACGATATAGCGGTACTTAGACTGAGTTCGAACGCTCCAATTGCTCCTAACATTAATACCGCATGCTTGTCATGTGAGCCAGTTATTGTGGGAACAAGGCATGTATTATAATTAATATTTTCATAGTATTTAACGTCGCTTTTTTAAATATAATTTTCTCAAATTTGAATTTTCTTTAATTCAATTACTTTTGTGTCCTTTTGTACTGTAATTATCAGTTATATTTATATCTCTAACGTTTTGCTAAGAGGATCGGAATATATTATAATTTTGCAATAATTTTTTGTGAAAACATGTGTATAAATTACATATATTTTCACATTATAAATATTATTTGAGAAAATTAAAACAGATATATTAATTTTTTCATAAATAACATAACATAATTAACACGATATTAATATTTTAAAGATGTTGGGTGACGGGCTGGGGAAAGAACGCTTTTGGAAGTAATGGGATGTATCAAAATATTCTGAAAGAAGTAGACGTACCTGTGATAAGTCAAGCGACTTGCGAAACGGAACTTCGTGGGACGAAACTCGGTGGCTTTGTCTCGTACTATCTGGACAACAGCACCATGTGCGCCGGAGGAAAAGAGGGCAAAGATGCATGCACTGTAAGAGAATTATACATATTATATTGTCTTCTATTTATATTAATGTAATATCTCTCTCTCTATTCATTAATCAATTCTGGCAATATTATTACAAATATTATACAAACCTTTTTTTCTAAAGGGCGACGGAGGTTCACCGCTAGTGTGTCAGACGAGAAACGGATCCTATCAAGTTATCGGGCTGGTGACATGGGGTATAGGCTGTGCAAATGCAAGCGTACCTGGTGTATACGCTAATGTGTGTAACTCTATTTCTTGGATCATGCAACAAATGACTTAAACCGCGTGTAAACATATATATATGGATTACATATATTTCTTATAAATATTATTTGAAAAAATTAAAACAGACATTAATAAATATAATTAGATTTTCTACGTTATATAAAAATGTATGCGTGCTAATGAATATGTCATGAATGATGTATAAATAATATTTAGATACTAACAATATAGTTGAAATATAAAAGGAGAATGTATTCGTAAATTGGAATTTTATTGAACATTGGAACATAATAAAATTAGTGCATTATTAATTTATATTCTAATTACAAGTATATATTAACGAATTAATAGTTTTATAAAAAGAAAATTGTTAAGTTACAAAGAGTTAATTATCCTATCACAAAATATTAATGGATAATAGATAAAGAAAGAGCAAAAGAGATCTGATATTATAATTTGAAATAACTTTGATTTTAGTCCCTCAAGGAAAAATGCAAACAATAGAACTGTAAATAAAACTCATAATCAGCCAATCTTTAATTCTCTAATTTTTATAGTACTATTATTACTTATATAATAAAAAAAAAAAATTGCAGAAGAGAAAAATTAACATTTATGTGTATTTTTTCTAAAATTATAAATAATATTATAAGAGCGATGTACACAAAAGCAATTAATACATTCAGTTTTTAATTTTCTTGTAATTGTTCAAGTCGACAAGAAATACATAAAAAATATACAGACTTAATATTTAAGAATTACATGGAAAAAACAATATACAATATAATGAAGAGGTTTTGGTACTGTCGCTTACAGATTTGTATACTATTTTATAAAAAACTGTATATTATAATATTAACACAATAAAGATTATATCTATAAATAAAAAATTTCGCAAAGTATTTTTATAAAGCCAGTGTCAAATGTACAAGTATATATATATGTATGTATGTAAGTATGAGCGTATGTATGCGTATGAATATGTGAGATTTAAACAATACTTAACATAGATTATAAGTCCTATATTTTTTTTTATGATAAATTATGCATTGAACATTCGAAGCATCTTGTAATTCTAAAATTCTTCGAAGAGAAATCTAGAATAACTTCGACATCTTATTTATATCAGAGTTATGTAACGCACATATTTGGTATTAATATGCCTTTGGCATTTTTAATTATCAAATATCTAAATTATTTATTTATAAGTAAATTGATGGCAAAGATTAGAAGCCGAAAGAAATTGCTCTTTTAGAGAAGTTCTTTTTGAACATAAAAAAATTAATCAATTACAAGATTGATAATTGATGCGAAAACGTCATTCAACCTCTGCCATCAACTGCTGATACTAATAAATTCTATGTAGATATACTCATTTATTGTATTTGTACAATAAATCGTGACGCGCCGCATATTTTTCTATGGAGGTAGATATTTTATAATGCAAAGGGAGCTTAGACAGTTGGTGCATTAACGTGAGGATGCGGAACTTGGACGGAGTGGAACGAAGTGGGATGCGAGACGGGCAGTGATAGCAAATGTCCGCGTTCCATTTCATTCACTTCTTGTTGCTCTGTTCCTCCTATAGAGCCTGTTGAACGTGCCAGGCTATTACGCTGTCTGCACATATATGGTGTCTCTCCAGGTGAAGGAGTTTCACGACCCTGTATTAAAGATAAGTTATCATTAATATATCTTTATAACAGTAAGGCTAAAATAAAATGTAAAAGAATTTTATGGTATAGACAATATTTACGTCCTAACGTCTCAATAAATACAATGCCTATCATTTTTCTCATCCTATTTTGAACAAATATAAAAATAAAATTTATGTTCAATTTTGATGACATGTTATTGATTAACTAGTCTTATCACAATCTGATTTTGAATTTTAAAAGTAGATAAATTTAGTAATTAGAATTTAGATTTATATATATATGATATATAAGATAGATTCTTAATAATTCGAGTGAAATAAAATTTCATTATAAAACGATTTTTTTAATATAATGAAAGATAACTGTACTTTCAAATGGATGAAATATAGAATTTATATTGTCGAATATAGTAGACGAACTGTCGCGGCCTATAGTCGTACTTGACTCAGATTTTATTCCTTCTAAGCATCGTTCGAGGTACTTTGATTTAGGATACGTAGATCGAGGATTTGTATCTCTCTCCACATTATACTAGAGCATCGAGCGAACGTAAGCATGATGAATAATGTACGACGACAAAATTGTAAATGGAAAATAACTCTTACTTGTTTGGAAGGACCACAGCACGTCGCATGATTGCACGGCTTATCAGTCTTTGGACAATCCAGCACGCAATCTTCCGTGGGAGTCTCTTTAATTTCGCTATTAGAATGATACTAGAAAAATAATAAAAAAGAATATATTAATATATATAAATATTTAGTGTATATATGTATAATTAAATATTTAATGTATATATGTATGATTAAAAAGTTGTTTGCGAATTGCGTATATAATAGTGTTAGTATTGGTGACTGTACATTTCACGCATCATTGGCGCTAGACAAAAGATTGTGATTAATATTATTATACGCGTGATTCACGAATAGACAACTTCCTGAGAAAAATTCACAATTACTCAAACTTAAATCAAACTTGAATTTGCCTGTAATAAAAAATTGCATGCATTTTCATACACACAAAATGTATTTCATCTTAGCTTACATCGATAAATTCTGGTTGAATAGTCGTAGAGTGTATACCCTCGTTATGGAAAAATTCCTTAACTTGTTCGGCGATTTTCATATATTCAGAAAGATTTCTACATCTTATGTGCGCACTAGCTATAATACGATCACCCGCTAATTGCCACACATGGAATTCGTGTACAGCTAATACTCCATCTACATTTTCTAGTAGACGCTGTTGTATAGCATCGACCTGCATGAAATAAATTTTTATAAATTTTATATTTATATATTTTTAAAAAATTATATATATGTATATAAATTATATATATTACATCTAATTGTAAGTCTTACACTAAATTATATAGAATCAATAAAACATTACCTGAATGTGTGTTGGCACAGTCTGTAGTAGAATTAAAGCTGATTCTTGAAGTAACGGCCACACTGAACGCAGGATAAGAATGACTAATAAGAGCGATAGTGCAGGATCAATGTAGAATCTGTAGAAATAAAGTGTTTACATAGAAGTCGTACCAGTTTTTAATACTAAAGTACCAGTTTAATATCAAAGTATTAAACTCGTACATAGAATATACATAATGCATATAAATCACCTGTATTTCCACTTTGTAAGCCACACAATGAGAGCAGACACAATTACAATGACAGATCCTAATGCATCCGAAAGTACATGAAGAAATACTCCTCGCATGTTCATTTGACTCGCATCGTGAGCATGACCATGCGCTCGTTTTACTTGGGGTGTCGAAGGTCTATAAGCTTCGTCGTTTTCATTGTCGTCTGTACCTACTAAAGTACTCAGTCTGTTATGACTTCGAGATATACCATGTGAATGACCATGAGCACTTCCGTGTTCTACAATTATGTTGTAAATATTTGCAGATTATATCAATAAGTAGATTAATCTCTTATCTATTATATATAAAATGTGCACGATATAGATTTTTCAAGATTAATTAATTGATTAATTAAAAGCAGACAGGAGAAAGATCTGATAACTTATTTTATTTGTTATATATATAAAAAAATATTGAATATACATTAGCTATAATCAATATTTTGCATGTGATAAATAAAATATTTCCCTTTTAATATTGTCTGTTTCGTTTATTCGAATAGTTGAATGTTTTTTCCAAGTACTCAATTATAATTTAATAATATATGATAATGTATTAATAAGATAGTAAAATTGATCTATTAGATGTTAATGAGCAGTGAGTTTTTATATAACTTGAATATAACTGCAATTTTTCTGCAATCTCTTCAAGTATAAATAATCATAATACTTGATAAGACTTTTGTCGTATCTACAGAAGTTTCATATTACAAATTTTGCTGCGTTAATACTTTTGCTCTCTGGATGTATATACTGGATAATCAACTCTTTATCTTGATTCAAGACAAAATCTCTTGAGCATTAATAATAAGATAACATTACAAAAATATATTGGATAAAGAATCTTATACAAACAGCAACTTGGAACAATTATTATCCATGATCGTAATTAAGATCGTAAGGTATTAGATGATTAGATATGAAGAGTAGTATTTAAGATACAAAACAAAATATATATACATTTTTAAATAATATTAATCTAACAAAAAAAAGGATAACGATATTTTTAATAATAATAATGATTTTTTATAAAACTGTGTTAGCTTTAAAATATTTTTAAAATAAGAAAATATATCTCTACATCAAACTAAATATTGCATCTATATATATTTCAAGCTTTTTAAGCTTTATGAAAAATAAAGCTCAGTGTGTGATATATAAATAGGAATACTCACCATGGAATAAACATAAACCTATCACATTCACCAGCAAACCAAGTGCTCCGACTCCCACGAGTAATTTGGCTTCGTGTATTTCTTCTACCTCGATGAATCTCTTACATGCCTCTACAGTAATACTAAAACATAGGGCGACCAAGAACACAGCATTTACTAAGGCTCCTAATACCTCAGCTCTGGCCCAACCAAAGGTATTCTTGGACCATTTTTTCGGCGACATCTGCAATGTAAAAGTGCTTATAAACAATTGACACAGTATTACAATACACAATTAAATGACTGGACTTTTCAACAAGATTGAAGACAGTTCGAAGCTTACCTTTACCGAAAGAAATGCTACTACTAAAGCAGCTACATCCGATAACATGTGAAAACTGTCTGCTATTAAAGCCATAGAGTTGGTTACGTAACCAACTACAATTTCCACTAAAAAAAATAAAGCTGTCAGCCATAGCATTGTCAAAAGACGACATTTTTTTCCTGTATAACGACCCATGATATTTGTGCAAACCTGAAAAGATATAACTGTATATGTATCTGTATAATAAATAATGTATAATGCTTTACAATAATTTTTGAAATTTTAAGAAAGTTATAAAGAAGAATGTACGATTAAATAACTTTGTCACAATATAATGTACTACTGCAGGAAATATTTTTTTTATCACAAAACACATTATGCTTAATCAACTAATTCAATTGAGAAGATAATATAGATTATAAAAGCGTTATTTCTTAGAGGAAAAAGAACGGTTCAATATTTTCCACGTGTTGAAGATATTGTTGGAGAAAAATTTCCACAACTAGCGAAAAACGTAAGAAATCTAATGAATTCTGATGCACACTATCTTTCCGTGTTCTTTGTTTGTTTACGCGAATTTCACACGCGATTCTCCTCTGTGTGTGTGTGACGTGGAGAAATAATAAAAGTTCCGAATAAAAGGTATTAATTAGCAATTATATATATGTTATATACGGAATATATAGAAGCGATTCTCCCTTACTTGACGATGCTCGAGGACGACGAGGTCGCGCGACTATGTGAGCTTCAAGTCATCGCACGTCACACCAATTTCCTTATATCCATTTCCCATAAATCCAGTTACCAGAAGGAGAGAAAAAGAGGGACGAATGTGAATCACGGCAGGACAGCAAGAAAATACTATATGAATCATCGTTGGAAAAAGATTACACGCCGCGGAACGAAAAAGCTCCGGGGCACCGACGAGATTCGCGAGAAAGGACTGACGGCCCTGACGAGTAAATATCTCTCTCTCGACTATCAATTAGGCACTCGGGGATAAAATAGAAGGTTGATGATTATCGACCATTTCACTCATGTAGGTCATTCCATATAAATATTTGAATATTTACCCATGCGTGTATATATATGTATGTCAAAATATAATGCCATTTTAATTTGACATTTGTGTCCCCTAGCTGTCAATCACACAAATCTCTATATAGCACAGCATATTATATATTTACTGATATATATTACATTTCTATTTTATCGTTTATATATATATATATATATATATTATATATATATATATATATATATTATATATATATATATAATATACACACGTATATTACAAAGTAAATCAAATATTTTTACATTATTTTCTGTGCACACACAGATAAAACGGTGAACACAAGCGCTCTCTAACTATCTCTGAATTCAAGTATGTAATAATAATGGAAAGGAAATTTATCCAGAGTGTTAAATAATTATCTCATCGGTGCTCCAATCGGAGCGAAATTATCGCGTCGAGAGGGAAAAAAAAGGAGTACACTCTCTTTGGGTTCTCTTACCTGCGGGAGAGAATTCGTCGCGTCCGTCCGTCACGTTTGTTCGTCGCGGTCGCGTATCACGTCACACTAATTAAATACGACATGGTAGAGAATATTTCTGGACATGTTCCGCCGTGCGATCATGCGTACGCGTAAACGCATCGCTGGCAGGTACGACACAAGGCACACAACGATAATGAAAACCTGCGCGGCGCTTATTACTACACCGATGTTCCTCTCCTCCTTGTTTCTCCTCTCGATACACGAATGTCAGACAGTCGATAAGGTTCTATTCTCGACCAATAGCGTCGCGGCATATGCTCCGAAATCGTCCGATGACGTTCGGTGAATGCGAATGTAGCCGGAAAAACGAATTATTCGATAGTTAGGAAAATTGACTTAGGGTGGACGATCTTTAATAATATTTAGTCGATGCCCAAATTCAATCGCGGCGATGGCGGTATATTTGAATTTGAATATGCTCAGATTGGTAAAAAGAATTCTCGCTTTTTTTTTTTCTGAAATGCACTTCAAATTTTAATTACACAATTTAGGATCGATTACGTAATTAGCGAACTTTGTGTTTTATTTTTTAAATCTCACATTTTTTTAATTTTAATCGTTTTAAATTTCACACAATCTAACTTGAAACAATTTAAACAGTTTATTATGCAAATTATAATTTGTAAATAGCGCGACTTTTAAAGAGATCTCATTTATTTAAAGTATTTTGTATTTTATACCGAAATGCAAATTTCGTTTTTTTTACACAATAACACCCACACTCACACACAAGAATTCATGAATGCATATATATTTAAAAAAAATTGCTCATATGAAATATAAAATAATGTTTTCAGTGTATATTATATATATGAAATTTTTATATAACTTATAAATTTAATATATTTGATATTAGTGATCTGTTCCCTGACTGATTCAATGATTTTTTTATTACGCTATACATTTTGTACGTGACGTAAAAGTAACATGTAAAATACATAACATGTAATAGCGACTTGTGTATCTTTATTATTTCAAATATTTGTAGCACAGGCACAATACGTTCAACTTGATGCTTCCGAACAAATAATCCGGAATCGATCAATCGGTCTAAACGTCGGACACATGTGTAATAAATCATGTGTCCTCGTAATGACGCGAAATGTTCATTTTCGAACGTAAAACATGTATATGAAATATGTATGTGAAAACATAATCTTTTTTTGTATCTTCTTTTCATTACAACAATTCCGCAGCGGCTTTGATATATATATATATATATATATTCGCGATTCCTTATAAAAAAATTTACAAAATAAAATATACACTTAAAGTGGAAGAAAAATGCACGTACAAAATCGATACACTTACAGGCAACATAAGTACATGTTATAATTATACAAGAATTTTCGTATTCATTTTCTTTTAAGGACTAAACGGAACCTTGAATATGGTAAATGCTTAACTCGGCAGTGGTAAAAGACGGTAAAATGTTTAATAATGAGATAAAACCCTTAGAAATTTGTGTAAATGCTCGATACTTCTTTACAGGAAATTGATGCATTGAAGAATCGAATATCATTATTAGATATCATTAAGAAATAAAGAGAAATATATCTAAAGAAAAGATTATTAAATGCATCAAGTATGAGATCAAATAGATCTCAATATTGTATTTCAGAATTAAACGTAACATATATGACATGTGTGCGTATTTATGAAAGAAAAAAATACTATGATACATACAAAATGCGAATCCTAATATTCATGTTGCAAAATTAATTTTTATTTTAAAAGCCAATATGAGAGTTCGCGTCTTGCAAAATATAAAACATGATTGTTCTTGAAATATTACGTATTTTTTTACACTTTGGCATACAAAATAATAGAGTATATATTTGAATAATTTAGAATAAATATATTTAATTAAAAAAATATTCAAATGTATTTTTGAAAAATTTTTGTATGTAGTAAAAGAGTTTTTACACACAAAGTCATTAATATACGCTTATCTTTATATAATTTTTTTACACTTATTAAAATCAATATAACTCGCGAGTTTACACGCGTCAATATATATACATAATTAAATGTTTGAAAATCTTTTTTAGAAACAAGAGCCAAAATTACCATCCATAGAGTAGAATAAGATTGTTACAAATTTATGCATTAGAGTAAAAAATTTTAGCACCACTTAAGAAAATACAATCAAATCAACAATTTACGTGGACCCCGTAAACAAAAAGACTATAGTACTTATTCATATTACATCGTCCTATCTAATATACTTTATAAATGCTCGTTCTTCACAAAATGACAGAATAAAAAAACGCAGTCTTAAACATCTAAACAACTTAACTTTATATTACGTATAATTTGTAAAATATTAAAGATGATATTCCAATTTCCGAATAAGAATTTAATAACATCGTCAAAATAATGAGTTATATTGACATTATAATTTATTTAATTATGAAAAATCCTTTTTCGACACAATAAAAAGAAAACCTAATCAAGAAAAGAAAAATATGTTATTACGGGCAATAAAATCACTTTTGTGTCCTGTATCACGCGCGCACACACTAATAAAACTATACATTTCCAAGTTCAAAATGTGCTTTCGTTGTATATACGACGTCATTTATTATATAACTTACTAAATAATATTCCTGTTTCATAATGTGGAAAAATAAATCTTTAAGCGTATTTTATAAATAAAGTGTAATTTGTTTACAATATTTTGGGCCTTTTAATTCAGGAAGTAGCTCATTATTTATTCGAAATGCGATATTTCACGCCTATCCCTGCATATTTAATACCACTGCCGAGTTAAGGATGACCAGGGTTTTTCCAGATGTACCATACGTCTGAATTTATTACAAAGTCACATTTATTATCTCGATTCAGCTATCTCAGCATCATCGATATATATATATATATATATATATATATTATATATATATATTATATATATATTATATTTATATATATATAATACGAATTTGGTAATTCTATATACAATCTACCGAAATAAATTCAATAATATCGGTAGTAATAAGGTGTAATATAGCGTCTCTCAAATCTTTTCGAAATTTTTTCTTCTCACTTTTACTTTCACCTCGTTGATATATATATATATTTTTTTTAATAAGTGTGCTGAAAAATCGGTATAAATGTAACCTACGAAAAGGAGTAATATTACCGCGTAATAATCATCAATTGTAGCTTAGACAAAATTTGGAAGAACTGTAACGCCGTTTTTTTTCCTCTTACGTTTCCCTATTTCTACTATTGCCAACGCTACTTTATATCCGGTAGTTTTTAGAAAATTGAACGGATACTTAAATAATTACGCCACGAGTACGAGGTCGATTAAACACGTCACAGTTTTACAATTCGAGCACCATTTGGCTAATGTCGATAATAATTAGCAGCGAATTGATTAAATGAAATTTCGACAAGTCCTAAAATCGCTACCCCGTAACTCTCTTTCTCTCGATTCGCTATCATTATTTTACGCTACGTTGCGACATTGTCGATAAACTTCGATTGATATTAAATACGATCTAACGCTAAATCACTTACGTCTAAATCACTACCATCGGTACTATCGACGATGAGCGTTCAATTAGTTTCTTTCGCTGCGTCTCGCGATGTTGGCAGCTACGGCACTTGATTAATACTGACTCGCTGTCTTTCCTAAGCTCCCTATATTTCTTATTCGCTATCATCACATCTAATAATTAATTTTTTTTTTTTTTAATCGAACAACGATTCTCTATTTTATATCTATCAATATTCTCAATTGTCTTAGCGACCAACATCGTATGCTCGAAAGCAACAGCAGTTTAAAGTTTTGTTTTATATATAGAGTGCTACAGGTCTTCCACAATTTTTCTAAGATAAGTAATTAATTACTTCGTAATAGTTTTGCTAACCAGCAACCGCCCGCCCTATTTGGCTTGGGCTGGGGTTCCGAGGGGACGTAGGGCGGCGGTATGGTACTTTTTTTCTTTCCTTTTGATTGGTATCGATCTAAATCTAGTATTTGGACGAAGTGCGAGGATGGGTCGTGCGTGCTTTTGCTTTCTAAATCGAGCGTGCGCAAGTTCTTATAATCATTTTTTTTTAACTTTTAGCCGTAAGCTTTACTTTCTTGTTTCCTTGTGTGACCAGTTACGACTTGTCGTCGTTAATTGATAATTAATTTATTCGATACGTATATATTCTCGAGAAAAAGAAAATGAAAAGAAGAAAAGAATATTGTTATATTACGTATGAAAAAAGAACAAGGGGAAAAATTATGGAGCAGCCCTGAGAGAGAGCGAACAACACGCTTTCGGGAGTAGTGCATGTGCGCCTGTGTATGTGTGTGTTGTGTGTGTATCTGAACATATGGATCTCATACGAATGAACGTTTCACTCAATGTGTAAATTGCGAATTTACTTATAATTTACTTCATTAACGTTTGCTTTAACCTCAAGTCTTAAGAGTCGTGGGACGCGAATCCGCGCACCCGTGCCTCGAGTTTGTATACAAGTGACAACCTTCTACGCTGAATATCGACACTTCTGTAACAGAATCAACGATGATTTGTCATGTGAGATAAATATTATTTCGACAGTAATATTCGCAATCTAGTCTAGTAAATATATGTACATCTTACCGTCAGGTAATTCGTATAATTTCCTAGGAAGAGAAGCGAAATAGGGGTGTCCTAACGCTTCCTCCGCTCCTATCCGTTGATCGGGATTCAGTTGTAGGAGCGACGACGCCATACTATCGCCGTTGGCAATGTCGTACAGCCGGGGAAACGAGAGTCCCAGTTTCCGCGGCGGATAAAATAACAGTCTATGTGCCTTATACCCAGGCAGATGCGTGACACCCGGCCAAGTGTCCTCAGTGGGTGTGCCCAGAACTTTAAATATCTTATCGAGTTGGTCGTACGTACAGCGTACACCTGGGAATGTCGGTTCGCCGGTTAACATTTCCACAAATATGCAACCTACTCCCCACATGTCGAGCGAGGTGGAATACTCTGTGGAACCTAAAAGAACGTCGGGCGGCCTATACCATAGGGTCACGACCTCGTGCGAGTATGTATGCGATGGCACAGATTTCGCTCTCGCTAATCCAAAGTCTGCCAATTTAAGCTCTCCTATCTCGCTGATTAATAAATTCTGCGGCTTTACGTCTCTATGCAGGACTCTCCTAGAAATAAGCAGTATAAATTAATATAAATTAATTAACAATATATCGTAGACATCGACATTATACACTATGTATTTTGTAATTACCTGCGATGACAATATGCCAGTCCTCTCAATAATTGAAAAAGAAACAATTTAACATTACGTGGGTCTAATCCTCCGTTACCGCTTCCATACCTCTCCATATATTGCGACAGATCGGTGTGAACATATTCGAATACAAAGGTGAGCGTCTCGCGGGTATGAATAATATCGTGTAAGGTCACGATATTGCTATGTTTCAACTCTTTGAGGAGACTTGCCTCGCGAATGGCAGTAAACGGAGCTCCTTCCTCCTCTTGCAGTCTAATTTCTTTAAGAGCCACCACCTGATTAGTGAGGTGGCTGTAGCCTTTGAACACTGTGGCGTATGATCCCTCTCCTAACTGCTCCAGTTTTATATAAGCCTCGGATTTACCGAACGGCGAATCTCCCTATTGGGCCAAAATGAGGGATTAATACATTTTACCAGGAAATAAATGTATACAAATCAGCACATATATGTGTAGAGCAAAATATTACCCCAAAGGCAGAGAATCTTTTAGTTCTTCTAGGTGGGTCCGGACCGAGGAAAACCTCAGATTTGGGCCGTGGTGGACGTCGGGGCCGCAGGATTACCCTAGCTTCTTCCCGTATGTCTTCATCGAGAAGCTTGGAATCGCTAGAAACCGAAAGCTGCCGATGCACTCTCTCATGGTCGCCCACACCTGTCCATTCTATGACAGTCCAATTTCCGAAAACATTCTTAAAATAATGGCAATACAAGTATACAAGATTATATACAGATCTTTATGAAAATTCACTTGTGGAAATCAAAGTATACATAAAACTCTGTCTTACACATATATATTTATAAAGCTTTTAAATGAAACTTACCATAACGACGATCTTTATCCACAGGTATATTGCCATTTGGCTCCAAGCGGTCTAGGAACTCCTCAGAATAGCCATTGTATGGCAATTGGCCTCTGGTTGCCACATCATCAGCCTCCTCTTTTGATATAGCTATAATAAAATAAATAATACTTGATAATAAGACTAAGTATTTTTAACAGGCACAATTAAAAATGTTCACATTTCTAGAAGAACGTTATTTATTTACAGTTTACAAAAAATAATTATTTGTCTGACATTAATTAATACGTTTATTATCGTTCAAAAAAATTAAGAACATAATTAAAAATTGAGAATATAACTAAACTTTTATTAGAAATACTATTTTATACTTTATTAATATAAAAAGTTTTTTTTTTTTAAAACAAGGTATACTTACAAAGTCGTCCAAAACTATGACTGAGACGCTTTTTTAATTTTTGTACTCTACTGAGAGCACCACCTTTCTTCTCCCGCATTGTCACAGGCCCTGCATATAAGGAGCACACTATTTAAACAAGTTTGAAACATAAAGAATAAGTTGAGATAGCGCACGACATCATAATGGAAGGCCAAGAACATCTGAGTAATTCAGACACGACAGATCATTACATGTGTGATGACATCATATGCTGTGCTATGTCAGTATATATATGTATGTGCATGTGTGCTCCTGGATCTTGATAATGATAATAATAGAGGCATATACGTATATCACAATCTCCTCAAATTATACTGGGAGGAATATAATGACATGAGAAATTACATAATAAAAGGAGCATATATATATATATATATATATATATATATATTCATTATTCATTCTATTTCAAATAAAAAAAATCTGATATTCGATACAAGTACTGAGAAAGAATTTTGATAAATTTGTCAAACAATTTGTAACTAAAACAAAGGGTAATATTTATGGGCCTAAAAGTGATGATTTAATTTATCGCAATACGATAAAATAAAATTTATAGTTCTTGTTATACAACTGTCAAAACATAATGACATCTAACGAGCAAAGTCATTTAAACAGAGTCTTATCTCGAAATCGAATATATTTCAATCTATCCTGAACAGATGAACCATTCATTCATAAATATGAAAGATAGCAGGTTTTTACAAGAGTGAAAGTATATATACTCTTAACTATGTATGTATGTATACGTGAGAGTGTGTACTTTCCAAGTATCACAGTAATTCGCTCTTAAACTAGCCAACTGTTATTTTTCTTGGGACAAACCGTATAAACAAAGCAAACTCACGGTGCACTCAACAAATGCAATTAAAATTTTGAAACTGACATATGCATTGCGGCACAAAGTACACATACACATACAAATGCAGCATAGTTATGCACACATAATGTATGTACACACATACACCGTAGTTACAGCCCGGGTCAACGTCCTAATAAAACATTACACAGTAGTTTCAACAAGGGTCGAATAAAATTATGGTCAAATTGCTAATCGAGGTTCTCAAATGTCAAATGTCACACTGTCTCTCTCCCTCGCGTTACAAAAAAAGAAAAAAAAAAAAGGGGAAAAAGTCAGTCGATCTCGCCATTGGAATATGGCATCTCGATACGATAAGAGCGGGCGTTTTTATTCCTGCGGACGAAGGCGAGAATTCGTGCAAGAACGAATCGAGTCGCCGGATGAAAAAAGCGTGTGCAAGAACGCGCGCGAGTTACATACTGCAGCTTCGTCTCTCTTCCTCTTCTGCCATCGATAAGCGATACTGTACACTGTACACGCACACAAACTCTTCATCTCTCTCCCTCCGTGTCTATCTCCTCTTGCCTCTGTCGCTCCGCCGATCGTTGTCATCCTGTCCTTCTTCCATTTCCACGATCCCGGAACGGAACTCCCTTTACCTCTCTCTCACTCATTCATACACACTCTCTTTCTCTTTCTCTCTCTCTCTCTCTCTCTCTCTCTCTCTCTCTCTCTCTCTCTCTCTCTCTCTCTCTCTCTCTCTCTCTCTTTTTCGTCTCTCGTTCTCACATGCGCGCACAAAAGCAGCCGAAAGCCGGAACGTCGAGACGAGACGTTCTCTCTCTCTCTCTCTCGATAGAGAGAGGGAAAAGGAAGCGCGCGAAAAAAAGGAGCATTCGCATCCGACTTACCCTCTTTGCTCTTGGAGGCGGTCGAACCCTTGTCCTGACAGTACATGATTACTCATTCGCTCTCACGCACGGGACACATCACATATGGGCGGTGACGCACTCGGGTGCATATATATGTATACGTGTGTGTATCTATGCCTGCGTGTTGCACGGCTACTCCGTTTCGCGTGTTTTTCCTCGGCCGATGGCACCTGGACCTTGGAGTAGGCTTGCGTCGTCGTCCCTCACGTCGTTCGTTCCTCCGTCTCGCTCTTCGTAGACGAAGACGAGGCACGCGCGACGGTCCCCGACGCGTCGGCTCGCGCCATGAAGAAGAGGGAAAAAAAGGCCGCCTCCGCACTCTCCCCGCGGATGACGACGACGTCGACGTCGGCGTCGACGAGCGTCCTCGGGACGGTGCGCGGGCGTCACGTCACCGGGCCGAAAATTCACCACCCCGGTCGAGCGTGGCAAGGTTCACGTCGATTCACTCGCATTTACTCACTCTTTATTCACCCCTCTCTCTCTTCCTTTCTTTCTCTCTCTCTCTCTCTCTCTCTCTCTTTCTCGCGAGAGATCACTACCACCGTCGGCCGATCCTCAACCCTGCGCTATCCTGGCTGACGGTGGGTGCTCGCGCACACCACCACTATCTCTGACAAATCATCGGCCGACCATTCGACTCTCGAAAGCCTTATCTCGCTCTTGTCGCGGATGCGGATACTACCCGCACACAACCGCCGCGTACAAAAGTCGCGAACCAGCCGACTTTAGCCATGGCGCATGTGCAGAAACCTAGAGCGCCGACTACGTTGTCAAAATTGTCCCGAGAATTGGCTAGGGAAGTTTGACAGGTGACGTATCTGATTGGTCGCGCCATATTGTTACTACTTTCGAAATAAAGTGCAGTTTTATATGACTGCGTATACAATATTTATTATTAAATTACAATATATCTATTATTAAAATATTATTATTATATATATAATATATAATATATATAATATATTATTATATATAATATACATTAATTATATATAATAATAATAATAATAAATTATATAATATAATAAATAAAATATATTTATAATAATAAATTAATTAATAAATAAATTCATTATATATATATAATAAATAATAAAATATATAACAAATATTAATTAAATTATATATATAAATGAAAAGAATCTTCAGTATCGCGCGAATCGTATCGAATCGAAATATCGAAGACGATCGATCGATATCGTTATCGATACTCCCGCCCGCATCCGAATCAGTGTTGCCAATTTGGCGATTTTGTAGCTATATCTGGAGATTTTGAATACCAGATTGAGATTTTTTTACCTACTAAGGGCCAATTTCACCAACGTCGGTTAACTTTAACCTCCGGTTAAACTATATCTTTGTCTCGTTTCAGATACGTTCATTAAAAAGAGACAAACATATAGTTTAACTGGAGGTTAAAGTTAACCGATGTTGGTGAAACTGGCTCTTAGGGCCAATTTCACCAACGTCGGTTAACTTTAATCTCCGGTTAAACCATATCTTTGTCTCTTTTCAGATGTGTTCTTAAAAAGAGACAAAGATATAGTTTAACCGGAGGTTAAAGTTAACCGACGTTGGTGAAATTGGCCCTTAGAGACAAGTCTCAACCCTGGCGATTTTTTATGAAGGTTTAGAGAATTCTGGAGATTTCTAAAAACTCTTGGGGTCGATTATATGTAACTTTTCTCTAGAGCGGAAATGTGAAAAGTGAACAATTTCACTATGGAAACCAATGCGTGATTGGCGGAATCAGAGCAAAATTTTTCACTTTTCACGTTTTCGCTCTAAAGAAAAGTTACATGATCAACCCCCTTGACACGAAGTCTAATTTTACTGAAGGGGGAAGGTTCACATTTAGTCTAATAAATTAGAAACTATTGCCGCCACTACGCGGCGCTAGTGACAAGGGATATCCCCCCACCAATGTAGAATTCAAACGTTGTGAAATAGTGAGCAAATGTACTAAAATATTTATAATTTTATTGGTCAACATCTAGTAAATTTGTTCACTTTTATAATTTTCATCCAAGAATATGATACACAATCGACCCCCTGAGTATGTAACATCTGGAGATTTATAGCGATTTTTGATGGCTGATCTGGAGATATATATTATCCGGCAATTGGCAACCCTGATCCGAATCCGAGAGGCCATGTTCTCGCGCGTGATTGCACGTGTAAGTGTGCACTGTTGCCTTGTGAGTCAGCAAAAAGAGAAAGGTGTCTGTTCGTTGTTGCAGCGGCTGTTGCGAGCGAGTGTCGTCGGAAAGAGCGAAGTAAGGAGCGCGCGTTATAGCACGAGTGGATACGAGTCGAGCGCAACGATGTCGGGCGACGAGAAGAAGCCGTTTCGCCGTCTGCCGTTGTACGTGCGTCCCTATCACTACGACATCTCGTTGACGCCGAACCTCGTCACCCTCACCTTCGACGGCACGGAAAGCGTGCATCTCGATGTAAGTTCGCCGCTGATGAGCCAGCACGCCCGGTTGATTATTAGGCACCGGCGTACGAACGAGAGAGAGGCCGTAGAAAGAGCTAACCGAGAGACATAACCAAGAAACATCCGGTTCTGTTTGAGTAGCGTTCTTTTTCAGTTTGACGAGCAAACAAACCGCACCCGCCTTATCTCGCGCATGTAATTGCCGGCAATCGCGATTTAAATCCCACGGCAATTTGTTCGTTGATCTTGAAGCGTCCGTGAAGCTTGTTTTCTTGTCTATTTGCTGATGTTATCTGTTCTTTTTTTTCCTTTTTTTTTTTTCTTACGTTGTGTTTGCTTTTATACACTTATTTTGACTGATAAATTTGTTTTATTGGATCGCAGGTGGAGCAAACAACCGATACCATTGTATTGAATTCCTTGGAAATTAATATAAAAGGTGCGATTTTCAATGGAAATGATGGCAAAACTATTCCCGCCGAGAAAATTGAACTGTCTGCGTCGGAAGAAACAGCCACGTTGGTGTTTCCTAAAACCCTGCCTCTTGGTAAAAGTGGATGTCTGAATATAGATTTTGTGGGCGACATCAATGATAAAATGAAGGGCTTTTATAGGAGCAAATATACCAGGTAAGAATGCAATTTAATAATGTGTAAAAGATAAAAAAATTGTTGCATCCAAATCTCTATTTGAAAATTTCTTTAATAATGCATCTCATTGTCATCAGTTAATTTGTTTGTCAGTTTTATCACCTGAAAATTATATAACATGAATTATATAACATGAATGAAGATAACGTTTAAACTAAGTATTTTACTCTTTCAAATGGAAGATGGTAACTGCATTGTAACTTATTTATATTTTGTATCAGTGTAAAAGTTTTTTCTTTTACTTTTAATATAATTTAACACTTTATAATTCCATGTCAGAAATCTTATGTTGCGTTATTAAATATAGTGAGACTCCTTAAGATACAATATAGAATTTTCCTAATTTCAGAGAGGATGGTACTGTTGAACATGCAGCGGTTACTCAGTTTGAGCCAACAGATGCTAGACGTTGCTTCCCATGTTGGGATGAACCAGCACTAAAAGCCACCTTTGATATTACATTAAAAGTACCAATCGGTCTTACAGCACTTTCTAATATGGTAAGCAGTGTAACAACATTTATAGCATTATTTATTTCTTTTCTATTTTTTTTTCTTTTCATATTGTGATTTATATTTGAAATTAATATTTTTTTATTATCAATGTTTTTTTTTTGTATTGCATTTTGAATGGCAGTGTGTATGTATATACATGTATATATCTATATATTTCTTGTTTGTTTTTTTTTTCAGCCTGTAAAAAGCAAAGTTACAAATGGCGAGCACGAAATATTGACTTTTGAAAGAACGCCTATCATGTCAACATACTTAGTAGCTGTAGTGGTGGGTGAATTCGATTACGTAGAGGACAAGTCTAGTGATGGTGTGTTGGTTCGAGTTTACGTGCCCAAGTCTAAGAAGGAGCAGGGTCAGTTTGCGCTGGAAGTAGCCACCAAAGTATTGCCCTATTACAAAACTTATTTTGGTATCGCGTATCCCCTGCCGAAGATCGATCTCATAGCGATCGCCGATTTTTCGTCCGGTGCTATGGAAAATTGGGGACTGGTTACATACCGTGAGACCTGTCTGCTCGTGGATCCGCAGAACACATCGGCAGTGCGCAAGCAGTGGATCGCATTGATAGTAGCACACGAGTTGGCACATCAGTGGTTCGGTAATCTCGTGACAATGGAATGGTGGACGCACTTGTGGCTGAATGAAGGCTACGCGTCGTTCGTGGAGTTCCTTTGTGTCGCTCATCTATTTCCGGAATATGATATCTGGACACAATTCGTCACAGATACTCACATCCGAGCGTTGGAGCTAGATGCACTGAAGAATAGCCATCCGATCGAGGTACCGGTCGGTCATCCTTCAGAGATTGATGAAATCTTCGATGACATATCCTATCACAAAGGTGCGTCTGTGATTCGTATGCTGCACGCGTACATAGGCGACGCTGACTTCAGGAATGGCATGAACTTGTATCTGAAGAGACACAGCTATGCTAACGCGGAGACCGAGGATCTTTGGGCCGCGTTGGAGGAGGCCAGTAATAAAGCTGTGCGTAAAGTGATGTCTTCGTGGACCAAAAGGCAAGGTTTTCCCGTCGTCAAGGTCGACCAACATCAAGAGAACGAGAATAGGATCCTGTCATTGTCTCAGGAAAGATTTCTGGCTGACGGATCGGTGGACAGCGACGCGGACAACATATGGCTTATACCGATAAGCGTGACCTCGTCCCAAGATCCGAGTAAAGCAGTATTTCACGGCATACTGGATGCGAAAACGAAAGAATTTGCGATCAAAGATATTCCCGAGGGTACGTGGTTGAAGATCAATCCTGGTACAATCGGTTTCTATCGGACTCGTTATAGTCAATCCGCTTTGTCGCTTCTATTGCCGGCGATTAAGGATCACACATTACCTCCTCTAGATAGACTAGGCTTGTTGGATGACCTTTTTGCAATGGTACAAGCGGGTCACGCGTCTACCGTAGAAGTGCTCGATCTTATGCAAGCGTTTTTGCACGAGGACAATTATACCGTGTGGTCTACCATAGTAAACATTTTGAGCAAAATTAACGTTCTCATCTCGCATTTAGATTTCGAAGATTCTTTCAAAGCGTTTGGACGTAATATATTTCGCGACGTGAACACCAGGTTAGGCTGGGATCTCAAGCCGAATGAGAGTCATTTAAACACTTTACTCAGGTCTCTCGTGTTAGGTCGCATGGCGGCTTTGAACGATCAGGATACCATTGAAGAAGCGAAGAGAAGATTCGAGCTTCACGTGAACGGCACCACGACGCTCGCTGCTGATTTGCGCAGTCCGGTTTATCGAGCTGTGCTTTCCGTGGGCGACGCCAATACTTATGAGACTATGATAAAACTGTACAAGGACGCCGATCTTCAGGAGGAGAAGGAGCGGATTCTGCGGGCTCTCGGCGCGATCAAGGACAAGGAGCTGCTGAGAAAAGTCCTGGACTTTGCTATGAGCGAGGACGTCCGTGCTCAGGATACGGTATTCGCCATCATGTCGGTGGGTCTGTCGTACAAGGGACGTCTTATGGCGTGGAACTTCTTCAAGGAAAAGTGGAAGACCCTATTAGACCGTTACGAGGGAGGTTTTTTGCTGGCGCGGTTGGTAAAGTTTACCACAGAGAACTTCGTCACCGAGGAGCAAGCCAAAGACGTAGAGAGCTTCTTCGAGACTCATCCGACACCGGGTACGGAAAGAACGGTGCAGCAGTGCGTGGAATCCATCAGACTGAACGCCGCGTGGCTCGCCCGAGATAAGGACTCGATCAAACAATATCTTACCACTCAAGTCTAGTATATGAAAAAAGCAATTTTTATTTTTTCTCTGTTACCTTAATTGAAAAACGGCATAATTTGAAACCGCGTGAATCGAATTGTTTTATCGTGCTTAGATCTCGTGTCGATTGATATCAATTAGGCACAGACTGTCTCTTGTATATGAATAATGCATAAATAATCCAATACAAATTATGTGTGTGCACGCTCGACGAAAAACGCAGATTTTTTTTAATGGCGATTGAAAATTCTGTTGAATGAACATGAAAGATTGGATGAATATATCATTTTGTACACATCTGTTGTATCTTGACTGATGAATCATTTTAACATGATGCAACATGATTTTACATCGTTATTATAGTATTTAATTCTTAATTGCCAATGATACTATTGGTAGCAACACATAGATTCCGTCAGTTTGTCATTGAGAAAAACAAATTTAAATATTTAGCAACCTCACATTGATCACGCTACATCACTACATAATAGAAGAGTTGAAAAACTTGAATATTGTATGGCGAAACTTTTAGTTTTCAGTGACATACTCTGCAGTAATATTTTAAACAAAACTTAGATGTGATTTATATTGATGCAGCTGATATATCCCGTTTATATTGTTGTTTATTCATACAATATTACGTGATCCATTCGCGGAAAAATATGTTCCTAGGAAGAGATGAATAGATGAATTCTACTAACATATTCATGGCGTAAATGAGAACTACATATAAAATATAATGGTTTTTTTTGTCATAAAAAAACTTATTTATGTTTGCGAAAAACAATTTGAATTTAAATAATTAAATCAATGATTCACCACGAAAGATATATACATTTTTATCATTTAACGAACTTTTAATGGATGTGATTTATATTGTTTCGTATAATCCAATTTATAAAAAAAAACTATTTCGAAATAAGGATTTATAAGCTAAATGTTGATCATTGATTATGAAGCATCATGAGGGAAAGATATTGCAAATTCTTAAGCAATAGAAATCTAAAAAAATAATCCTAAAGAAATTAATTTTTGTTACAGGGGCATTTAACAAATCAAGTTTTTTTGTAATTTTTTGTAATGTTGCAAATACGTCTAAAAAGAAACAAGTTTTTAATTTTTTAGATATTTTATATCAGATATTTCTCGTTCCTTTTACATAAAAATATTTCTTGAATTTTCATATTTAACAAATGAGTACTCTTGCTCAACCATCAATGATGTGGTTCAAAACGATGTATCAGCATCAGCTTTAAAATTCTTAACACAAAATGTATTATGTAATATGTAATTTCCAGTAATATGTACAAATGAGTCTATAATATAATATAGACGATTAATGATATGATTGTTTATTTGAAGTATTAATGTTGAATGTGCAGTATATGTGCCATATATATAATTATTTTAAACATTTTTCAACTAACTCCCTTGTACACGTAGTAAAGAAAATATTACTCATGATTTTGTCATTATAAATCAAGAAATTTAGAACTCTTAGTTTATAGATTCTCTTTCATTCTTCGAATATGTCTTCTCGAAACTTACTCTAAAAATTATCCATAATTTTTTTTCTCTATTTTATATTGTACTATATTTGCAGATCAAGTGTACAATTTGCTCAAAGTTTATTAAATTTTTGAATGGTATAAAAGAAAATGTGTATTTCTTAGCAAAGCACAAGATATTAAACATTTATACATATATATAATATAATACATATATTTTTAGATATAAATCTAATTTCTTTAAATTTTTAAATGATAAATATTTATTATGTGAAATTGTTTTGAGAAATGAAAATGAAAGTGGATTCCTTCACACGGAAAAAATGTTATAGTAAAAATGACAATACATAATTTTTGTAAAACACTGACTGACGTATAAGAGAAATCATGATATTTTTATTTAACAATATACGTATATATACGTATTATATTTTACAAAATAGTAATATTAAATAATTATTCAAATATTTTAATGCATAATTTACAATTTTTATAGTAATAAATATTCTAATGTCGTTATATTGCAATTTTTACAATAATGTATAAAAAGAAATGTATTTTTTTATATAATTTGTACTATAAAATTTTCTCCGTGCACACAAGATATCGTGACATTTTTCGTGTCGATCGTTATGGGACACAATCCCCTTGTATAGTTGATGGTCGCACGTGCCGAGACAAGGAAGGAACGATCCCGGTAGTGAGTCAGCCTCCATTTCCATTATCAGCGAGGCGTCAGCAATCAAATAATCCACTATTTTGTATCAGAAGAGAGATTTTTGTTCTAACTTTATATATGACAAGTTATTATCTGAAATGACAAAATTGAAGCAAAAAGTACTGTATATCAACATTTCTTATTTAAAATGACGCTATTATATATTAGAAAGTTTAATTACATCTCTTTGAGGAGCAATAATAGCAGTCTATGAATATTTTCCGGCTTCACTATATAGTGATAAGAATATAAATACAGGAAAACTTGAGTGTGCAAGTGTTTGAATTTTTTATATGTAACATTAATTTTAGTTTTTCAAGATCTTCCTTAACTTTACCTAGAATAGATTTGAGAGAAAAAAATTTGCGCATCTTGAAAGTAACGTTTCCGAATGAAGAGTTAATATACTTAGATGTTATTGATGGATGCTCTTAGAGGATAGATTGTCCAAATCCTCTAAGGGGTAATAAATGCATCCCCTTATTCACTATCTCGCTCAAGCAGGGGAATGAAAAGCGGGCGCAGGAAGAAAGAAGGGGAAAGAGGCGGCAAGAGAGAGCGAGAGAGAGAACGTCAAGGGACACGGGGTTGGAGTCGGTTCCCGTGGGTATAGCCCGGATCGAGCGTTCCCAGGAACGCGCACGTGACCCGCGCCAGAAGACGATCAATACGAACTTTGCGAACTCCTACACCCCGCCGGAACGACGTGTCGCTCTTGTAGTACAGTCCGCACACATCCTTCGCCTTCCGACGAGACTGACGGCGACGGTGAACCACCCTTCCTCGCACGTGTGCGTAGATTGTTGCGCACACGTGCGCCTATTTTATCCCCTCGGGTTTCCCGCTTCCTCCCCTGCTAGCTTCCTCTCCTCTTCCGTTCCCGATATCGCTGAATCCTCGCGGATTTATGACCCTAGACGACGCAGAAAGCGCGACAATCAAGATTAAGGAGAAAGAGGGTCGGTCTTCATTTAATCTTCATTCATTTTTTTTCTGAAATAAAAATATATCTTAATTTTTGTTTATGAAGAATAATAAATTTGTAATTACGTTTATATATGGGAAATTGCGATATTTATACATCTTTACATTTATATATTGAACATGCGAATATATACACATAGAATATTTCAAAATACTTCAGGGAGAAACTTGAATACTTTTTTCTAATATAAATATCGAGAATAATCGCGATTATTTTATTTTTATATAATTTTAATATCTTCATTAATTCCACATAAAAATAAAGCTTTTACGAAGTTGATTATTTCCTATTTAGTAGATTTACATGTATAAATGATTGATAAGATATCATATGTAGGGTATATTTGCACGCATAAAAAAGGAGAAACAAACACGCAAAAATAACTTGTAGACACAGTTTGCATTTATTTCGTGTGTGCGAGTGCAATTCGCCCGCGCATTAATGTATTCTTACAGCCTTTCAGTCTTCGTAAATATACACTATTTACGCGGATTGATTAAGGGGGAATTAGCTCTCTCTAAATTATAACTTATAACATAAAGGGCTATATATATATATATAACAACATATATAATAATCATACAATAAAAGATATCGGCGATATACAGTGAGAGCATGAAGAATATCTTAACGGGAAACGAAACTTGGGATTTAAAATCGTCGAAAATTTAATTTCTCGCACGCTTACTCGCAAGTCAAGTGTCACGCATAAATATAAAAAAAAAATCACCCTTGCGTATCAGCATCGAAATTCGAAATCGCCGATTATTAGACAGCACACTCGTGTCAATTCCACGAAATAAAGATCGCTCGCGAGTCCGGCGATGACGGAGCGCGTTTTCCAAGAGAGAACCGTGTAAGAAAAGGCGATCGATCGGCGACCAGTTGGGCGGGGCGCTAATGTAATGACTCTACTGAATATGGCAAACATTTTCGGAGAAGGAGCTCCGTGACATCTGTCCACGCACGATACTGCGTTCTCGGTACATTATTATAATCGACAAATGAATTCTCGCTCTACAACAGGAGAACTCGATGTCAATTACTTCAAACGCGATCGCCGCAAATTAATATTAAGCGATATATACAAAAAAATAATCGCCTTTTCTTACGGTTTATCAATCGCAAAACGGAACTTGGAAGGTGAATATATACGTGATGTTTTCGATCTGGAGAAAATACGCGGTCGATGAAAAGATTGGAATGGTAAGATTCCAGGAAAAATAAAAGAAAAAGACAGAAGAGAGGGATTCTCGTATTAAGTCCTTATACCGTGAAAGAGATCTCGTGAGGAATGCGCGATGAGAGAGAGTCTATGTACAAGTATATTTACAATTTCCCTTCGCCGGGGGAAGGGAAGACCTTAAGAAATCGGAGAGGTGCGGGGATCTTTTCTCGCTTTCCTCAAAACGTCAAACGTCCCTCTTCGTATATCTTCTCTTCGGGTGCAGGCGCGCCGTCGACTTGTTTCTCTCTTCCAGGGGGAGGGTAAAGGGTGAGGGTTGACGGCGACGACGGGGGAGGTGATCAACACCATCTCCTGCAACGTCAAGTCAAGTGTAGATCAGCGGGCGAGTTTACGTGACGTTTCATGGCGCCCGAATCAACCCTTTCGTCAGTCACGAAGAAGGATGACGATGCGACCTGTACCTTAATTAGTCCGGCCGACAGGTCACCGTTCGGCGACCGTCGAGGACGTTGTCGTCGTCATTACGACGGAGGTCGCGATGGTGGGGGCGGTTGTCGTGGCGGTCGTCGTGATGGCGTTCAGCAGGGGTTGTCTCGACGACTGCGTCGTTGTCGTCGTCGTCGTCGACGTCATATCCTGATGTGTGACGGCGTTCGTCTCCTCCAGGGCGGTCTGCAAGTCGCAGATGTACTCGATCACCCTCTGGATCACCTCGAGCTTCGACAGCTTCCGTTTGCGCGGCATGTCCGGTACGAGGGAGCGCAGCTTCGTCAGGTAAGCGGCCACCTCCTCGGCCTCGAGGTCGCGTCTGGTGCCGCCGATTCCCAGGCCGTTGTGCAGAACGCCGCGATGATCGGGCGGAACTCTGCCGCCCAGTGGACTCACCACCATCGCCTTCATGATCACTGGCAACGGCTGGATTCCTGGTTACAGTCAATCGAGCCGATCAATTTGGACTGACGTCCGCTCTTTCCTCTTGGCGCCGCTCTGCGTGGTCGTTCGACGACGATAGCGCGCGCGCGCACACACACATGCACAACCGCGCACACACACGCGCGTATGTATATTTATCGATCTGCCGAGAGAGTCACGGAGACGCAAAATGTACGACGAGAGCGATGGGGACGGATGCACCAAGTCTCTCGGAAATTCAACGGCGTCGTCTTCTTTTTGATCGAGCGCAGAATCTGCTCGCTCCTTCCCACACACACACACACGCGTGTATCACGAGCTCGTCTCACTGACCAGGCGCATCCTCGAGTGGGAGCAACGTGTCGTGACGTGCGATGATGACAAAACTTGTCCGGTCACCACGTATTGAATGTCGTATTGGAGAGTCGACTGTACGATGATATAGCGCCGACTATAAAGTCACACACAACTGCTTGACGGATCGAAGCCGACTGGCCTCCGCCCCTCACCTGACAGCTTTTTATAGCCTTGCCCCACGCCGCTCCCCGCACCAATCCTCGAGACGCTACCACCATTTGTACGGCGCAATCGCTGCCCGAGTGGAGTAGCGGCAGCCTCGAGTGTCACGCGAGTCCTGTCGGGCCATTCATTTTTTTTCTCCATTCTTAATTCGAGAAAATCTAGAATTAAGAATTAATCTAGAATTAATTAATTTTTTTTCGACTTTTATTTAAAAATATCTAGCAAAAGTCAACGCGAATGCGTATAAATTATCTTAAAGCTTTAAAATTTTAATAATTAAAATAAAAAAAAATAAATAAAGCATTTGACAATTTTGATAGAGAAAAAAAAGTAACTATTACAATATAGATGGCACAGGGAGGGGGAAAGATTCCCGATTTCGCACGGATTCGAAGCTATCAGTAGTCGGGGGTGTTTGACGACTATGCGACTGGCGGCGTCGGTGGAACACGAAGGGAGTGTAAAAGGGTGGGAAGGAAAGGGGGAATACGAACCATTGTTGAACGTCCGGCGGCGCCAGCCACTAGCCATCACGGCTACTACTACCATGAAGAGGCACCGTGCGTCGTCACCACCAACACCGTAACAACAGGCGGCCGACGACCACCATCGTCCTCCCCGGGGCTCTATGTGCATCTGATGCTGATGTATGTACGACGACGGTCGTTCGCTTAACGCCGTGCACCATGATTCCGGCTGCAATTTTCTCCAGCGGCGCGAAAACCTTGCGCGAATAAATCTACGCCTCCCCTGTTAACAGACAAGATTGCAATTACTGCGAGAAATCATTGCACATTATTAAAAAACCACACTAGTCGGAATGTGTTCAACTTTAGGTATACATGTAAAATATATAAACTTTTATGTACATTTCATATTAAAGAAAGAGACAATCTGAAAGTTGAATCGGAAAGATGCATTTAATTGATAAAAAGACAAGACGATATAGTCTATAAAAAATTAGAGATAGTTGAAAACCAGTTCTCTATCTTTAGCGTTGAACAAATATAATATCTTTTCTTTGAATAAGCTATAATAAGTAAGTATAATCTTTCACGTACATTCGATCTAATGAGGAGCGATGTAATAACAACCAATTATCTTGCGTAACTGTTTCAAATTAAATTCTCCCATTTCCTGAAGAATCTTGGAGTAACTTTCTAAAATGACTGATTAAGATATTGGTTTCTTTATACAAAAATTGTTTCAGATTCAATCTTTCCGGCGAATATCTTCCTCGAAGTGATGAGATTATCTCACTGTATTTAAATAGCTCACTTTAGAAAGAATTTTATTTATAAAAATATTCCTATCTAAATAGCAGATTCAATTACTTCTCGCGGCAGCTTCGAGGAATCATATTACACATTTCCGTACATTCAATGGTCTTTATCTGTGTTTTGACAAAAATTGTCTCAATCTTTCCTCGAAACCACAGCGTCATGATTATACCGCGCTTGAATCACTCATTTAAAATATAAAAAAAAGCTTTATTCATAAAAGGTTCTTTCTTGCATGACTGGCTTCGTGTGCGACAACTTTTGCGAAGAGTTATTTCGCCTCGTCTTTACTCGCGAACCGCAAAAATCGTCCCGGACGGCTCAATCGCTCCCAGCGAATATGTACTCTGTTCGAGGCGATTACATCGTACTTTGTATCTTCCGTCTTGCTCTTGGGTTCGCGTGCTCGCACGTACGCGCTTCGTGACTTCGAGCGGAGTCTCGTTACCGGTCGTTGAAGACAAGAACCCGCCCGATGTCCGGCGCTACTACGAGCTGAATAAAAAAGGAAAGGTGGTCGCCGAGCGCACGATAAGAGAGAAGAGAGAGAAAGAGAGAGGGAAGGGGGGTCGGTCGGAATAGCGGCGACACGCTTCGTAGAATTTCCAGGCGACGCCGACAGCACACTCGTCCGAGGAAAAACGCGCGAGAGCGGCCAGCGAAGCAATTGAGGGCAGCGGGGTGGACGTGCGGAATCATTGAATGACAGCCGCTCGCGAGATTCATGCACCGAGCTCCAGCGAAGCTTCCGAATCGCGAGACAATCTCTCTCATCGATGACACACAGGGCCGTGAATGATTGAATCTTGAAGCATTCGAAATGATAAGTGATGATATTGTTGAATCATCATTTTTAACATATTTATCGGCGTCTGAAAACAAAGATATACGCGTTAGTTTTCTTTTTTCAATTATATCATTTTTATCATCAAGTATGCTTTTCTTTTTTTCATATAAAAGCAAAATCCGCAATAAAACCAGATGATTCTCATATTTATTTCGTGTAATTTGGAGTCAGATTTATTCTTCTAACTTTAATTAAATTCAATTTTAATCGGATTTAATGCAAATCTTCTCTAAATGATAATAGTATCAATATAATTGGAAATGTATCGCTTATCACTTGTACATAATTTCTAATTGATATACACTAATTCGAAAAAAATCTATCGGATAAAGCGTGATACGTCTTTAATTAAAACAATAATAAAAAAAAGTACGACACTTTACACAATAGTTTTCGATTACGATATACCTCTCTTTTTCGTATCAACAGTATTTGATAAGGATTTAAAAAAAAAACGAGCGCACTCACATCACTATCGGCGACGTATCAATTTATTATTTATCCAATAAGACGCGCAGAACGCTTTCGCAATTATTTTCCAGAGTCGATTCGCTAATATATACGCATACGTGTTCTTCGGCGTCGCCGATAAGGATAAAAAGAGTCGAGTCATACCTTCTACCTACTGTCGGCGAGCAAAAAGATGATTGTTCACGGCTGTATTATCGCGACGATCGTTATTCAGATCGGCATGTTTGTCGTGTAATTTCGCGACGTGGTTGTTGACGAGGTGTCTTTTTCTTTCTCTCTTTCTCGGATGAAGAGGAGAAACAATTCCATGGAAAATTACAGGGAATAAAACCGAACGCGCGTGAGACGCCCGTGAGACTCGACCGGGCAAGCACTTGTGCGGTTACATACCTGAGGCAACCGGATCTCATTGACTCCTTGACCCTCGTGTTTAAGAAATGGAGTTCCCTTGACCCGCGAATAAATAAATTGAGAGGAAACCGCCGCGGCATGCTATCGTTGTATATATGTATATACGCAAGAGGATTTACTGATACTCTTTTCATTGAGATCCCCTAGGTAACCATCGGATGTTACGGCTTTAGCACCGTATCACCGCCGTGAGACCGCTCAATTAGCGTCGGAATTGTTGGCTCGCCGCCGACGTAGCATCGCAAAGTGATTAGCTCGATCATTCCGCATTGTACGTCGGGATTCTTCCCTGCGCCTCGTTATATTCGAGTCGAAAACTCATGCATTTAGCTTCTCGAATTCAATATTTTCGCCCGGCTTGGTGCGGAAACATCGAGCCAACATGTTATATGAATAGAATAAGCGCTTGCATTCAACATTTTCGAAATGAAAAAACTTTTAAATTATATTTGAATTTGGAATTACATCATTATTATTTTTTTAAGCTATTCATTAATCTGTAAAATAATTTCGCGAGATGCTGTTGTCATACATGCAAACGCTTTTCGAGTGTTTAATAGCAAAGGGTAATTTTGGATCTATTGACTAAAAATCTCAAATTATAATTACATGAGTCTAGGATGAATCACCGAAGAGGAAGTGACTCGGCCAAATTGACCGCCCAGGTGTTGATCCGTTCGGCCGTACTCGTCTTGCACTTAAACGAATTCCACAAGCGTTGTTGTCCACGAGCGTTAAGCACTTAAGACAGAAATCCTTATCGTGTGTCTGCGCGATAAGGCGCGGTTTTAATGTATCAGTATATTCTCGGTTCAGATGTACCGAAAGGGTCTATCAAGATAACTGGTCTCTCGATGGCCCGAGCTCGATTATCGGCGTTCGGCATCGTCTTCTTGAGTCACTTCCAGGTATCTGATAAGCAAAAAGATTGTCAACGGCAAAAGTCAATCTCGTGAGAAACCGATACGCGTTGAATTTATTCTATCGTGTTACAATAAATTCGATACATTTACTCGAACGAATAAATGTATTTTAATTTTACAAAAATGGAGAGAATCTTGTTTATATATATACTTACCAAATTCTTCATTCTCTCTTTATTAAAATATTATAATGAAGGTCTATCTCTCCAAAAGTCTTCTTGAAACGTGAAATCTGCATTTTATATTCCAAACAATCTCCTCATGCTTCAAGTCCAAAACTCTAGACATCGGTTCCTTAGACAGTTATTCTTCTCTACAGGTGATTAATACAGATGTCAATTCTGAAAAATAAAATTTATATCAGTATAAACTCTTATTCGAGCTATATATTCATAAAATAAAAGAGCTAAAAGAATTTGCGATTGATTAAATAATTTCGAAGTGAACATTTTCGTCGAGAGAAATAATCGTTTCCCGTCCACCTTAAACGGAGAGATCATCACGATCTTTATCGCGTTTAATCGAACGTTCAGCGGACTCCGAGTGTCGAGGAGGCGCGGAGCCGAGAATTTTGTCGCGATTTTGTTTGTGGGGGACGCGAGGAAAAAGCGACACACAGAGGGTACCTATAATTAGCGACCGCCCTGCCCCTTCTCGAAATCGGGCCGACGCGAGGTGAGATATCCGCGGCGACCGGATTGGAAACCGCGCATCTTCCATCTCCGCGCACAGCTGCTCCTCCGTCGCAAGCAAGCAAGCGAGTCGGGAATGTACATACGTATCCCGAAGTGAGCTGCGCCCGTAATCGTGCGCTTCCTGCTGCGTCGTATCCGTCCGTGAGATAGAGTGTGCCGCCATACATAGGTGTGGTGGTAGTGGATGCTCTCACCTCTCTCGCGCACGTCGTACACTCTTACGAATAAATTTGCGGAGCGCCGCCGAATGCGTGAGCTGCGTGGAAAATCGCGCCGATGGAAGAAGATCGGCTCGAGTTTAACCCTTAGAATGCATAACGTGGCGCGATTTAACCCGGCTGCGCTTTTACATACTAATATCCTCTCGAATGAAGAGATATCGGTTCGGGTGACAGAGACAAAATGTATATAAGGATGTATTGAAGGAATTTTTAAATTTTGAATTGTATTGAATTCTTTAAGCTTTCCTTTTCTCGACTTTGACCGGTCTATATATATATATATATATATATGTGATTTGTACATATCTATATTTATATACAATATCGTAATCGTTAGTACAACTGTACGTAAACATATCACTCACCGTGTGGTCAAAACATGATTATATCTCGATTGTATAAATCAGTCGAAACGACTTAAATAAGATTAGATAAGTAGGAATAATTTTCAAGTTGTGATGTAAGAAATTTTGTCGAGACTAAAGGAAGGTGAATTCTATTTCAATAGTGTACGGATTAAGAGATATGATATGATAAACGTTAATCTCTAGATCTTTTTTAAGTACATATTACGAAATTATTACGTTCCCTGTAGTAAAAATTCTGTGTGTACGAAACGATAACGAAATATGAAAACTAACAGTGACCTAATAATTAACTTTCAATTTACAAAAAATCTCTCATTCTCTTAAATTTTTAATTCTTTAAGAAGAGAGTATCTATCACAAAATCTCACGTTTGACATTTAATTATCGATTTAGAAAAAAATCTCATTCTCTCAAATTTTAAATAAATTTTAAATTTCTCTTCAAAAAGAGTATTTATCACGAAATCTCGCGTTTGTGAGTAGATCGCTCATTTTCGAGAGCCAAGGACAGGGAGCAGGATTATTTATCGCGGTCACTTCGAATCGCGATGACGAAGTTCGGTCAGATGTACCTGTTCTCCTTCGTAGCGGATTTTTTCATCATGAATTTCGTCCAACCGAGGAGAAGGAAAGAAGCGGAGGAAGAGACCCGAACGAAAATTATTCCGTGGAGTGTATCTTGGCATCCGATGATTGTGCGCCAGCGGCTAGAGTCGGTCGGTCTCTCTCTTGGAGTGCACGTGCGCCTTGCACGTGTTAGCTGTGGGGCGACTCTCCCGATCCCCGGCTGCCTACAAGACTGTAACATCGTATCAGGAAGAGGCAGGGAGAGAGAGAGAGAGAGAGAGAGAGAGAGAGAGAGAGAGAGGGCGGCGAGGGAACGAGAGGTTGGCTATATAACTATACGCTCACGCTCTTTTGCCTCGTCTCGCATACTCTTTCCCTCGTTTTAACGCTGGTCTCGTCGTTCCTTCTTTCTCGTTATCTATCTGCCTTCCTCTCTGTTCGCAGAATGGAGTACTATGGCGCTAATTGCGAGTACCGCGTCGGATAAAACGCGCTCTTCGAAGGGGAGAAAGAACCCTCCACTAGAGGATTGACCTGAAAGCACAATAATGGAAGTATGAAAATTGAGGCGATCGTGATCGGATTATTGTCATTATTTTTTTCGAATCTAATACTTTCGACATTTTTGATAATTATGAAAAAAATTATGAAAGAATATCATATTCTATGTTTTATTTTTAACTATTGTGTACTCATTTTTGAGAGCTTAAAGAATTCAATTCGAAATAAAATAGATCATGAATTACAGAAAAAATATATATATTTGAGTGACGAGATAATATGCTCTATAAGCACACATAAAAATTAAAAACACTTTAAAGAATTGTTAACGTGAATATAGTTTGTTTAATATGCATTGTGTGTGCAAATATTGGCATTCTACTTGCCAACATGATCGATCTGAAATGCATATTGATTTGAAAACCGATGGAACTGTCACGATACAGTGTTTGAACGTTTGCTCTGTCTGGAGGACGGAACCGGCGATAAAATTGCAAATGGCAAAGCGGAACGCGCAAGCGAGCCGCAGAGACAGAAATCACGAGGCCGAAGAAGCACGCGGATCCTGCTATTTGCGCAGCTGTTCAAACGGTTTCGCGTACCGCGAAAATACTATCCGTTTTTAAAATATACCCGGAGTCGACACGAGAAGCCGACGAGTCATTAACGGGAACGAGAAACATCTTGACCTGTTTCACGATGAGGTGCGCCTCGTCGTTTGTCGTCGTCATGCGATCTGGAACGCTTGGTATCAAATCGGTGTTATCCGCTTATTTCGCAACTTTCACAGGAAACGACCGTCTAGAATTCCACGTCGGCTACCTATACACGTCGTATAAAATCTTGCGCGCGAGCTAAAAGAAAATTCAAATGTCGTTACAATATATAAGCATAATTTAATTATTTTTAAGTATAATTATATTCATATATTATATATCATATAGCTCTTTGATTTTTTCTGTTTCTTAATTTTAGATATATAATATTGGCTTTTATACATATATCACACATATATGAATATCTTAAATCGAATTAATCTTACAGCGCAAAAATATTGAATAGGAGATTGCAAAATGTAATGAGGTAAAAAATTATATAGAGCCTTTTTGTGTTCTTCTAACGGGATAGACCGATAATAATCCGATGTTTTCGAGAATTCTAGATTCTTCGCCAGGACCGCTACTCTCCGACATCGACGGGCACAGGTAGGTACGAAATTCACATATTTCGTACCTATCTGTGCACGTGTTTCTTTCACAGATGTCTTCGAATACCGCTTACTACATTGTCATGCTACTTCGCCGACCGTTTTATCCGCACCTTGCGAATGCACAATGCGTATATGGTTGGTATTAACCGAAATACGGGGAAAGGATGAAGAGAGGAATTTCGGCGAGCACCGTAAAAGAAGCAACTGCAACTACGTCTTAGAATCGTTTTGGAATACCATAGAGTCGTTTCTCGAGAACACCTGGTTCGAATATAGATTGTACGACTTCTACCTGGACTTTGGAAAATTTCTTTTCACCTACTGTTAAACCTTTGCGAAATTTTGAAAAAGAAAAAATTATATAATCAAGTCTCTCCTAATTGTTAAGAGAGATATTTAAAAAAAAGATACGATACAAAAACGATGTCATTTATACGGATGCCAGAGCTTTTTAAGAAAAGTTGAACGTGACCATTGTTTCATCATAAAATGCGGCGTGATGGCCGCAAGGAGCGAATCATGATTATGGTACCCTCATTGATTACGGCGGCCCCTCGGTAACCCCTGTCGTCATAATTCTCGACCACGAGTCGCAGCGGCTCGTGTTGTAAAACTAGGCGAGTCGTGAAAAAGTCCAGAAATGCGCCAGCCACCCAAGAAAGTTATTCGACACCGCTTTCCGTCTGACACGTAACAGCATCAAGTATAAAAGTTTCTCTGTCTTCCCCGGGAACTTTTTTCTCCCGCTTTTCTGTGAGGTCCCCATTTATCAATCGCCCTAATCATACCAGACACGAAACACGATCGGCGGCAATTGTTTATACATCGGTCTGTTCTTACCGTGAAATACGTTCTTCCTAATTAAAATCAGAGAGAGAAAGAGAGAGTTCGCGCGAAAAATATTCTATAAACCTCATCTATTTTTGCAATTAATTTTGTCTTAACGAGTTTTAACAAATTCTTTTCCCTCTTCTTCGAGCAGTTTTGAAATACGTCGTATCAATTTTCGAAGATACTGAAATATCGCTCGGGAGTAGCGCAGGATAATCTTTACAAAGAGTAAGGCGGGAATATCTAAAGATTATAAAGACGAACGCGTGAGAGAAGAAAGAAGACGACGGAGGGGAGGAGAAAGAGGAAACGGACGCTCTCGTAGGAAGAGAAACGAACAAGAGGATCGCGGAGAAGAGCAACGGGAGAAAGATGAAGAAAAAGAGAAAGAGCGAGAGGACAGGACAGGTAAGAGACGTGCAAAGGTGACCGAAGCTAGCTGGCCTGGTCGGTTTGGCCCCGTGGGAACGCGTTGGTGGCCAGCTGCACTGATTGCCGTGAGAGGACGTGACGTAGCGTCGTCGAGGCGCACGCACACACACATAACAACAAAGTCGAACGTGCGTCCGCACTTGCGCTTGCGTGCCGTAATTGGCGATGGTAGTGGTGAACGACGTGAAGTCGCAGTGGGGCCCTTAGGGGGTTGAGTATATACGTCGGGAGAGGGACCCAGCCCGACCGACTGCCAGGAGTAGGGGGGCCTGCATTCCAGAGAGGCGCCGGCCAGTCTGCGGCACACCTGCGCGTTCGGTTGAATCACGGCGCCTCCGACATAACCCAATCTCGTCGTCCTTCTCCGATTCGTTGCGTCCCAAGCCGCTCTCTCGTCGACGTCGTCCGTCCTCGTCACGTCCACGACCACTTGCACGACCACCTCTGCCTTTTTCTCTCTCTCTCTCTCTCTCTCTCTCTCTCTCTCTCTCTCTCTCTCTTTCTCTTTCTCTCTCGCGCTCGCTCGGCCTCATCTCTCAAAGGCATCGGTCTCCATCTCTGTTTCACAGAGAGCGATCTGTCTCTTTTCGAAGTACTAATCCCTCTCTCTTTCTCTCTCTCTTTCTTTTGAGAGAATACAACCGCGTGGCGCAAAGTGCGTGCGCTTCGTTCCGTGCGTGACGACCTGACGATGCGGTGTCCCTGTCGTTCTCTCCTCTCTTTCTCTTTCTTTCGAGCGTTCGCCATTATTGCCCGTTCCATTTTAAGCGGTGGTCTCGCTCCCTCCTTCGACTTTAACGCGGATTTTTTTTTGGTTTCTGATTCTCTCCTTTATCTCGCGCATACGTGATTCTTGGATTCCGCTCCTTCGCACCGTGGGAGGACCGAGATCCGCGGTATCGCGAGATATCGGATAGGATGGGAAGAAAACGAGATGTTGCGTGAAAGAAAGAGAGATAGAGATAGAGATAGAGAGAGAGAGAGAGAGAGAGAGAGAGAGAGAGAGAGAGAGAGAGAGAGAGAGAGAGAGAGTGAGAGTGAGAAAGAGAGGTGATAGACTCCGGGGAGAGCAGCGCCGATCTTACGTACAATCGGAGGCGTGCAGGTGTCCGACGTCGCCGTCTGACGCGTCTCTGTCAGTGCCGCAATCTAAGACAGCCACCGCAGCAATGGCTATGAGCTGACACCTGTTTCCTGCCGAGACTTCGATGTTCGATGTATGATATGTATTTGATGACACGCATTTTAGTTGCGCACACATCTCGCCTCTAACTGGAAACATTGCAAAAATTCGTGGTCAGAAGAGTGAAAAATTAAATCGAATTAAAATAAAATCAATTACACAGATATAGAACCCCCCTATTTGAATTAATTTTTGTTGATGACGAAAAAAATTATTAAAATATAAATGAAATGTGTAAGGATTGTTAGGATTTAATCTGCTAGATAAGAATACTTCTCGAATGCTCTGTAGTCGTGAAGATCTGCTGTCGCAGATCTGACAAAGTCTATTTCTCAATAGTACACTATTCGAACAAGGTAGAACTAAAGGAAGGGGAGAAATGTGAGATGAGAATTGAACGATTTACGCGAGGAATACAGGCGGCTACGATGCCGCCGTGCCGGATGGACGTGAGGGACCTGAGGCTCATTCAGTGACGTGGGAACGTGTGCAGATACCATTCATAAGTCGACCATATGATGCGTAGAGTGGCATAAACGCCCGTATGTGAGCCCGTAAGTGTGCACATGGTCGAATCTTGCACGAGGCTTCTGCCACGCTTTCTATATTGTATATCGTTATCGAAGCGGCACGAGGCTCCTATCGAGAAGTATTAATTATTTACAGCTGTCTCGTTTAGTACACCCTTTGTCGAAAGTATATTTCTTACTCACACGTCGTAGAAGAAACGTGAGCGTAAAAAATCTACGTATCAGGTTCTTGTATCGGTTTAGATTGTAGATTAACGAACGAAATTTAATGATTAATTGAGTATATAATTACGAATTAATATAAAATTTTGTGAAAAGAAAAAAATATCAAAATTATAATTATACATATATATTCTTAATACATATATCTAACATTTACTCTCTGCAATATCATCAAAATATTAAAACTAATATATATATATATATATATATATATATATATATATAATTAAATATATATAATTAAATTAATATATAATATATAATAAAATTATATAATATTATATATAAAAGTTTTAATATTTTGATGATATTGCAGAATACATGTTAGATATATTAAGTCAAGCATGTCGAAAAATATGTATATTTTATTTTTTTTCTCTTCGATTCTATCGCGCAAGCTAGAGAGAGCGAGAGAGAGAGAGAGAGAGAGAGAGAGAGAGAGAGAGAGAGAGAGAGAGAGAGAATTTCTTTCTGATTTTTTCTGCGTGAGATATAATTCGATCGTATCGTTCACGCTCGAGCTGACTTCGTAGCCGTCACTGACACAAACCGAGAAAACTCCCAAGAGAGAACCCGCGATCTTTCCTTCACAGCTTTACAATGAGCGGTATGGAAGAGAGAGACAGAGAAAGATTCGTGGGAGCCTGTTTTCCGTTCTTACCTCGTTCCATCGAGTACGCTGTTCCACCTCGTTGTTTTGTTGTCGGACAACCTTCGGAGAGGCTCGAATTTCTGCCAAGATCGGAGCGCCTTGGGCGATACGTCCTTGGGCCGTTTTTCAAAAAAACTCTTGAAAAATGAGGAATTTGTAGAAGAATAAATATACGTCCGCTATCTCTCGACGTCCTTATCCATATGATATATCCTAGAAAAAAGAATCATTTCAATCTTCGAGAAAAAAATCCTATATTTTAGATATACACGTATAAATATATAATGTTTTAATCAATGATAATTTTTTATGAAAGAGAAATAGAGTTGTAGAAATTTATTTTTTTTGCTTGCATAATATTCTTTCCTTCAACTATAAAAAAAGTTTGATTATACATATATATAAAAGCTTGATTATATGTATATATTGGAAATAATATAAATTATTTTAAGAACACGAATTTAAAATGTCCGAAATGTAGAAGGCATTAAGATGCTCTTTTCACAACAGGCCTTTACAGACGATAACGATAAGCCGTGGATAGCCTCGAAATTATCAGACAGTTCACATGACCGGATTTTCGTCGTATCAATGCGACGAGTTCCCGATTCAGAGTGCTAGCGTACCTGTACGTGGCGCACACCTGTACAAGCGAGACCAGGTTTATCGCCGTGGCGGTCTAGGTAGCCACCTGTGCGCAGGAAGAGATGGTCGCACAGGTGTCTTTTAAAGCGTTTCATTAATTACAAATGGGCAACCAGACGTGAATTCTCCATGGTAGTAGCTTCAGGTGTCGTCATATTTCGCGTACTATACACCTGGACAAATCTCCGCAAGATTTTTTTATTTGGCCTCGATCCCCAAAAGTAGGTAGCTCTTTGAAACTGCGAAAGAGAGAAAGAGACAGAGATAAAATCATACGGAAGTAAGATATCGCATATAGCATGCTCATATAACGCTAACGAGTATGTTTACTCTTGGCCGCGAAGTGAAAAAAAAAAGAATGCACAGTAGTCGGTGATGCAATCGCGTTGCAAATACGCTAGCGCAATAAATTCCAGCCATGATGTCGGCCGGGGATCAAGGCGACGAAATGTATGAGTCTTATAATGTATGAGTCTTATAAACGAAATCTAGTGTACCTAATGAAAAGCGAGTTTTGTGAGAAGTGTTTTCTACAATAGAGAGCCGTAGGTGATTTTTCTTCCCCTGCCCCTTCGTCCATTGACATTTATGAAATTCGGACCATTATTCTCATAGGATATCTCGTAAAATGGTCTATTTTTTGTTTGCCTTAGCATGACAAAAGAAGTTTTTCGCCTTTAGATATCGCAGTTTCACGGCTCGGTCCATTTTCATGCGATTAACATTGTCTTTTTAAGACATAAGAAAAATTTGATATATTTTATAATAATAATTTATCTCTTTATATTTCGATTATTTGATTTTAATTAGAGCAATTTTCTAAATTAAAACTGAAAATTGTTTACATTTCTGATAAACTAATATACAATGATCTTCTTTTTGAAAGGAAGAAATAATTTGAATATAAAACGAATAAAAAAAGAAAAAACATATGGACGTATCGCGAAAAGTATTCCACGTCGATGCACGTCGATGTGCATCCGACTGGTATTTGTGGGATTAATCCGACGCATTCGAAGTTCGAAGCGAGTGTGTTTCCGAGAGCGTCGATGCTCGGGCACTTCTTCGCATTCCTTTTCTTCGCCTCACGCACAGGTCGACGACGAGTCCTGTGCGAGTCCCGGGTGAGCCTCGTCCCTCCCACACGACGACCACCCAGCAGACGATCTCGAGTCTCTTTATCTCTTTCTCTCTCTCTCTCTCTCTCTCTCTCTCTCTCTCTCTCTCTCTCTCTCTCTCTCTCTCTCGTGTTGGAAATTCCTTTCCGATTTATCGTACGTCACGGTGGAACCGCGCGTCTATTTATCCAGTCGGATTACACGATCTTGTCGAGGACCAACCAAGCCTAGATAATGTATAATATATAATACTACTATACTACTATTACTATCTGCTCTGGTTTTTGCTACCAACTAGTAGCAGCGATCATTTCGCTACTTGCTCTTAAATGATTCGATGGACATTAAGAGTTCCGTGTATCGTTATTATTAACAGAGCAGCAATCTTAAATAGTGTTTGTAGAAAAGTTAAACTAGTAAATGTGTATAATTAGGAAAGATAAATATGACGCTCTTATGATCTATTTCATTTTAGAGATAACATAAGACTAATTTTACGAACTCTCTGAAAGTTAAAGAAATCACCGTAAAAATAACTCGCAAACTTAAAAAGCATAATAGTAGATACGCAATAATGAAACGGAAGTTGAAATATCGCGGCGCGCGAAGAGCGAGAAGAGTTAAAGATTCTCGCGAAAAACCACGATGGGAATATATACGTACATTCAAACGTAACAAAAACGCACCACGGCTGACAGAGGGAGGAGGGTGAAGAAGAGAAGGGGGACGGAGGCAATCAAAAGAATGAGAGGTGGAGAGAGTAGATAGCCGGCGCATAATAAAAAGAGAGAAAAAGAGGGAGAGGAAATCTCGAGATGAGAGAACGAAGAGGATGAGAAGGAAGCGAGGAAGAACAAGAAGCCAGCTGAGAGATACAGGTAGATACATACGTACATACATACAGAGATTCAGGCGAGCGCAAACACGAAGCGAAGAAAGAGAGCGAGAGAAAGAGAGACAGAGAAAGAGAGAGAGGGAGGGCACGAAAAGGTAGGTGCCGGCCGATACTGCCTTTCTTCCCCTTGCCACCTTGTTCGCCGTGGCCGGCCAAACGACGGGGGTTAGCGGAGGGGTACCGTAGTGTGCGCGATCTCGTCGGCGGGGTCCTCGTGGTCGCGGCAGCAACGACGACGACGACGATGACGGCAATGGTGAGCATTGAGCATGCGGGAGGAGAAAGGGAGACAGCCACGGCATCGAGAGGGGACCAGGGGGAACCTGGCGACAGACTGGCGGGCGCGCACCTGCACTGGCTCGGACCGCGAGAGAGCCGACAGTCAGGGGCGCACCTACCGAGCGCAGACTCCGTGTTCTTTGAGAAGACGACGACGGACCCGAGCGAAGAGATACAAATCACGCCGCCGCCGCCGGAGCCGCCGTAGCCGGTGCATTCTTCGTTCGCGCACTTATCTCCCGCACTGGCGCACCGGCCCGTTCCACTTTCAGAGAGCTCGCCCCGTCGTCTTATTTTCCGCTTTCTTTTTACCTCGCGTTCCTCGCTGCTCTCCTCTTCTCTCTCTCTCTGTCGCTTTCTTCATGCGAAACGCTGGTTTCTTTCGGAGCATTTTGTCGGACGTATAATCTCGCATTAGCGTAGAAACTGTACAAAAAGATCTAGTATTAGGTAAAGCAATATGAGAGATGATATAATAGATTGTCTTGTTTAAATTTGATCTCACATCTTACGATGTGTGTTTTTTCTATATTTTTTATCTTTAAAAGATTATCGATTATTAAAATATTACAGAACTTTAGAAATAAAAAATATGTGATAAAATTAAAAAATGTATTGATATCCTTGAAGATATAATATTGGTTCTACTTATTTTTTCAAAATTTTAATTATTCATAAAATTAATCTTGCAATGAATAATGTAATTATTAATTTTTGATGCCTATATATGAGTCAAAGAGAAACAAATTTCTTGTCTAATTATAAGAATATTTAAAATATCTTGCATCTCATTGCAGATTATTCAAGAAATCTTTGTACGTTTTACGACTTGTGTACAATAAAAAATGCAAAATTATTATTATGCCTATTAAAAATTGTCATAAATACTGAAGCATCTGCTCATTACGTATTATTCACTACGTAGAATTAATTAATTTTATGAAAAATTGGAAGGTTTTAATGAGAATGGTTATCCGGGGACACAGTTTATAATCTATATCGTTATAATTGCTGCATTGAGCAGCACTGCTGTTTTGAAATACATTCGCGTTCACGCGAGTAGAAAGTTTCGATGCTCGTCTCTAGGTGCCCGAGCTTAGGCACTGTACAATTAGTCGTAATGTTTATTTCGTAATGTTTATTAATTACTCGACATACATGGCAGATCCGTATAATTAGACGGCTGGTTTCCGGTCGCGTACTTTTTTTATTATATAATTCCGATGAAGAAGTAGTCTTACGTCTCTAACAAAATGTATGTTAATATAGTCGGCAAAAACTCGGTATATATTAAAAAAAGATAAATGAAAGACTTCGGTATTTTTTGTGAGCATGATTAAAATTCTGACATTGAGCTGTTTTTCGAGGCCTTTTTCGGCTAGTTTTTCAAAGATAGTTACACAAAATGTAGAGAGTTTGTTTTATTTCTTAATTATAATTTTTTTATGTTTTCTATAAAGTTTAAGTATCATAAATTTATTTTAATTTGTAATTTTTATGTCCGATATAAGACAAAAGTAACAAAGCTGAAATAATATCAGTTATGTAAAATTTAAAATAGCTGTTGTGAATAATAAATTTTCATTGAATTAAATCTAGAAATTAAATCTAAGTATAGTTTTCGAAGAATATAAAGATCATTTGCAATTGCTATAAAAAAACAAGTATGTGTGTGTATGACTTATGATATTGGGTTATGGTTTCGAAATTTTAATAGTAAGATAATGAAAAATATGAGACATGGATGAAATAAATAAATAGAGAAAGCATGAATGTTAAACGCAGTTGTAATTAAAAGTACGATTTAAACACATATAGATAGATCAATGCAATAATGTTTATCTCGCATATATGCTCTGTGGTTGAGTTCGTATATCAATGGAAATTTTTGAAAACAGGTATTTACATGTCGGCTTAACACCACGTGAGTATGCATTAATTCACGCGTTTGTGTAGACCGCTTGATTACTTTTTGCTACAGCTATATTAAGACATACATCTTTATGCAAGATGTTCGTTAAAACTTGAGTACACAACACATACATATATACGCTTTTTTTATAGCAAGAGCAAATGATCTTGTTATTCCTCAAAGATAAAATCACACTTATTATTAGACTTAATTTCTAGATTTTATTCAATGAAAATTCATTATTCAGATATTACGCTCTTAGAAATAAAAATGAATAAGCTTTCAACATATTTTTTCATATAAACAAACCCTCTATTATTACAGATTAAAAAATTCTATTTTTTGCGTATATTTTAGAATATTAATAATATATATTAGATTATTATTTTTATATCATCTCTAAATATTTTTATCTCCAATACTTTATGATGCATCGCAGAATCATTACGTGTAGCAAAGTTATAACGAGAAATATGAATATATATATAAACTTTTTTCTCTCTAAGAGAGATCTTCCTTTCTAAACTCCGTCAATCAAGAGGAGAAGACCTAGGCTCGATGAAGTAATAAAGCGACCACCTTCGACGCGGAAGGTCCCCCATGAATATGGATCGGGAAAGTAATCGCGAAATGAGCGATAGGACGGGCCGTAATAAGCCGCCGCGCGCGATTATGATGTAAGCCCGATTTATCCTAGGCACATATAATGATCCCAGGAGCAGTGAGCCAGGAGTGTGAGCGACGAAATACCTTCACTTTCCCACTTCTGTCCGCCTATTGTCCGTTTATTATCCGCGTTTGCTCTCTACGTGCTAGGTCCTCTCTCGCGAGTTGCACGTTTGACCTTTTCGGCGAAATATTTGCAAGATCTGCACGCGCCATTGACGACCGTGATTTTAATACGAGGTCGTTATGCAAATATCGCGAGGTCCTTCCAGTTTATTGCGTTCGTTTAACGTTTAAATATCGCAGACTTTACATTCACGCTCACACGGTAGTCGATTAGCCGTGTCACTTTATCCTCTATCTTTATCGCGCCGGACAAGATCTGAAGCAGATATGAAAAGTAAATTAATCCGTGTTGCAACTGTATCCGAAATCATTATATCGCAATCGATGTGATTTTTTATCTGATCTATTCCCCATATGTGTTTGCACGTGAAATTTATATGCATTGTAAAATTAAAATTAATTTTAACTTGTGGAATCAAATAACGTGGTTTTAATTTAAATAAAATAAAGTTGAATTGAAATGTAATGCTACAATTAATTTTAGGATTTAAATTAAAGCTAATATTCTTGATAAAATTCTATTTACTAATTTTAATAATCGTATTGGTGTGAATCCAAGTTTGACTTGTTATTAAACATAAATTTTAGATCTCTCTCACAGAGTTCTATGCATGAAAATTATACCGCAGAATGTAAAAAGTGATAGAAATCAATCGTCCGTAACGCACGGCAGGACTTACAAGGCGAAACGGAAAAACGTAGGCGATGAATACATGCGGTTTCGTTCGAGCGGTTTAATTTATTGCCGCCCTCAGAATTGTCACGTGTTTAACAGATAACGGCGTGCTCGCCATAAGATTTGTGAGAGCGATTAAAACATCGCGCCGCCACTGATATGCATTTGCGGGCCAACGTGATATTTTAATCGGAGAAAGATCGTGCTGCGTAAAAGGTTGTATCCCGGCTCATCACATTTCTCAAATATCATTACAAAATAATTTTGTATAATGATATAGATTTAAGAAAATGTTATAAAATACATAATAAATGTTTTACATAAAATAATAAAATATTTTATATAAAAATATATATCGTAGAATAATATTCTGGCATAATTTATGAAATAAAAAATCAAAGATAAAGAACATCGCGTGATTACTCTGCAGTTTAAAGTGCACATATAGAACACGACTATTCCTGAATTAATCGGACATTAATTGATAAACACACCTGGTGTATATCGTATTACCGTCGAAGGAGATTTTGTGATATCGAAAGCACTTTTCGCTTGATAATTATATTATACGTGTTAATTGCTTTCTGACACGTGCGTGACAAGGTGCAAAAAAAGTGGGAAATCACGTAGATATCACGGATCTCCGTGATGCAGCTACTTATTCGAACAACACTTTACGTTGTAAATATTTTCTGATGGCACAGTTTCGCCGAGCACAGCCTTATACGACGAGTCATGATTCATGCGCATTTAACTTCGCAGAAGAATATTCAATCTCGTAAAAAAAGCATTTTCAATAAGATTTCGATAAACATTTAAATGTGAAAATATAAAACATAATTAAAAAAAAAAAAAAAATGTTATCGACATTGCTATTTTTATCGTTGCTAAAATTGTATAAATTTAATTTGAAATTAGTTTGTTAATTTTCATAAACTGCAATCTTGCAAATTTTTTTGCATTCGCATCTACTAATAAAATATGTTATTGATTACATTATTAATTATGATAAAACAAGAAAATGTACATATATATATACGTATAAGAGAAAATGTGTGTAACAGAAGTTGTGTAAAAAAGGTTTTCAGAATATAAAATTAAATACTTGTGTAAATTCTATATAGAATACGAGAAATGGAATGTCCATTAATATCTCATCGCAAACTAAGTAATTTATTTATAGTACCGTAAGGAAGAACCGCAAAACGGTAGGACTGCGAAAACTGAGCTCGGGAGTGAATACTCGTTAAGTACTATTGCACCGGTATACTTACATATATATGCATGTATGTATGTGGAAGCGTGTTGACGACGATTACGGTGCCGAGCGAGGGAACGATCGTTTCGTCTTTTGAACACGTGTGTCCTTATCAGCGGTCATTTTTCTCGCCGGCCACGATAACGGTTTTGCGAATCGTAATTTCTGCCCGGGGACGGTCTCACGACCTTCGACAGTTTGCCTTCGATATTTTTTCGCATCTTCTCTCGCGCCACCTAATATATAACTATAATTAATAATATTATACGTAATAAAGAGTTTCTGCAATATAATTTCTACTTTTAATCGATCTGCAATCTGCGATCTTTTATTTAAATACTAAGATAAAATTCAATATTATTTAACTAGAACTAATCAGACAATAATAGTAATAAAGTTTATCGATAACAAATTTTACGAAGAGTTATCAACTTTATTGCATTCTATAGAGAGACGGTTAATGTGTTAACCTGCAAACCGTTCATCCTTTTTTAAATTTGTAATTATTTAAAAAATTATATTAATGTTATATTGTTGATTACATATTTCGTTATAGTTCATCATAAATAGGCTATTTTTAGCATTGGCGACAAGAAATTTATTAAAAGTATATATTTTTATACCTTTATTGCGTGCGATGTTACTACTCCTACAACGCTGATTTATATAAACTCCTACATAAAAACATGCGTCACTCCTAACGGCAAATCATACAAGTAGCGCCACCTCGCGTACGTTTCTGAAACTATACATCATGATCAAATAATATTTTGAATCGATGATCAAGCATCCACAAATTCACAAATGCAATTATATAGATTTATTTATACAAAAGCTATAACTTCTTAATTGAATGATATTCAAAATTGCCAATTAATATTGTTTAACTAGAACTAATCAGACAATAATAGTAATAAAGTTTATCGATAACAAATTTTACGAAGAGTTATCAACTTTATTGCATTCTATAGAGAGACGGTTAATGTGTTAACCTGCAAACCGTTCATCCTTTTTTAAATTTGTAATTATTTAAAAAATTATATTAATGTTATATTGTTGATTACATATTTCGTTATAGTTCATCATAAATAGGCTATTTTTAGCATTGGCGACAAGAAATTTATTAAAAGTATATATTTTTATACCTTTATTGCGTGCGATGTTACTACTCCTACAACCTGATTTATATAAACTCCTACATAAAAACATGCGTCACTCCTAACGGCAAATCATACAAGTAGCGCGACCTCGCGTACGTTTCTGAAACTATACATCATGATCAAATAATATTTTGAATCGATGATCAAGCATCCACAAATTCACAAATGCAATTATATAGATTTATTTATACAAAAGCTATAACTTCTTAATTGAACGATATTCAAAATTGCCAATTAATATTGTTTAACTAGAACTAATCAGATAGTAGTTTATCGATAGCAAATTTCACGAAGATCATTCAACCTGATTGCATTTCGTAGAAAGACGGTTAATGCTAACCTGCGATCATCCATCATCTAATTTTATAAATAAATGAGATAATTATTATATTATATTGTTGATTACAATTACATATTTCGTTATAGTTCGTTGATAGTCTATTTTTTATGACTGCCGACAAGAATTTTATTAAAAATATATAAGTATTTACCTCATATATACCTTTATTGCGCCCGTTACTACTCTCCTACATCACAGATTATGTAGACTACACAAAGCTATGCGTCACTCCTAACGACGAATCATACATATAGCGACATCTCGCGCACGTTTCTGGAAGCTATCAATCATGAACAAACAACATTTTGAATCATAAATGATCAAAAATCCATAAATCTACAAATGCAATTATATAAATTTACGCATGGAAAAGCTGTAATTTTTTAATTGAACGATATTTGTGCAGATGTAAATTAATCAAAAAATACAAATATACAATATTCCTAAGCGAATTAAATTAAAAACGCAGAATTTCATATTTTGTGTATCGACGTTGAATTATATTATATATATTGCTGATTGCATATTTTATTTTTTTCGATCTTTCGAGTAAAATAAAAAAATTTGTACTGTTCTCTATTAAATTTTTTAATGGAGAATGTATCCTTTCTTATTACTATCTTATTAGTATCTTTATTATTACGCTAAACTACTCTGAACTATATTTTAATAATTTATTTATTATAATCGAAAATAACAAATGCGCGGCGCAGTTTCAAGTAATCATAATTAATTGTCATAATTAAATGTCAAAATTCCTTCGCTCGTCTTACCTCGCGTAATTACGGGAGATATTCGTCAAAATTCTTCCTGTAATGTTAATTCGCGCGATTACAAAATGATTCTGATTGCGAAACCTCAGCTCAAAGTTTTGGATAAAAATAAATTACATGTATCGCGAAGGCCAGGATGCACCGCGTGGTTATTGCTCGGCTGTAAGAGACTATTTAGATTAAATTGTTATATTTCAAATTTAATGTATAAAATTCATTTTACCTATGAATTGATCGAATATATATTTTTCAGTATCGGCGGTAATTTTTATCAGCATATTTAGTCATCTGACGAGCAACATTTACTTCCTAATTATCTTACTTTTGGGCGAGATTATGTTCGGGCTGGATAGTTTTGGAGAATGGGAGGACTTAATATTGTACAAGAGGGAAAATAAGGCTGTTGTCGAAAAGGCCATTTGGAGCGATAGATTATGCTCGGGTAATTCGGCTGAAATCTTTCTGATGAGACTTACTGACATTCGACATGTTGGTGTCTCTACCGAGATGGGTCTCTTTATCCTTCACAAAAGCGGACAAACAATTACTCTTAGTATGAGAGGCTTAACTAGAGAGGAGATACAAAGTTTAAGGAAAGAAATTAACTATTTCTTGAACATGAGTCGGCTCGAAAATCTTGACTTTTCCTTGATTGATCCTTCAGATCGATTATTACTCCCTTCCGATTCTGAGGAGTATTTGCAAAATTTGCCAAGAACGTGTCCACCTATTCCTAACGAGCTTACTGCTTCGGACAATATCTTGGGCAATAGCAAGGCAAATTATCGGGTGCAACAGAATCTGAGCTATCCAACTTGTGGAGTACGACTTAATAGTTATCAATCAGCCAGTTTAAGAAGAGGCCCTTATACAGAAAATTCAAGACATCTGGATTATATTAAATATACTAGAAATATTTGTGCCGTTCCTAATCTGATAAAAGTTAACAAAGAGCATAATTAATCGAATATCTTTTGCTTATAAAATGTATATGTGTGAAATTATACTGAGATTTGTATCTAATTTGTACTTGTCGCTTTGTTATACAAATAAATTTGTATAACAAAGCAAGATTTATTCTTAATGCTGCAATAAATAATTTATTACTAAATAACAATAACTCGTAAACTATCAAAGAGGATATTTTAAAACTTGATGCTCATCACGAGTTACTAACAATCTGAATAGTATATATTATACATTCTATAATAACTTTAAAACTGATTAGCTAATGCGTATTTAGCATATCGTCTTTCATCATGATTTACGTAGAATTTTGTATTAAGTATATAGTTAATTAAACAAGTTGCTTACAGGCGTTTTCGATATCTGGATATTGATATTGAAATCCTAACTCTGTAACACGCTTTGGTATAACTTTTTGTCCTTCCAACATGATCTAAAGAAAAACCAGAAGTTATTAAATTATTATGTTATCGAGATTATTGAATATACATTACTAACTTTTGCTCGTTCTTCACTGAATAATATCTGCAGAACAAAACTTGGAAGAGGTATGACCGCGGGTCTTTTCATTGCTACTGCAAACGCTTTTGTAAACTCCTTATTTGTTATAAGCTGTTAACAGCAATGTGTATAATATATACTATATAGTATAAGAACTAAAGTTCTTTTTTTAATATAGAGAACATTATAAAATATTTATATTACCTGAGGCGCCACTCCATTTAATATACCATGCACATTGTTATTTTTCAGTGCAAATATAAACATGTTAACTAAATCCGTGATATGTATCCAGGGCATGTACTGATTTCCAGTTCCTATTGGTCCACCCAGGCCAAGAAAGAAAGGCAAATAAATTTGCTTGATCATACCACCGCTTCTTCCTAACACAACTCCGGACCTTATTGTCACTTGTCTAATATTACATTCTTTTGGTAATTTTGCCGCTTCCTCCCAATCGTGAGTAAGTCCTGATAAAAATATGAATAATTAATTTGCAAATATAACTATCAAATGTTACAAATGAAAACTGAGATTATACTTGAGAGAAAATCATATGGCTCGCATTTGTTTTCTTCCGTGTACACAGTGTCATTGGGCTTGTAATGTGCCACTCCTGATATAGTCGCAAAAACTGTAGCCTTGGTACTCTTTACAGCATCTGCTAGAGCCTCCGTCGTCTTCACTCTGCTATTCCTGACATTCTGCTTGAAGCCTGGTGACCATCTTTGCATAGGATCAAGTACATTCTGACCGGCTACGTTGATGACGGCTGATGTGTTCTCTGGTAGACCACAGCGCTCTAAATCACTCTATAGATTTCGCAACAGCCATATTTCGGTGGATTCTTTCTCATTGAAAATTAGGACAATCGATGATCATCGTGACTTACCCATGATATTCTATTCGGTCCTGGCATTCGAGAGATACACGTGCAAGATACACCCTCGAGGTTCAGCGATTTTATCAGCTGTGATCCTATGAAGCCAGTACCACCACCTAAAAGTATTATACAACCTTATTAGTGACATGATTCGATCACGCATATCTTTTTTAAAACAATATTATATATCTAATAAATCAACAAATTACAAGCGTATGCTCACCCACTACTACGTGTTTTAAAGCCATGTCCGAGAATAGCAAAGATTTTACAATCTTATATGTCAAAGATTATTTTGAGAACCTTTTCTCGCCGGGTTGTGATGTAACGACTGCGACTGGCAATAAATAATATATACTTATAAAAAACATTATACAATAGATTTTTGGATAGGAATTATTTCAATCATTCGAATATCTTATTTAACTTATTTAGTACCTGTTTTATTATGTATGTACAGATCTTTTATGCACTGTGTTACAAGAATAACAAATATAAACGTTTCACTTTACCAAATCAAACGCCATTTTATTTATTGTTTTCTATCGATAATGTAAAGATCTGTTTTATCTATTATCGATAATAAATTTTGCTTTCTAGTTACACTAACTTCCGCAAGGATCGCTGTCAATAATTTATAAAAATGGCGTCCGCCTTGGAGAATCTGGAAACTCAACTGGAGCTTTTTATCGAGAATGTGCGACAAATACGTATTATAGTGAGCGATTTTCAACCTCAAGGGCAGAATGTACTGAATCAGAAGATGTGAGTATTCATATAATTAGTAATATCTTTATATATTTGCACGTAAAGACAATGTTTTCATAAGCTAACCTCGCGATAGTGTCATTGCAACAGCAATGATATTTCTTTAATCACTATAAATTATAAATTATTCATAGAGCTGATACTATTTATATGGCATTCAAATTTAATTAATATGTTAATATTTTATCAATATGTGTGAATATTTTTGATATGTGAATATTTTCTGAATTAATATGATGTTAATTAAGTATACATTGCACTTAAATAAGTGTTTTCTTTTTCTAGTCAAAGTTTAGTTAATGGCTTACAGGAGATTGATAAGTTAAAATCTCAGGTGCAGGATGTCCATGTGCCATTGGAAGTATTTGAGTAAGTTTGACAATATCATTGTTAAAATTAATATATATTAAGCTAAATTTTTTACTGTAATAAACATGTTTATTTCATTGTTATTTCAGTTACATTGATCAAGGCAGAAATCCTCAATTGTATACCAAAGACTGTATAGAAAAAGCCCTGACAAAGAATGAACAAGTGAAGGGAAAGATTGATGCCTATAGGAAATTCAAGGCTAATATGCTGGTGGAATTGAATCGAGTTTTTCCGAATGAGTTAGCCAAGTACAGAGCAATTCGTGGAGATGAATAAGACAATCTAGTTTTATGGACCAGATTTTTATAAGTAAATGGTTCTTTATACAAGCTGCCACAATCTGTAATTTGTTTTCTTATAACTTTTCTATATTTGTTTAAAATATGTATTGTCTAAATATATTCAATATTCTTTTCTTGTATATATTATAGGTGTAAATATATATGCAGTATTTTTTAAAGATTAAATAAACTGACAAGCGATACAAAAAGCTAAAAATTTTTACAATTTGCACTCCTAATTCAATTAATTATACATAATTAGACTGACATGCAAATTGTATTAAAAAGCGTTCTGCCATATTGTTTTTATTAAAAACAATTACATAGTTGCAATATGTATACGAAATTGTTACAATCAATGTATTAAGTGCAAATTGAAAAATTTAATTGATCTATAAAGATGTGAGTAAATCTAATAAATCAAAACGATCGAGATAAAAAAAGTATTAAAATTATTTTGATCTCAACTTTTGATAAATAAGAAGAAAAATAATTAAAATTTTTGTTATCATATCTTATAATAAAAAGATAAGATAACGATAATTGCGACCATCTGTTGTGCGTGTATATCAAGTGTACGACTCACACGCGGTTAATAGTAATATGTGTGCTTATTTTATAAGCAGTTTTATAATTATCGTAGTAGAATTGATGTAACACATCAAGTGTGTTTAATGACCGCAATCATAAATTCTCGCGTAATTCAAAATTGTGCAACTCTGATATAAAATGTATGAAATTATCGATAATATTTATGCTGTACAAATATTTTGTCAATGAAAAACAGCTGAGTGAATATTTGCTTTCATTTATCTGTGTACTATGTGTATATGATGAGTAAAAAAAAGTAATTTAATAAGCTAAAAAAGCGCTTTATCAGTGCATAAAAATATCTCTATATCGTCTATTTATTATTATTTACAGCATCGCGAGAATAATTATCTTAATTATGTTAATTTAATCTTAATAATGGAGGAAAAATCGGTATTATGAAAATTTATTATTTCGATAGGCAGATTATACAAGATGTGATCTCTTTCCGTAAAATTTCACAGCTTATCTACATATTGTATTTTCTTCTATTTATTTCAAACGATTATATTCATTAAGATGCAGCGAAACGTAACATTCGCGATGCGAATCAGTGTGCGTAAATTTTTCCAACATTAGAGATATCGAGGTTTCGCCCCACACTCGGCTTTTCCCCTACCTACGCAACGTGCGACATGAATATCATCCTCCAGCCCAGGATAAAATCATTTTACGGACAACAATCGAGTCTTCGACAGACAGCAGCCCTGGCGATCACTTTAAGTGACATGTTCGCTTTGCTGATCGTCGTCCTCGCGCTTGGCGGCCTCAATCAGGCCGAAGAATACACGTGAGTACCAAGCTAGAAATTGGTACCGTTTTAACTTGATAGATCTCAATCTTTTCGATACCATAAGTGCAAGAGAAAATGCATCTTACATCGATTGTCGCGCTGCTATTGTTTCGTATAAATACAGAGATTATTCTCGCACGTTCGGTATTGAATAACACTTGGTACCAAAGATTTAATCGGTAATATAATTAAAATAATTAATGTATAAATTAAATGTTAATATAATTAATGTATAAATTTCGATCGAGCTCTTTCGATTTTTGGTACCGAGAGCTTTTACTTCGTCATCGTCTATTTCTTTGCATGCTGGAGAACACGAGTTGTATATATTGTATGTACATTTTAAAGCGGTCAGGTATAATAACACCGGCTTCAATCGCGTGAATGTTAGTTTTAGGTAGAAAGGTAATTCACTTGGTGCATACGGTGAAAGCAACAGGTGGGTGGATTCATTGAGAAGTAGACCGCATCGGTCGCTCCGAGGTCTTTCCGAGATTCAGAGAGATATTTGAAAGATGATTGACTTTACTGTTTTTTTTCCGCTTTTCTCGAGCTTGAATGCGCACTCATAATCTGCATTTAGAAATCCTTTCACTACAGTACCGTCATAACGGTGAAATATAATTTGCCATTCCTTTTCTCTCGACAATAGGAATTAGTTTTCACGCTTGAAAACTCGTAGATAAAATATATAGGTACATTTATAATGTTTCACTTAGAGAAATTTCTTGGCAATTATGTCATTAAAACTGTAGACGCGATAAAAGATAACTTGCTATACTTATTTTTAAAGAAGAATTATTTTTTTTGAAGTTTGATAAAACCTTAGAAATGTCGCGATTTAATAATCAAAATTATGGGTTCTTGTGAGTAAAAGAAAATTTTTCTATAATAAAATAGATATTTTTTTTAACAAGATGTGATTCTTGTGACTTAAAAATGTTGTGAATGTTATTCTTGGAAACTTAAAAATGATTAAATAATGTAACAGCATGTCATACCGTTATACATTACAATTCTTTCAGGGAGTCTTGAGTTTTGCTTTTCGAATATCATATGAGAACGCACGATTAGCATTAACGTTATGTCATGTGTAAGTTAAAATCCTCTATTAGAATTTCAGAAATTTGAATACTTGCTCTTAGTTTATACAGATACAGTTTAGATAACATCGAACATTAGCGGAATAAAAAACGCATTAAAAATGATTAATTGTATTCTCTAAATTATGTCAAGCATTAATGACATTTAATAAAGAACAATATTAATTCTAATTATATAAAAATATATATATAATTAATACACACTTTTTCTATGTTTTTTTCAAGCAACAATAATATTAGGTTTTGGATATCACAATTTTTTATAAAATGCAAATTTTAATTTTAATTGCTATAAAATAATATTTCAGTTATTTTATATAAAAAAAATATAAACACAGCCGACTGATTAATTACATCAACAAGAAACGTAAAAATGCCATATCAGACATGATTGTTTTTATTTTGTTCCTGTTATCTCAAAAGATGAGATTGGTCTTTTTATTTGTTATATATATATACATAGACAAATTTTATGATAAAGCTGTTTTATATCTCTTTTAGTTTATAAACATCATGATTTAATGATTAATTATATCATATCGATATAGAGCGCTGCATCAAAGATTTGAAGTTACGAGAAAATTATAAAATCAATGCTAATATAAAAGCAACGAGAACAATCAATCAATTTTATAAAACTTATAAAAAAGAGAATTTTTTTCACAATATCGAAATATTCGGAAAAGAATGTCGATATTTTTTCTTGAAATCGTAGCTCTCCTTGGCACTATAAGTGCGATGGCGGTCTCTGCAAGAAAGTATTGATCACGGAACAGGATACCAACCCGATCGCTCTCAGCGTATGTCAATTGTCCTGCGGACAAGCTGGTACCCTTTGGCCAAAACCCACGGGACACCTCTCCATCGGCAGGACCGTGGTACCGTTTAACGTCCAGAACATCGAGCTGACTGGGATTTCCACACAGACGGTAGTCGGAAATCTTCTTCAGAGGAACGTAGATCGTTTGAAGGAAGGTACGAACAGACTCAGCGGTCCCGTGACCCCGGTGACCCCGCAAACCGGCGTCACAAAGCTGGTGATTCGCTTCAACGAAGGACTCAATCTCAATGATGCCAAGCTGACCTTGGATACAGACGAGAGCTACACTCTCCGAGTTGCTACGGTCAACGGACAGGTAAGTTGTAACAAGAGAAACAAGAAATGCGCGTTGTGTGTTGAATACATTTACTTTGGGTTCTCTTTAAAAATCGTCGACCGATGTTTCTGCGGATTGTCCGACTGTAATTTATGCGTTGTCATATATTCAGACCTCGAAAATAGAACTGCCCGTGCTTCTTATACTAATAAAAAAGTTATACTAAGATAAATGAGATTCGACAAAAAAAAAAAAAACGGTAGATATAAACCTGCGCGGTGACGTCAAAAGCTGAAATATTTAATTTTATGAATAATGAATTAAATACAACTCTTTTATTATTTCAAGCATATTATTGTCATCATTATTTTCGTTAGTGAAATAAATGTTTAGAGTTCAGAAACGAGTTTTTCATTGTACATATATTTAGGAGAGAAATGTAGCTGTCTGCTATACATATATTTAATTCTGCAGATTTTGTTATCGTTTCTATCTTTCGGCAAAAAACTGTCGAGAAAACACTTGAAAAATTAAAAATTTTGTACATCCAGATTTGCTTCTAATATACATTCACAATTATAGCTTACGAAAATAAATTTAAGGTAGAAGCTGACATTACAGCGAATACATACTTCGGAGCTCGACATGCCATAGAGACCCTCAGCCAGCTGATCGTCTTCGATGATCTGCGCAATCAAATTCAAATAGCCAATGATGTGTACATCGTGGATGGTCCAAGGTATCCCTATCGTGGGATCCTTCTGGATACCAGTCGAAACTATGTTGACAAAGAGACGATCCTGCGGACGATCGACGGCATGGCCATGTCCAAGTTGAACACATTCCACTGGCACATCACCGACTCCCACAGCTTCCCCTATGTCAGCCGAACGTGGCCCAAATTTGTCAAGTACGGTAGCTATAAGCCAACCAAGATCTACACGCCCGAGATGATCAGGGAGATCGTCGACTATGCCCTGGTCCGCGGTGTCAGAGTCCTGCCAGAGTTCGATGCACCTGCGCATGTCGGCGAGGGTTGGCAATGGGTGAGTGAATGATAATTTGCATATCAATGGACTTCTGATGTGATTTCTAATAGATAGATCACTCATCTGTAATCCGACATATGATTTATTTCAATTTAAATGAAAGTCATCGCGAGAGACTTCTTCATTATCCTGAAAAAATATTAGTATAATATATGTATAAAAATGTGAAAACTGCAATATATATTTTTAATTCATTACGATGTAAGTAGAAATTTTCATGAAGAGGGATAAGATTTAATCGAAACGTTTTGTAACAAAAATTGCATCAACACAATTTTATCTCCAGTAATGCGATTCGGTCAGCGAATGACAGAAATATGTTTCTTGATAATTTAAAAAAAGATGTTTATACATTCAAGATAAGCGCAAAAAAAGAATCTTGTCTAACCGGGGCTTAATTACTCATTTTTTTTTACAAATTACATCAATGCTTCTTATTCGTTCGCATCTTAATAATTAAATACCATCGCAGATTAAACAGTCTGCTTGAGAATTAATATCTGTATTTGTAATAATCGTTAATTAAGAGATGTCATGTATATTGTTCAAGCACAGATGTTGTTTAAAATAATCTTGAATTATTTTGTTAAACATTCTGTCAAGCGCACAATTTAATCAATATCACATCACATATGCAATAATAAAATATAGAGCAATGCATACAGTAATTGCGTTTAATACAAGGACGTAAAATAAAATAATGACAATATATACGTGTATATAAAATAGATAAATACAGTATATACAATACATACATATACAAGACAAATATTTTACATTATATATAAAGGTAACTTATTGTTAGAGATCAAACATTTAAAATTTGTTTGCTGCAATTTTATGCAAAAGTACTTGAGATATGTGTGTGCGTGTGAGAATTATTTCTAAAATCTTTAATGCTTTATTAAAAAAAGGATATATTTTTATTAAATGTAATTAATTATTTTTCTTCATCTTCACGCAAGGTTGGCAACAACGCGACAGTTTGTTTCAAAGCCGAGCCCTGGCAGAGCTATTGCGTGGAACCACCATGCGGTCAGCTGAATCCTACCAGCGAGAGGATGTACGAGGTCCTCGAGGGAATCTACAAGGACATGGTAGAGGATTTTCAACAGCCGGACATCTTCCACATGGGTGGCGATGAAGTGAATGTCAACTGCTGGAGATCCACGAATATCATCACCAACTGGATGCTGAAGAAGGGATGGGATCTTAGCGAGAGCAGCTTCTACCTGTTGTGGGACTACTTCCAGGAGAAAGCTCTGGAAAAACTGAAGATCGCCAACGGCGGTAAGGATATACCGGCAATCCTGTGGACCAGTGGGCTTACTAGCGAGGAGAATCTTCAGCATATCGATCCTAAAAAATATATCATCCAGATTTGGACGACTGGCGACGACGCGACTGTCGGCAGACTGCTGCGCAATGACTTCAAAGTCATTTTCTCAAATTACGATGCTTTATATCTTGACTGTGGGTGAGTTAATGAATCATAATGGCACATCTTTTTTCTTTTTCGTGAGATTTTTTTGGAAAAAATTGAAGAGAGATATGTTTGAGTTTTACGATGCATTTTGTATGATTTAAATAATCTTTAAATAGACTTAAAGAGACTTAATATCCAATACTCTAGATACTACTCTGAAAAAATGAACATTGAATAATTAACATACATATAATTTTTTTTTATATATACATTATTTTTATATATATATTATATACATAATAATATATTAGATGCATAATTATATACATAATTAATATATATAATTATGATTTATGTGTTAAATATATTCTATAAATACAAATCAGAAGAAATTAAGCATTAATTTTTTTTTTTCGTAGATTTGCAGCTTGGGTAGGCGAGGGTGTCAACTGGTGTTCGCCGTATAAGGGCTGGCAAAAGATTTACGACAATTCTCCATTACAGATGGTTAAGAAACAAGGATATGGGAACAAGAAGCACCTTATTCTAGGTAAAGTCATCACTCAAACTTTATCAGCAATACTAATATGAATTATAATAGGTCATGAGATAAAATGTTAAATAAGATCACACTGAAATAATTATTGTCTTCTATATATTACGTGGAAAATTTGTATAATTTCATAATATTTGTAAAAAAATACACAAAAAATATTATGTCAATATATAAATCAGATTTATCGAATCTGAATTTACAGCAGATAAATTATATTATAATTTACTTCATAATATTAATATCGCAAGTAATTAGCAAATAATCGATGATCTAATACGTACAGGTGGAGAAGCTGCGCTTTGGACCGAACAAGCGGATAGCACAGCCACCGATTCGAGATTGTGGCCGAGATCAGCCGCAATGGCCGAGAGATTGTGGAGTGAGCCGGATTCCAGTTGGCATCACGCCGAGCAGAGGATGTTGAGGCAACGCGAAAGACTCGTCGAACGTGGAATCGACGCGGATAGCTTGCAACCCGAATGGTGTTTGCAAAATCAAGGCTCGTGCTACGCATAAACTCTGGACAACGAAGATTTACATCTCTTTGCAACTTCATTGTTTGTATACATATGTGTTCTCATGTTAGAATAAATCACTACAGTTATTTTGACCTTGTCGTTTCGTTTCTTCCTCGTAGAAACTTAATTGACTTTGATGGTTCTGACCTTAGAATTTAATTTCGCGTCATTACAATCGATTGCAATGAAGACGTATATTAGACGTATAGTAAAAGTAAAATTCTTGTCGTAGAAAAATATTTTTCTAAAATCTGGATTTCGGTTCAATGAATCCAAATTTAAAAATAAAAAAAAAACAGAATTATTTATAAGTTATATCGTAAATTGACTCGATAATATATATTCTATGTGCACGCCAAAAAAAAAATTTATATATATCTTATTCTATAAAAATTGAATTGATGCTATAATAAAGTAAATTTTATCATCGTATTTTTATTAGTATAATTCAGAGTATCTTCGAACTGTGAAGAAAGGCAATAAATGCCAGCTGTATAAAGCAATTTTGTACATTAATCATACATCAGGATTGATTAAGTTCTCGTTTCTTTCGATAGAGAGATAAAATTGTGTGTTTGTCCAAAATTATCTGCGTATATCGCAGCTGTCAAAAGAATCATAAATATATATGTACATATGTATATATGTATATATACAGATAATCTTTATTTGCAGGTACGATGTAACGTTGCTTATGATCATTGGTCATAAGTCGAAAATTGGATTAAGTTGACGTTTGAAATTTATCTGCACAATGATTCTGTGGAATATCTTGTAAAATACACGTATGAGATCATGTCTCACATTTCTAAATAACATAAAACTATTTTCAGAACACAATAATTACTCTTTTGCCACTTGCTCCGATTCCATTAAGTGCAGGAAGAAAACATCGAGAGGATAGGAATACATCCGTATTGGTATCGTACCAATTATTAATTCTTTAAATAGCAGAGACGATATCAATATTCTTGAATATATTGCAATTGTTCCGACTATTATGACAGATTCCGACAAATACAACTTCTTATTAGTTTCCTTTTTTTCCACGCAAGGAAAATCTTATTTACGAGTTAAACAAATAAACCTAACATCCACGAACATTTCACATATTAACAGACAGATCGTTAAAATTCGGAGGAATCGTTTGGTTTTTATACCTTTTTCATGTTATACGCAAATGACTTAAGCAGAATTCTACTTTCTGCAACTTCGACTTTTGTTTATGAGGATCATAGTGCCATGGAAAAGTTTTTGCTCGTTCTCACGAGATAAAATTTGATTTGACCAACAATATTTGTGCAATTCACCTTTAATAATTGTCCTCCTTATCATCGAAGGGCGTTTTCACGAAGTATGTAGTGAGAGTTCCTTTGCCCTTCACGTACGTCGGTCCTCGGCAAATGAGTTCGTACCCGGCATCGATGAGGATCTTGGCAGTGTCCTCGGTGACTTGAAGCTTGCCCATCTCACCGCAACTGTCCATCCTCGAAGCCACGTTTACCGTGTTTCCCCAAATATCGTATTGCGGCTTTTGAGCACCCACGACGCCCGCTATCACCGGGCCGTGATTTAAGCCTACGACAAAAGATGTTTGATTGTTAATAATATTTTAATGCTAATAAATTAGTTATTTTTCGTTGCTATAATAATTTTAATTTTATATAATAATTTTCAATATTCTCACCCATTCTCAATTTGAATCTCTGAAAAGAATCTCGATTGATCTGATCTAAGATCGTCATAAGTGCAATGGCAAACTCGACGAGTACGATTACGTTGTGATCTTGTTGCTTCAGTAAGTTCTGCATGATATATATAACATGAAATAATTAGTTTAGATCTTCCATCAAAATAAAAAAAAAAGTTTTTTTATCCGCGTTTAATTATTTTACACATTCGTATGTAAATATTTTATTCAAACGACTTTTTAAAAATTATATTGAGATAAAATCAATAATAAAATCTATTAATTATTTCATAGATCTTTATATACAAACGACCAGAGATTTCGTAAACAAATATAAGTCACGAGATTTTGATCTAGAACTTCTTACCTTGCTATCACCGTCCTCCTTTCCCGGACTTAGGCCAGCCGCCAACATGTAAGTACTACCTATCGTCTTGATCTTTTCGATCCCTGAGAATTTCGGCTTGAGTAAGAGCTTGTCGAAATCGCAGATGATCTCATTGAGTAAACGCAGACATTCAAGGCCTTGCTTGTTTATGTCAGTCTCGTCATAAAATTCCTTGTAATTTGGAATCGACGCGAACATTACAGCAATACTACTGTATCTTTCGTGATAGAGTTCCTGTTAATTTAAGACATAATTCTTGTTCTTTATCCTAATATTACCACATTTATTATTAGAATCAGATAATAAATTATCTAATATAAGTCTGGGAAATTTGCTAGAAATACTTTACTAAATAATAATTTATAGTGTCAAATTTACCCAGTCTTAATAATTGTTAGTTTGCTAAAAGTATTAAAAAGAGAATATGTGAGAAATATTATTAATAAATATTTAGATAAAACAATAATATGTTTGTATTTCCTATAAGCATAATTTAGATATTTAGTTTTGTGGTATGTGTGTATTGTAATAAATTAATCAAATTAGTCATATATCCGATATGCGTCGCAAATTATTTGTAAATTTTGATAATTATGGTATATAAATGTATAAATTAACTGAATTAAATAGTTGAAATTTGATTAATCCAATGAATAATCCATTATGAAAAATTATATTAATCATTTAGATATTACGATGGCAATAACAAGATAAAAGACAAAAATTGTTCTAGAGCTTACTTGAGTAGTCCTCGTGGCTAAAAAATGATCGGCTACGTGAGCCGGCAGTATGTTCTCCAGGAGAATTTTATTAATGCCCCTCATGGTCTCCACCTCATCCTGCTCGACTCTCAGCTTACTCTTCCACAGGATATCCGTTCTGGATGTATACTCCACTTGTCGATCGAGAATGTGAAGTATCAAACTGATGAGCGCCAGTAGATATCCTACTCGCATCAGATAATGAACGCCGTAAAACCTGTGGAAAACGTGGCGGGAACTCACTATAACGGAGTGCTTTTCAGCGAGTTTGCAATTTATAACACACGTGCTCGAGTTTCGAGAGCGTCGTATCACTTACTTCATGTCAGAATTTTCGTAATATAGCTGGATGACTGGTGCTTGAGAGAAGACTACGAGTATTACGGCAATGGATAGAAGCATTACATTCAATTTCAACAAGAAACCAACTCTCAAGTGGGTCCAGCCAATCACCAGTGCTATCGCCGAGGAATACACGTATAGCTAGAAATGTTATTTATCAAAAGCAAAATACAAAAAGCACAAGCGCGTTTTAATAGAATTTTATGTTGACCAAATAACGCAACTTTCAATTGCTACATAATATATAAAATCGTCTAAAAATGTAATAATACATAGAAGTGTTTAAATATTTAATTTTCAATGTTAATATTAATTTAGTTATTTGTTATTAAATTTTAAATGTAATAACAAGCTACTTAGGCGCGTGAAAGGATATTTTAATACGTGTGTTAAAATTTTATCTTTTTTTACTATCAAATAACATTATTTTTAGACATACGCACTGGTACGATGTATCCAGCAGTTTGATCGATTTCGATCAGACTAATGACTGATGACGCGATAGCCAATAGGGCCGTTATTAAGTACACTGTTATTCTGATACCACAGCTAAGTGCGATACGACTTGTTGTTTCTTCATCATTGTCAATGTCGACTTTACCACTGAACCACGAAATTGCGGTAAATATAATTAGAGATGCTAAACCAGCTGTAAAGCAACCATAAACCGCAATGCTTCTGTAAATAAAAGAGGAAATCGAAGTTTTTTAAAATATTGAGTATTTTTTTTATTTATTTAGACCATTATATCGATAAAAGAATTCAATATATAATTAATAGAGATTAATTAGTTTGGTAATTTAATTTTTTTTACTATGTGAAAACTTATTATTGGGTTTTAAGTTTGCTTAAATGAGTTAAAAATAAATAAGACTAAGTTATCTAACTGAAATGAGTATTTCTAATAATATAGTAGTTCTGTGTTATTAGTTTCAAAAAGGTAAAAGTTCTTAAAAATATCATACGACTGACAATGTAATTTTATGTTCTGGCGGTTTTCGGATATATCGGTTTTACAAGTTTTAACGTTATATCGTCAGAGTAATATTCCTGTGAAGTTGAGTATTAAACATTCGATTAGCTTGTTACAGGAACTCGCCTTGGTAAATAAATAATCTGGATACAGAACATGATTGTGTAAACCACGCTGGAGGCCACGACGTACCAAGGGTATTGCTCATCCCTCTGCTCTCGATATAGCTGCTCCTGATTTTTGTCTTTGAACCAATAAGTAAAAGGCGAAATCCCCTCATTTCCACCGCACCATTGTCTATAACGTACAGAAAATCCAAAAACATTTCTAAATATTAAACAAATTATATATTGATTTAATTTCATTAGTATGAAATTTATGTATGAAAATATTCTTATTTGTTGCATCAAAATTATATCTATTTGGAGGATTATATTGAAATACATTAATAACAGCTATATATATATGTGTATCTCATGTGTGTATCACACTTAACGGAGAGAAGAGTGACATAATGCAGAGAAATAATTGTTATTTTGAATCATTAAATTTAATCATTAGTGGCCAAATTTAATTGTGCTTGCGATATTAAAATCAACGCATATTATACGCGATATCAAATTAATGATTCTAATTTGATTCGATATACTGACGTATAAATCAATTAAAATATGTGTAACTCACTGCGTATCAAAGCAGCTGGCATTGTTCGCCAATAGATTCGATTCGATCATTGCGATGCTCTGTCGAGAAAAAGAAGTGGCGCATTTTTTAATTACTTTATTAAAACTACTTATGTAATAATAAATAACAGCTTACTCTTAGGCCAATATTTTTCGCTAATGTTGCTTCTGCTATATTGGCAAAAGGCTTGTCCGCACCCCAACATTCCACATATTTTGTCATTTTGCTACTAGGCCTCGATCTATTATAAAATATATTATATATACGCATATATCGTTAATATTATATTAATAAAAATCTTAAATAATATTAATATTATTCACTCTTTATAATTATACAAAATATTATTTAATAGTATTAGTAATTTGCGATATTCAAATAATGGAATATTTTTTTCCATTATTTGAATAAGAGATATACGTATATATTATAAATAAAAAAATAGTGAAAAATATTTCAGTTTTTTGTCTGCTATATATCAACCACACAGCGTAATAATAACAAAGTTTTTACTCTTACGACATCGTTCTTATAATGTTGATATTTTTGCATAAACTATGGTTTTAACAGAATCAAATCAAATGGAATTGTAGGACGAAACACACCTGGAAGGTATTGGTCCAGGTCCGTGTATACGATTTCCACCGTTTTCCATTCCATTTTCCTCTCGATTCTTCTATATATAGAAAGCAAGAATTGTAAGCAAATTTACATCTTCTTTGTATTAGGAAATAATATGTTACGTTTCACTCGCATTTAAAGTGCAAGTACGTTAAAAAAAATAAATATATAAATAATATACATATCATTTTTTTAAATATTTTAAATAATATTAAATCTTTATTCCCATAAAAAAATCATCTATGGGATATAGATCTTGCTAAGACGATCTTGCTATGACGAATAAATTTTAAATAACAGAAATTAATCATTATTGTCTCTGTTATCAAATGCATCTTTGCACTTAAAAATAATATAAATGTGAATAATGCGTTTCTGCAATAAAAACTTTCAGTTATTATAAAATAAATTTTTTAGAGACGTCGTTGTAGGGAAAATTTAAATCTATGCGAAATTCTTTACCCAGAAGAATGGAATATCCTCAGATAAGACACGAATAAATTCGCGGATAGACTTAGCAAGCTTTTAAACAAGTTTTTAACGAGCTCACGCCGGGATATTTATCGAGGCGATAAACGGAGTATTACGATCCAAACTTCGTTCATATAGAGAGATAAGATGCGGGCAATTTACTTGAATTTTCCGCTTCACAAGTGAACTTTGCCGTCACTTTGTGATGGCTTATTCGCCGGTGTTCGCGGAGATTTTCTATTCTTTCTTATAAAGAAAATTATCCGAAAATCGTCCATTCGTTCAACGAGATAATTCTTGCGGATATTGTCTTCATGCGTATTTCGATTAAGAAATGAATGGCATTATTTTTCGAGAGTTGGAAGTTTATAGAATTCTAATAATATTATAAGAACTATATATATATATTGTGGCAGCTAACTATATTGAATTATATACAAATTTTCTGTTGGAATTTTATGAGAATTATTTAATATTTTTATTTACATGTATATATAAAATTCAAAAAGATCGATTTAAACCGCATAATTTTTGCAATAATTTCATCTGGCAAAATAAAAAATACATATACAATATCTTAAATTAATGTCTATTAATATCTATTTCTAATTATTGCCATCGAGATCTATTTGACGCGAAAAGCATTTGCTATCTTACAATTTAAATTATCGTGCTACTGCTGCAGTATAAATCGCCTGTAATTCAATTTCCGCCTTCAATGTCATTAATTAGTTCGCACGGACGAGGATAAAGTACGTACTGCTATAGCAAATAAAATGAGGATAGATCGTGTGTACTTTCGGCGATGCTGTCTTTAGTAAAGTAAAGGATTAAACGCAACAAAATTTAAAAAACATTTCTAATTATAAATTAAGAAACAGAATCAGCAAAAGGATTAAGGTACTCGAAAACGTATTTCAAGCTATGATAGATTTTCTTACCTTGGATGGCACGATAAGAAAAGTTTCTATTTTGTGCTGAGCGAGATAACTTTCCCGAGATCCTCCATTGCCTGGTTCGACCTCAAATCGATCGCCCAGTTGTAATAAAGTAGCTTTCGTTATATGCACTTTCCTGAAGATTGAAAAAAATTGCTTTTAGTATAATGTAGATAATAATTACTTTTCAATTATTTATAAATAATAATCAATCACCATTTTATGAAAGAAAACGTTGACCAAGAATATCTTTGATATATACAACGCATCAAAAAATTATATAGCCTTATTATAAATTACTACGATAATTTGAAGATAATCTCATCTAATCATTATTTTTATATACATATAATAAAATATATTTTTAATGTGCAATTTCGGTGCTTTATGTCTCTAGCAAAAAAAATCAAATAGAGAAGAAAAAACTCATAAATTAATAAAATTATTTAGAGTTATTTCCCAATAATGCACGACTTCTGATGAAGAAACTCCGTTTTCAAAAGTGCTTAAGAAAAATATCCCTAATGCCAACGTTAAATGCTCCGCTTTGTGCATAGCAGTATGCATAAATTTCATCGAAATGCAGTACAGGTGGAGGATAATAACAGGTCGAGAAGTGCACGATAGCGATAAATCGTCTTACCCAGGCAGACCGCCGCTCTCCATGTGATTAGCCAGGGTCACGTCGTCGCTCCAGACGTCGAATTGCCATTTCCGCAGCCCGAGAACTCCGCACAGCACGTTTCCCGTGTGAATCCCTATCCTCATGTCGACGTTGAAACCGGTGGCCTCGCGTACAAATCTACGTGCGAAGAGATATAATTCGCGAATACCGCTTCGTCCTGAACTTATTGCTCACTTCTCCGATTAAATTCGACGATTTTCTGAACACGTGTTTTGTTTATTTAATACGCGACTCGCGTTCAGAAATATTTAAAAAATAAATAAAAATATAAGTCTCCAGCTCTTTTTAGTTATACTAGAACAACACAAGCGCGCGCTATTCTTCGATTTTATATAAAAAAGAATGATATTTTATATAAAGTTTGTTTAAATTTGATTAATATTTTTTGACAGAAATCAGCTGACAACTGTCAAAAATATTAATCGTGTATATTAATTAAATAAATGTGTACATAAATGTATATATATATATATATATATATATATATATATAAATGTGTACATAAATGTATATATATATATAAATGTGTACATAAATGTATATATATATATAAATGAGTACATAAATGTATATATATATAAATGTGTACATAAATGTATATATATATAAATGATACAGGGCGTTTCAGGAGGAAATGGAGGAAATGGTTAGCATTCCAGTACTTGATTGTACACATTTTAAGCAAAAAAGTTTATATAAACATGTGTCTTATTCTGGACGGTTATAAAGATACAACGCGTTCAAGTTTAAGAACGAATACATTTATTAACTTAGTAGAACCAAATGCTATGAAACAATTATATTAAATTTTTGTATTTCATAGAATTTAGTTCTAATAAGTTAATGAATGTATTCGTTCTTAAAACTGAATATGTTGTATCTTTCTAACCAGAATAGGACACATGTTTATATAAACTTTCTTGCTTAAAATAATATGTATATAATCATGTCTTAGAATGCTGACCATATTCTTCCTGATAAACATCCTGTGTATATATGTATATATACATTTTTTCTCCTTTCGTTTAATCCTAACCGAATATAATTACTAATTACGCGCGCGAAGCGAAGTTATTATATTATTCTTTGATAATAAAATCTTAAAAATTGCAACGCAAGCATAAAAATTATTATTGCAATCAATGCATAAAGAAAATATATTAATTAATTATGCAATGCATAAAAATACTATATTTAAATCTTTAACAGAAAATGCGAACAAAATAGAATTTTCTACAGGAATTTTTTGACCAAAATACCTACGCTTTCATTAGACTCACACATATCCATACATCTAGTACGCTGCGCGTCTCGCGCGAGACTGATCACTGATCACCAGTCTCGCGATCGAGATATCTCGCACGAGAATCAGTCTTGCGCGAGACGCGCAACGTGATGGACGTGTGGGATGCGTTAATCTAATAGAGAGGATAGAAAGAGAGAGATGTTTTCGTCGGACCCGATTCATTCTTGGCTGTGAAGTTGGCTTGCGCTGTTAGTTGGCGACACCGCTGCGCAGAGTCTTGTGGTCGTTGGTGGGGATTAGTCTCTCGCGAGACGTGCAGCGTGGTAAACGTATGGGACGCGTTAGTCTAATGGAAGGGATAAAAAGAGAGAGATGTTTCGCCGGGTCCGGTTCACTCTTGGCTGTGAAGTTAGGTATCACCGTCAGGTGGCGACACGGACACCGCTGCTCGCTCTGCTCGCTCAAGCTCAGCGTCTTGCGGTCAGTCCAGTCTAGTCTAGTCTTACGCGACACGTGCAGCGTAGTGGATGTGTATTAGATGCGTGAGTCTAATGAAAGCGCAGATATATTTTGATTTCAAAAGATTCTTTAGAAAATCCTATTTTTTGTTCCCTGTTAAAGATTTAAATATTATATTTGTATGCATTGCTTAATTAATTAATATATTTTTATGCATGCGTTGCAATTTTTGAGATTTTATTATCAAAGAATAATATAACTTCACTTCGCGCGCGTAATTATATTCGGTTAGATTAAATGAAATGAGGAAATAAAAATATATTATATATATATAGAAAGAGAGATATATGTATATACAAATATATGTATATTTAAAAACACAGAGATAATTTTCTCTTAGAATTTACTATTAATCGCGGGACAATATGGTATAGAAAGAATTTTATGAGAATTTATCTGATTAATATTTATCACAATAAAAATAATAATATCTATCACAATAAAATATAAAACATGTTTGATTAATTTTACTAAACTGCATGGTAAAATTACTCAAACATATTTTATATTTTAACGTGTAGATATTATTATGTTTATTGTGATAAATATTAATCAGAGAAATTTTCATAAAATTCTTTCCATACCATATTGTGTGTGTGTGTGTCTATCATCAATTAATTATTGATTTCAAAGGAATTTCTTAATTGCGCGTCGCGATATATCTGGCGAAAAATATATTAATTTCTAATTATTATAAATATATAGTGATTACTGTATGTTTATATTAACTATATATAAATCATATACTCCAAGATGATTTAATGCCAATTCAAAAAATTATAATTTAAAGAATTTCTGATTTGCTGCACTCTAGAGCTTGTTATTAAAATATAATTAGACATCAAATATCCAATAGCACCAATTAGAAGAAAATGCAAGAACTCTTAAAAATGAATAAGCTATTAAAATTATGAAGGATAATGAAAAGACAGAAAAAAGAAAAAGAGAGACAGGAGGAGAGAACAGCGGTCCTTAGATCCGCTCTGTTCCATAATTAATGCATACGTAACTAAGCGACATTATATCAATCATATAATCGGAACTGCGTGCTAAATGATCGCATTTCGATTTGCGAACAACGCCGTCGGCAAACCACAAGTGTATAATTAATAAAGCGCAATATGCGATTAACTATATTATAGAGATATAGAGCGTTGAGATATCAACTATTATTGACAAGGAGTACAAATAGTTACAATTATATAATAATAAACTGCATAAACCGACTAATGCACATTTTACTTAATGTTTTAATTATTTTCCTACGAAAGTAAAATGATATCAGAAAATTACTCTAAATCTTGAGAATAAATATTATGTATATTATAAAATTTAATTGTTTTATCTCTATATGTTTCAATAATAAAATTAAATACTTTCCGTAAATATGTACATAGATTACATGTATAATATTTGTCAAAGAATAAACAATTAAGTAATTAAGAAAATACATTTTCCCTTAAAAAATTTCAAGTTACTCTGGAATTATTAATAATAATTAATAATAAATATATATAATTTAATAGTAAGAGAGAGAACTATTGCAAACTTAAACATTTTTTCTAATATAATAATTATTTGTATTATACAAGAGAAATGTATAAAGAAAGAAGGACGCCACATCGATGTAACATCGTAACATTCCATGTTCTTCATAGGAAAAATTTTGTAATTTCTTCTACAGAAATATAGAATATTGCAATTATTTTCCACGTTTTTTTCACATTATTCTGCTTCGGGCAACAATTAAAAAAAAAAAAAAATTAACAGAGAAAAGTGTACGTAACGAACTGTCGCTCGTTAGTAACATGCTTTAATTCTCTGCTGTATTTTATTTTACTCTCACCTGATAGCATCAATCATTTGCAGCCCCATGTTCACGCAATTGTAAGCATGATTCGGACGGGAAACCGGAAGTCCGGAGACACAATAATAACAATCGCCCAAAATCTTGATTCTCATGCACTGATTGTCCTAAAAATCGTAAATTAATTTATCATTTAATATATGTCTCAAAAATTATACAAAAATTTAACTCGCATCTAGACTATTACTAGAAGCGGTAAATTTAAAGCAGAGAATTAAACAAAAATAATATACTGTTTAAATATAATAATTAATTTTTTAATAATTGTCGGAATAATCTGTTTGCATTTGTTTATCAGATGCATACAAAATTTTTACATTCTATTCAATATAAAAGTTTTATTGTATTGTATAAGATACGACGATAATAATTCCACATAAATATTCATGTTCTAATAATTTTTAGCTAACAACAGCAAAATGCGGACAAAACAAAAGCCATAAGTCTTCGTATTTCAATTATAGAATCAGAGACTTAAGGTAATTTTCGAAAATAATATTTATTTATATAATTTATTCATTTGCATTTATATATATTATAAATGTTTTGAAATGATTTATAAATTTTCCTCTTCATAATACTGATGGTTTTTATGAACTACAATATCTGTTTAATTAGCATTTCACTGTCAATTTAATTAACGTTTTGTGTAATAATTTATATTATTATGCTCTAGCGAATTTCTTCATTCTACCGCAAATCCGTGTTTCGTTACAAAAATGTTCATTTTCACCGTAAAAGCTATTCATTACGAGAACGTAATGACTATATAGAACTTGTTAATTAATTGTCTCTTTGAGAGAGTCTCTATTCCTCCAGACTCCAGAGGATAGTCGTTCTCTTTTCTTTATCGAAGGTAGACCAAGGAGTATCCCTGCGGCGATTTGCTTGCGTAGGTAGGTAAATACGATCGTAAAAGGCGGAAAATGAACAGAAGCATTCCCGATGAAGCTACACGATAGCCCCACGTATAAATTCCATCCATATAAATGGAATAAAGTTTTTCCATCTGCGACATTGCAGCTCGGCGTGTCGCGAGATGAATAGCCCACGTTTTCCCGAACACAATCGAGTTTCGAACGGCAAGGAAGGGACGAATGCGAAAAGTTGGGAGCCAGTATCCGTTCGGAAAAAGCTCTATATAAAATATGTCGTGCTTCGTATTGTGGCAAAATAGCCTCGCAGGATTCAGAATATCGAGAATAAAGTTTGGAATTTTGTTTGGCTAGCGTCGCGTCACGCCCGATTTGCTGTCTATCTTGAATCTGACCTGAACTCGATCCAATCTGGACCGGTTAAACTATGATCCGATCTAATTCGGATCTATAATATCCATGAGTTGAAGTTCAATCTAAGAAGAGTCCCGTGTCCATCATCTAAGATGGCATTAAACATAAAAAATCAGGAAAAGACTCTTTAGTTTAAATCCAATATTTTGTATTTAGATACAATCCAATTAGTGTGGGAAGATATTGTTTGAATATTATATTAAAAGATGCAAAAATAAATAAAGCTTATCCCGTGATAATATTTTGTGAAGTTTATTTTTTTTTATAATAGATATTAATAAAACATGGAATTAAAATATAAAATCGTAAGAAAGAATTTTGAAAGATTTTTCGTTTCTAATATTATTTACCATTGTGTGTGTGTGTAATCGATTTAAAGCTCTAAGAAATTTTCCACCCCACTGTTTCATTCACCTATATTTACGCGTAATCTCTCTCTACTCCTATCTATTCTTTCCCCTTCTCTTATTTAGTCTGATTTTATCAACCATGAGATTCAATGAAATGTTATCGAACAAAATATCAAAATCCACGATTATTATACAAATTGCGAGGCACATTGCTATTTCTTATTGTCGTTACATTGGAAAGAAAACGAAAGAAAAAGAGTGTAAAATAGCTTTTAGATATCTTCCATTTCTGATTTCCTTCATCGTGTTTTATCATTACTATCTAATATCATGTAAATTATGAATGCAGCAAATATTTGGCACATTTTACGATAGTCAATATTTATTGATATAATTAAACGATAATACCATTTTATTTAATTCTATGATGAAAGATAACTATTTAGGAATACCCTTTTTTCAATAGAACTTGATTATTTATTTAAAACGATGTTTAAAAAAGTATGTATAGACTTATACGACGGTCGTATAGACTTATACGACCGTGAAACTCTCGTTTAATTTCGCGAAATGTATGTTGCAAATAAATTTTTTCCTTTTTTTTCACAAAAGTATGTTTGCAATAAAAATGTTTGTGTATAATTGCTTTTATATTTGATTTCACAAGAATTAAATTTTTAGAATGGTAATTTCAAATTTTGATAATGTTTTTCTACTATTAATTCGTTTGATGCAGTATTTTATTTAATTCAATCAAAATTTACATGTGTGTTGTTTCAATGTAAATATTTTAATTAAACGCGAGTAATTTTTTTTTATTCTAATATAAATTGCGAAAATTAAAAATTAAAAATTAATTTTGGAAAACAGTTTTCTTTTTATTACTTTTATTTTATTTATTTATAGATTTATTTAAAGCTTATTTTTTACATTTATTTTATTGAAAATTGCAATACTTTAGCACATGATTTTATTCGAAAATTCGACTGCTTTTTTTTTTAACGAGATTATCCCGTAATTTCTACATCGTGAAATAATTTATTGCTCACGAATTGCGATTTATAGACGATTCAAGAAACAAGAAGTTACGAGCTGCAGAAGATTACGTCGTACGCATCCGAGTCTGAAATCAACATCGATAAATTCCAGTTTAGCCGGCAAGACGTAGGAAATTGAATTCGGAAAATTTCGTCATCGTGGTTTTCCGCCGATCGGAAAATTATGGAAATAACCACCGTCTTTTCGAGGACAGCTGTGACTAATACAACGCGAACGTCCAGTGGGATTCTCTAAGACGCGGAATTTACCCACAGCATAATTCCGTCATCGATCCGCATGCCTTTGCCACATTTTCACCGTTATTACGATGACCATCTGGAAGTCTGTTCTTTACCCATTCCCAGTCATAATAAACAATATTATACGCGGATTTGTTGATATTTCGCGAAGATATTCGCGATCGCACACTTCCTGCAATATATCGGAGTTTAATCTTTCTCTCAAGTATGTTTAAAAACTTTAATATTTAATAATTGATAAAAATTTGACGCGTGAAAAGTTTGATGACGGATCTTTATAGAATTCTGAAAATTTGTGCAAACTCGATAAAATTGATTGTTAAAATAAAAATTCGATATTCTTAGCTTTTTTATAGAGTGTAATAAAGTATAATAGTTCTAGTTTGGCAGGAAGCCAAATTTTTCATTGCTTTCGAATAACAATGTGAAATCTTTTAAATCGCGTTTAAATTTTTATATTAACATTCTAAAAATAATTTTACTAAATCAGAATTTGAAATATAATTTTTTATTAATTTTAGCTTAGTTAGAACTTGTATCAAAATTAACTCTGTTTTTTACGTGCTTCTCTCTCTTTGAAACATGCGGCAATATTTATCCCTGTTTATATCCCGGTAAAAATTTTTTATATATAATCATATATAACAATATAAAATTATATTGAAATATATAAAATTCTGTATAAGTTATATATAATTATATATAATTTTATACGACTTATATAATTATATATAATTATTATATAATAAGTCATATAAAATTATATATAATTATACATAACTTATATAGAATTTTACATATTTCAATTGTTATATATATGATTATATATAAAAAATTTTTTACCGGGATGAAATCTTATCGAAACTGCAAAATGTAAAGGCGGTAAATCGCAAAAATACAATAGTTATTGGAGACAATCAAACCAAACGACTCAAACCGCACGTGTCAGTCGTTCGGTCTTTTTGCTCGGTCAGCTCGAAACGACATTCGTAAGCTCGGAAATGTAGGAAAGACGATCTGCGGAACGACACGCGCACCGGTTATACAGCTATCTGCGGTGGACCAGCGTGTAACACTTGGATTCATGCCGCGCCCGGGTGTGACGTCGTAAGTCCTTCCGGCTGTTATAAAAGCGAGTTATGCGATCCCGTAAAGAGCCCCGGAGACTTTGGGCGCTTGCAATGTAGCCCTCAGTGTGCGAGATTTAGCAAGTTCCTAGCCAGCTAGAACGTTTCTCGTTTCGCTAACTAAGCTCCTAGCTATAAGGTAGATAGCTCTCGTTCCTCCGACCAAACGTTCGGCTTTATAAATAACAATTACGAAAAAATTGCGTGATCGATAACGCTACTGATTGATAACGACAATGTTGCGGTCATGGAAGAGAATTGAAAAATAAATGAAAGCTCGAGCTTTTTAAAAATCCGCTCGTCCGCGGATGCAATCCCTTCAGCACCGGAAATGCGCGTTGTGTATTTGTTCATCAATATTAGCTCCGATACAAGTTGTGTGTATAACGTTCGCAGTTATGACTTGATTGCAAATAGGTTTAAAAATTCTGAAAAAAACGCGATGGAAACTAATAAATAAAACACAAACTGATATAACCAAGATATAGGTAATAAAATATGGAAATAATTATTGAATATATTATTTTTTTCAAGTAAATCTGTACTGTTACACGAAATTGAATATTTCGACACATTTCGTAATTTACATTCTTCTTTACATTCCTCTAAAAAGGGAAAGTTGCAGTTTCGTTAAGAGTGCAAAGATATTCTTTTTTATTTCAAGAATGAGAGGTGTTAAATTTTTTTCTTAAGGTGCTAATAAAGCATTGCTTCCTCGAAAACTCGAGAATATTGTTTACTATCATGTTTCATTGTCATTTCGAAAGCAATTTTCCGTGCTAATGTAGCATGACATGAAACTCCATGCTTTCTCTTTGCCAAGAGAAAGAATGCAAGCGGCATCCCGATTATGAAAGAGCAATACTATACATTCTGTCTCCTTTCATAGCTTTATTAGGCTGCAAGTTTATTAGTCTAACAATAAGCTCCTGTCTCTTTGCGGTCTGCGGAAAATCCCCAAAACAGCATAAAATATGTTTCTCTGACATTTTTATTGGATTCAAATTATCCCATTAAAATGCGGAATTCCTCTTTCGCGCGTAGTTAATTTTTTATGCATGACACTAATTAAGTTTTACATGTTAATAAACCGCCGTTTTTTATTAAAGCCAGAAAACATGTATATCACGTGGTATTATGAAAATTTTATCCTCAATTTTTATATTTATTATTAAGTATATTTTGTTTGATGCTACATTTATTATACTCTACACATTCAATGTTTTATGTAGATAAAGTTTTCGCGAAGCAAAATCAATATCATAGTTTAGAAAAAAGAAGATGGAAGATAGCCGTTAGCGAGAAACAAATTGCATACATTTTTGCGAACAAGAATCAGCAGATATATGAAAGAAACTTTTCATCTTCATCGCTCTATCATGGTTTGATTGAACGACATTCAATATTTATAAAAAAATGCAACTTTCGTCGCGGTATACATTATCTTGTTTATTATTTTTTAAACAAAATGATCTATTATTTTTGCGGAATTTTACCATTGCAAATTTTAAAATGCATTGCAAACATTTCTTTCGATTTTTCGTTTCTCTCTATTTCCATATTATTTTCTATTATATTATATGAAATATATATATTTTCTTCATCGTGTGTTTTCACAAAAACGTAATATACAATTCGTTAGGAATTCGAATTATTTGCACACTAATAAAAAATAGAAGGCACTTTATTTGAATATATTTTACTTTGAATACGTTTTACAATTCGTTGGCCATTTGTTATTCAACGAGAGAACTACAATTTGTATGCATCAAACAAAACTTTTTCAATAATTCAGAAATCTCGAATTGAAATTAATCTTTTAATTTTTATTTTCTCAACGAAATTAAAACTGTAAAAGCATTATAAAACATACATATTTATGGCTTAAAACTTTAGGAAGATGTAAGAAATTATGAATTAGAGTTAATTACACAATAAAACATGTGAGGGAGCAAAGAATTGTGAAAAAATAAAAATAAATTTTAATTTAATAGAATTTTTTAGTAGCCACTTTTCACATATAAAAAAAGTACTGTGCTCTTTGTAAATACTGAGTTATAATGTGCGCAATTTACAAGCCCGAGAAAGATGCAATTTTTAACGTATTAAAGCAAACACATTTAACCAAATCCACTACAATGGATTATGGCAAAATTGAAGTACGATTATATATTGCGCATAAATAAAACAAAAAAACAAATAATTGCTGTATTTGTATGTATGTATATTTGTAATAGTTTATATATTTTATGCTTTTTTGATGGAGATTTATTTATGTCGAGTCGTGAACCGAGAAATTTTTATTTAGTCAAGAGGAACTCTGTTTTAAAGCCGTATAGACAGATTGACGGAAGAATTCAATTTGTCTGCACTGCTGAAAAATTTTCTGTGTGAATCGTTAAAGGTAAACACGCCAATTAAAATCATAAAAATATTCTGCAAATGAAGCTTATAAATATCGGATAACTTTTCAAATTGCAGCATTTAATGTAATAGATCTTTTTTTGAATCCACCAAAAATTTTCAACGATTATGTATTATTACACACGCAAACGAAAGATTTCTTCTAACTAAAACTAAAAAATTTCTCCCAAAATACAAGAAATTTTATTACGTTAAAACTATATTAAAATCTTTGCGCATTTCGAGAAATAATATTAATTAAATGAATTTTATTAAATTCGAAACGCTTGAATATTATTCTCGTACAAATTAAAAGTACACACTTTCTGTGTCTTTCTTTGCACAAGTTATAGACGATCATATATCGTGTCTGTTGGTAAAGAGGGTAAAAGGTTTCAGATATTTTATTTACTCCCTGTATTAATGGATTCCTAGTCAATCTTAAGTTAATAGATGACGATATCGACGATAATATATCCAGCAAAAAATCTAGTTGTAACGAAGTTTGGCTTTCTCTCCCTTCATCGATTCGATCGAATATCGAGAGAGAAAACGTGCGTCTCGCGTTAAAATAATACGAACAATTCTAGACACGTATTGATAAAAACGGAGAAGTGTAAGATGAGAATATGTATATTGATAATAAAACTTTTTTTGTATGCATCTTTTTTATATGAAATTTTTATATGCAATTAGAAAAGCGTTTTATTAAATTAAAAAATTTATTTTTGCTTAAACTAAAAATTTGATTGAAAATGAAATAAGTTAATTTAATTTAGTGCTCTTACCTGTGCTATTTGATCAAACCTGCCGAAGAGCTCGTTGAGAGTTTTCACAAGATCGGAAGCTGAGAGCTGCTCTGATAGAGGAGTAAAGTTGACGATGTCCGCATAAAGAATACTACGCAACAAAAAGGTTTTTAAAAATTATATCTCTTGTATCTTATAAATAAAGTTGACCAAAATATGAAGATATTTAAGAAATGTGATATTTTATAGTCAAAGAATATTAATGTAAAGGTTTAAATTTAAATTTGTAGAGAATAATTTATTGTTACATTAAATTTCTCTCAAGAAAATATTTCAGAGAAACGAATAAAATTTTCAATATCGTATATTTTATATTATCTGATTACTCTTAAGAGCATCTAAAAAATATCTTAAAGCAAGAAAAGCATATTGAAAAAAAGTGCCTTTGATGAACCATTTGATGTTTAAAGCACACATGGATTAAATCGGATGCTGCACAATCGCGTATACGTGACTTAAATTCAGATATCACTAGATCGAGGCATGAAAGGAGAAACGATCAAAAGCGATACGCGACATATGCTGCGTGCATTTAATTCGATGCAATCGATATCCTTATTATCTTCGACCTATATAATCGTCGAGAGAACTAAATACGCGTTTATTAAAAACTGATTAAATTATTTCTGTTCTTGACCTTGCGAAGTATGACTTTACATTATTTTTAACATTACTTTTCTCGTTGATCGATTCGAACAGATATTTGTATAAATGAAATATTCTCGTAGTAAAGATATCAAGAAACAATTAAAATTTAAATGTTAATTCTCTATGTTGATTCTACAGAATCAAAACTATATTATGATTTATATATTTGAATATTTATTTATTTCGAATTTGTAAAGAGAAGAATGACATTTTCGGATTATATCAATTTAAAAAATATAGGTATAGAAATCCGTTTTATTACAATCAAAGAAAATGAACCATAAATTTTAATGACGTACCTGACATTATTATGTCGCTGTACATACATCTCTTGAAACGTGGTTTGCTTATGCTTATTAGCTTCCTGACAAGCATCCGCCATTTTTAGCATTATACTCCTTTTTACCTGCAATAAAATATTATGTATTAATATTTTTTTTTTAATAAAAACATCTATATAAATATTGTAATTTTTTATGAAGATATATCGTTGCGTAAAAGCTTTGCAATAATTAAATTGACCAGCCATCATATTTGAATATTTATATATTTCTGATGATTATATATTTCTTTCTATTTATGATGTGCCGAATCGAAAATTTGTGCATTATGCAATCCCTCATCGACAAAACATTATGTATGCCCATAGTCTTCAATTTATAGATTAACACGCAAATCATTCATTCAAAGTCGTAAATTATTCATGTCACACGTAAATATCGTTATACCGTATAACGATGATTACATTAAAAAATAATTGGAATCTGAATTACAATCGATTTTAATAAACAAATCCGCTTCGCATGGTAAGTATTATTAAAAGTAATCGATATCTCAATCGGATTTTCTTTATATATGTATAGTAAGAGTGTTGCAAGTAAAGAAATATATGCAATTAAAAAATATTAAATATTTATAAAATATATTATTAGAGAATAATCTCTTCATCTAGTTATTTTTGAACGTTTTTTTTCTATAAAGATTTTGTAAATAGTCGCAGATATATATATATATACGTAGAGTCGCTAAAAATCTGTCTATTTAATTTGACTTGTAAAATTGTGTATTGTAGCAGTTTGGTCTATAACAAGGATCGTATTAAAAATGTGTGAAATTCGGCATCGCTGTGACGAAAAGGATCATTGAGTATTTGCGTAAAGGGGGAACGTTTACACGCTCGTCGAGTTTTATTGATGGATTCCATCAGCGCATCCTGAAACTATCCCTGATGTACATATGTATATTATGTAACATGTAACGTGTTATATACTCTCGAGCCCTTTTGGGCACGGATAAATGTATCTTCCCGGAGATGTAATTAACACGAAGACGAGGAAGACCTTTCGACTGATTGCTCTTCCGCGCGTCCCCCATAAATATAACTGACATAAAACTTTCGTTATAAAACATATATCTTCTCCATCTTTCGTTTCAAATGAGACTCTTACCAATCGGAATCTAATTTCACAGATATAACTTTTACATCGATCTTTAATTACTTTTGCTGAAGAACTTTTCGCGAAAGTTGATTTATATACAGCGGGATATCTTTATTAAATCGATCTGCATCATAAGATCGCGCACAGATCGTAATATACGCAAAAATACGACGAAGACAATCGCGTTTTAGAATTTTAACTCTTTACTTCTTCTATTAGAGAAACTACTTGCTTCTAGCGAGATGCAGACACTTGCAAATTTCATCTTGCGCGCGATTTCGTTAATTTAATCTTGTGATTAAATACAGTCAAAAGCCGAATATATCGTAAAAGCTAAAATTTAATTAAACATTAATCGATTGATGATCGCGTGATAGTGGAAAAAAGTTTTTATGCATATATCTCCACGCACAGCGAAAAATTCATCGCTTGTGGTTCTGTAATGAACCATAATCCAGATTTTAATTAGATTCACGCAGAATAATTTCGTGCGATACATTTTTATAGCTCACCTCTGCCGCGATGTAGGCAGGAATAACGCTCAGCAATAATTGTTCCTGCTGTTCCCTCTCGCATTCTAACTTGATTCGTGACTCAATCACCGTCTTTGTTCCTGAGAAAGTTTTTCGATGAGCCGTCGCCGTCAGGATTCTATAATACATACCTGCGAGGATAGCAGCCAGGAGAAACACGATCTCCACAACGATCTGTCGAAAAGAACGTTTCTCCAAAATGCCTGATTCGTATGTGTCGATTAAAGTATATACTTGAAAGCTTTAATTTTTAATAAATTCTAAAATATACTGATAAATATATATTTTATAATGTTTGCTGTATTGCTGTAGCATAACATCAGAACGCGTTTCTAAAAATTTTGCTTTATATACTAATTTTCGCGATATAGATATGTCTAATAACATGTCACTTTATTAATTAAAGCATTTTATTAAATAAAGCGGATTTTAATAAATCCTTTATATTAATTTCCTATTGTATGATTTATTATATACGCAATGTATAGAGATTGATTAAAAAAAAAAAGATTACAGAAATTTCAGCTATATTTACCTGAATTACATTATAATAGCTCGAGAGATCCTCAAAGATAAATCTTCTCGAAACATGCGTGAGAGCCAGGATACAGCCGATGATGAGCGATACATGCCACCTCATTTTAGGCAGAATGGCGATTATTGACAGGATGCAGGCGAACAAGGGCAGAACACCTCTTAATATTAGAATTCCTAGACCGAGTATGATGGAGGATGTTAAACCTATTAAAATCCTGGACCGTTTGGAGGTCATAGTCGAGGATAATTGCGTGATCACTAAAAGTGTCAAGGATACGATGAGCATGGTCGTCAATGTTGATACAGGTACAAGATCGATCACGTGCAACAGCTTCTGAAAAATATTTTCGAAGCGCGAGATCAGTTCTCTATGATCATATCTTCGATATTTACTTCGATATATTTCATCAACTTAATCCCGCAAAGACTGTCAGGACTTACTTATTTACAATTCAGAGTTTTCATTAAATTTTATGTCATCCGGTGTCTCGAAACAAATTTGTCTCGTCGACTTGTGTGTTATTTCTTTATGTCGAGAGAAATAATGCGAGAGAAACTTTTTCGATCTGAGATAAATCACGTTATTAATTTCCTTGTACGTTTTTTTCGCGAATCGCTAATGCGGAAGGATTGCTCATTTCTGGATCCAATCTTAATGCACAGTGTTTTGTATATTCTTGGCGAATCCATCGGCTCGAAAAGCTTCTCGTGTCGCCTTCGCATCACCGATATCAATATTAATTTCTTGGGCTCCGCTAACAAACGCCCTGCGGTTCAATCTCGGGATATATCTTGTTAACTGATTCGCGAAGAATACGTATGTACAGTACCGAGAGGCATTTTGGACTGGTATCGATCCTTACAAAGGAGAGCGCTAGAGATGAAGTTTTAATTGAAATTTAATTACGGCTTCGATCTCGTCATCTTCTAATTTCTACTCTTGAAAGATAATGATGTTTTAATTTAGAATAACTTGAACATTTCACTTTGCACGAGCATTGATTTTTGAAAATAATGGTTAATTACGAAATAGTAAGACGAGATAGTAAGGTAAAAGTAAATGAAGTAAATATGTGGAATAATTTATATTTTATATTTTCTTCGATTAATAAATTAAACATATAAAAACGACATGAAGATTAAATTCTATTTTTTTTCATTTTAGAGTTTTTATCAAGGAAAATATAAAAATTATATAACAAAATTTTATTTTTTAGACAAATTTTTCTTACTGACAATTTAAAATAATAATTGTTGTTTGATCAAAACGTTAAAAAATAAATATATAATGTTTTTTAATTTTTTATAATGGAATGGAGGATTATATGAATAGTACTTACAGGATAATCGGTGATACATAGAGCACCTAGAGCGACTAGCGAAGCAATTGCGGCGACACAAAGTGTCCCCGTGTAAAGAGACGCTGTCAGGTTTCCCTCGTATTTGTCGCGAAGCTCCTGAAGTTCCTTAACGCCAGCATCGTCGCTTGTAGTGTCGCCGAGACTCTCTGAAAAAAAATTGCATCCCTATGTTAACTTTGTTGCATTCATATATTGCGTATGTGAAAGAAACGTGTATAAAAAGGAATTCGTGGAATGTGAAAAAAAATTTCAGAAATTCAGAATACGTTACATATACTTAATAGTTATCGCAAAGAGATATTTCTCGGATACTCGTGACAAGAAGATGAATAAAGGATACATACATGTTCGATTTTAACATAATGTTATATTTGTCATATCGCGAGGTAATAATAGAAATAATTCTTGAAAATATTTAATTCATTGAAAAAAAGCATACTTAAATAATAAATAATAAAATAAATTCAAATACTATATATTGCAGAGACTTTTCATTTTTCATGTGAGATAAGTCTAAATATATATATATATATATATTTATATATATATATATATATATGTATTTTTCTTAAACATTATATATGTCTCTTTTCAGTAGTAGTACAATTAATAGTGTAATGTAATAATAAATTTATGGAGAGGAATATTGTGTGTGTATAATCGCGCAAAAATCTTAATTAATATTTACAGCATTGGTAGCTTAGAGATATGCTTGCTTGCAACATACATATGTGAGGCACACACAATAAAGTCTAACAGCGTGTTTCAGACATAATCCAACAGGGAATTACTGACTTAATATATCTGACTTCTGTTTTGGAAGGGCTTTCATATCACGATGGTTGATGCTTAGTGTTGTAATTAAACACTGTATACAGTTACATAACGTTGCATTGTGAGAACTTCAATCATAGTCAGGCTTAATTATTTAATCTAAATACGAGCGAAATTTGTCGTAGTTATGATATATTGTAGTCATATTTATACGATTGGCCTCTCAATTATTATTATATATATATATGCGAGCATCTCTGGTATTATATACTGTATATATATATATATATATATATATATATATATATATATATATATACATAATACATAAGTATAATAATATTTAATTAATTATGCAGTAATGAAATTTAAGTCAGATTGTAAAAATGTTCTTTAGTGTGCATATATTGCCTCGTAATACCTTAACATTTCAATTTATATGTGCTATATTATACACGTGCGTATAACGGATTATACATATATTCAATATTATATATGTATATGTATATATATATTTTATTACTATATTACGTAGTATGTTTTTAATATTCCAAATTAAAAAGAAGGATTTATAATATACATTATTGTTATGTTTTATAATCGACATATTACGTTAAATAATAATTTTCATATATGTATATAAAAAAATGAATTTTTTTTCACAATTTTTGTTAAAGGTTGTCAAGGTTCTTGCAGCAAAAAATTATAAAGTTATTGCGCTTTAACAACCAAACCTTTTTCGTCGTACCGACGATGATGGCATAAAGGTTAATTGGGCGGTTTAAAAGACGAGTAGAGAGAGAAAAGATTAAGATCAATACATAGCGTAAAAAAGTAGAGTGAACACAAACTTAATTAAACTGATTAATAATTTATATTCTCATTCTTTAATCACAACTAGATGGAAGAGATAAAGATAAAGTTTTAGGATCGTAAACGAAGATGGAACATAATTCTCAATATTACGTGGAAATGTAATGTAAAAATTTATCTTTATCCGATCTCAATGACTAAACGCAACAAAATGTAAGTTAAATAGGGTTAATATATTTTGTAAAACGATTTTATAAAGATAATTAATATAATTTTATTTAATTTTTAAATAATTATATAATTTTATTTTTATTATTATATATTTTTAAATATTTTAGTGAAAGAGAGAGATATATACTGCCGAGTTTGCACGAACTCTAAATATTTTAACTGTTTAAGACTAATTTTAAATAGTATATTTATTACATTGTAAAAAAGTAATAAGATTTTATTTATAGTATTTATGACATTTGAAACGGATAATAAAACATGTAATTGACGTTATGCATTCCGATAAGTACGTGTCGAATTATATAAGAGCAAACCGAATATTCTCTCGCATTTCTTACTTCTCTCGCAAAACGTTTTTTCTTCGTCTTTTACCGTTTTCATAAAGAATCTAATATTTTTATCATGCGCTACAATTTTCTGTTGGTAGATTTTATTCTGCTTCAGCATAGGACAAAAAGAGGATTGATTAAGCCACTATCGGATCGTTTTCAAGTTCGTGACTCTCGAAGCTTCAATATGGTAATGTCCCATCGATAATTCTTCCCGATAGAAACCCGATACGTGAACGATATGCGTGAGAAGAGGATATTTCGAGAATGTCAACTATCTGGCGAACTTGTCTAGAAAATCGACTAGTGTAAATGGCAAAGTATCTCTGCGATATGCCAGAATTTATGTTTGCTTTCGTAGCATTTATATTTTTATTACAATATATAAAATTTCATAGAGTGTATTTTGGAAAAATTCTCAAATTTGATCTATAAATTATATATAAATATCAATCATGTTCACACAAATATTCGTATAAAAAATATATTTATAATAGTCTCTTTTATAGATATATTTATTTTTAAATTTATATATTTATATATATATTATATTATTTTATTATATTATATTATTTTCTCCCTTCTCTCTCTCTCTTTTTAACTTTTTTCAGACTTATTTTTTCAATTATTTTGATTTTTTTTTAAACAGAAATCTTATACAAATTTCATAAAGTTTCGAACACAGATTTCGAACAGATTATAATATAATCTAAACCGGTTTTTATTACAATAATTGTTTTTTTTTTCAATCATCACGAACGGCATAATTCATTTCGTTTATTACATTTTTATAATAAAAATAAAAGTTTAATGAATAAAAAGGCGTAGTCGTGTATCGCGTGGCCATGGTACGCGGCTCTGCAGGTGCATTAGCTTAATTGATCGAAATTGTCGTCGCTGGCAACTCTAAACGAATCAAGCTAATCCGCTAATGAAACAAGTCGCGTTCAGACACGCGATCCAAGCTAATAGTTCGAATAAGTCAAGGGCAACGGTGTCGGTGATTGTAATTAGCTATCACTCTTTTGCGTTGACATAAGCTATAATACACAAAAGTGTGCAATTAAGCACCTTGTTAAATGGATCATCACGTTTGGAATTATATCGATTGAAATTATTCCGCTCAGCTCGCCCAACTGCTGCATATGTACTACCGTATTACCTCTGTAATCCGCAACTGTAAATCATGATAATGTTACGTGACAAGTAACGCAATATTACATAGCCGATATTACGAAGTGATGATCAATTAAATGAAATAACAATGATAATAAATAATAGAAAGGAGAAAATAGAATAAAGTGTATTATTGCACATAATAATACAGATGCTTTGTTTTTCGTTTCCACTTTCTTCTACATCTACACTAATAAAGTTTTGCGCAATAGTATCTTTATCATATGATATGAGAGAAAATAAATTATATTGGATTAAAAGATATCATAGAAATTTTATTCACACGATATAGTGTACTGTTACTTTCCATTCCATTTATGCAACTGTTCCTCGCGAAATGGGAACTGTGCGACACTTCATTAAAGTGCGCTTTAATTAAGCGTTCATGTTTTCTCTCTCTTTCTTTTTTCATTATAACTGATCATGAAATGTAATGATGTGACAAACCGCTGTTTGAATCGGGAGAAATTTTTCCCGAATGGAGAATAGTTTGCTCTTTCTCTGCATTCGTATAACTTTTAATACTTTTTGCTCATCAGTTGCATAAAAATATGCCCGAGTAGAAAAATCACGAGGATACTTTACACACAAAAGTGGCTCTGCTATATTATATATTTATTTCGATATATTTATATATCATTTTTCCAATACTTGCAATGCAATTTACATCAATGTTATTAGTATAATAAACAGATTTTGAAGTGCATTTATATCGATAATTAGAAAGAAGATTGCGATTCGCTTGCGTTTCAATTAATGTCATTCAAGTTCATTGTTACTATAACTATTAATATCATCTCAAGAAGCTCAGATCAATTCGGCCCAATTAGCGCGTTGTCCGCGAAGCAAATTGCATCATTATATAAAACAGAAACACGTTCCGTCATCAGTCTGACTGTGTTAATTATGAACTTCGACTTCCGAGTTTCACGATCGTGCCGATTCAGCAATTATCGAACTCCGCACACTATGTGCTAGCTTCGCGTTTTCGCGCTTTTCACTCAATTTTCCGCACCACAGTGAGCGAATTTAACGAAGGCGTAACATCGATGTGTGATATGCATGCGATGCACATGCGGGTTATAAAATGCAGAAGAATCAGTCGTTTCTTCGTTTTTATCGGTTTAATCTCTCGATAACAACGATTTTTTTCTTTCTCTTTTATTACCTCTCCAGTATTTATATACAAAAAGATCTTCTTTTTTTAAATTTATTAAATTATTTCTTTTTGTCATTTGATAAATTATTAAAACTTATTTATTTAAATATAATATTTATTTTTCTAACAAAATAGGAAATATTTGTGTGTGTATCTCTCATATTCATATTTATTAATCAAGTAAATATACATAATTTATTGTGTAGACAATCGTGGTATTATTATTTTATTTTTCATCTTTACTTATACTGAAAAGAAATAAAATTTTTACAGTTTTGTATTTTTCTTATAAGTTAATCAGACTTTTTTACCGTGTGACTCTTAATCTGCATAAATTAAAAATTGTTGATGATCGATTGATTGTGTTTAGATATGTAAATGGTGAATAAATATTATTATGGTGAATAAATATATGCCGGAGATCTGGCAGTGATTTATTTTTCTTTTCTTGAATTTCTAATGCAAAGTACAGGAACGCAGAAATTTATTCTTTCTACGTTGTTTCTGTCTCATTGGTTTGCATATTTATTGATGCGTGATAGGAATAATCTATGATCAAGTGTATTTGTCCGCTTCAATTCGCGACAACGTAAATTTAAGGAGAGACCTCAACAGCAATATATTTCTTGCATTACACGATAGATCTTACGTGATTTTTCCATAAATGCTTCTCTTTACAATCGCGTGATAAAAATAACGAATACTTTTTCATTTATAAGCTCAAGAAAAATTAATAAAGCTATTATCCTAAATTCTGTTCTTATACTAACATTAATGTATGTTTAAGAGATAATATATACCCTCTTTTTTATGTTATAGCAGTTTGAAAATTATTTTAGAGCAGTCTTTAATTCAAGATTTAAAAAGAAACTAAAAATATAATTTAAAATTAAATTATATAACTATATATAAAGAAAAAGAGAAGAAAAAATATATATACATATAATATATAAAATATAACATATAAATTATTAATAGCCTAACAATTTTTAAATGCTTGAACATTTATTTATATACATATTTTTTATTTAAATATTTATATCATTAATATGTATACGTGCATACTTGAATTAAATTTTTAATCAATTTATAAACACGTTTTGTACCTTTTACTTGTTTAATAAAGATTTACATATATTGCACTTTATGGAACAAATAACAGAAATATAGCAGGAGATGCGCTGTTTTATTTTGTGTTGTTTTATATTTGCAACGATTGCATGCGGCGACATAAGCAGAAGCATCTCCTGAGTGGAACGACGCATTCTCATTGACTACACGTACTATTATTTGCCTACATCTAAACACGAGAAAACATTTCGCGACTATGTATGTATGCAATAATATTTTTCGAGCAAAAATACGAAATCCTTGTATAACAGATTAAAAAAAAGATTAAAGATTAAATTTAGCGAACTCTAGCAAGTATTTGAACGAAAATGAAAAAAAAATTAAATAGCGCAAAAGAGATAAAAAAAGGGAGAAACACTTTCTATATTCTATAGAAAGTTAATTTTCACTATTGCATAAAATGCTCGTATACTCACGTAGGATCTGACAAGCTAAGATAGATAATAAAAGAAACTAAAGCCAATATTATTTCTTTCTCTTTTTAATTCGTTCTCAATGCAGTGATAATAAATATGGAAGTAAATGTGTACTTGCATCCAATCGAACAATGAAATCAGATACCAGACGATAATCAGACATCGACGTTTGTTTCCAAAATTAATAAAAAATATAAACATACATTAATGGCTTAATATCAAAGCGAAATTGTGATCAATTTTCTTTTTTCTGAATATCATTAACTCTTTTTCTCGACGTAAAATGCATTTTTGTGAAAATTCCGAAAAAATTCTAAGTAAATTTTTGTTCTATCGCGAGAAACAACAGCGATGTCCAAACACGCTATTGTTTCTACATTCCGTATGCATGTGTCGTAAAGCGTGATTGCGTGAAATTGGGCACTAGATGCATCACCGAGCGACGATGCACCAACAATTGCGCTTCGCTGCGAGATACCGCGATTGTGCGGCGAATGCGGATGCGGATGTCGCGGAATGTATATACATTTGCATACGTCGAACGTACGCGACAGACATTTCACAAGGCATCCAGTCCGATGTATTTTCCGGCCGCGACAATTCCCCGTTGTTTAAAAGCCGGCAATAATTGCAACGCGCTGGCAGCCTCGAGCTAATTATCGCGTCTGTTCGATACTGCAGCCGCGACATGAACAGTCACTGGCCGCGTACTCAATTTTATATTTAATTGCAAATACGCTCGAAGTGTGTCATTAGGTTGGCCGGTTGGTGTCTCGACGCGTTATTGTTCCGCTTGGGGATCGTCGTTTGGAATTACAATAGTATTTACATGACTGGCGTAATCTCCTCTCAACAGGACTGTTAATCTCCTCCGCGTTATTCGCGTTTGTAAATCAATCTATATTGGATTATACCGCTCTCTATAGCTATAATACGAGTCAGACGTGATTGACACCATTTTATTTTGAATAAATTAACAATATACAGGTCTCTTTCTCTCTCTGTCTTTGTTGATTTCCTCTGTAGAATTTAATACTGAAAAATTGATAGACTGATCGGCAAATTTCGCATCATTCTATATGAAATTGTATTGCATTTGCATAGAAACGTGAGCGACATAGCGTGACATGTAATATAAAATAATTTTATTCAACGAACGCTTTTCTTATGCTTTAAATGTTAATTTATTTCTCTTTCGGTATCAGATCGAGTGCCAGGAATCTCTTTGTCAAATGAAAATTACATATACATATATATATAATCGCTAACAATATAAATGATAAGTATGAAGTGATATGTGGGAAGATTCATTACGCTTGCAATGGGCATCGTGCCATGCACCATCCGTACGTTTATTAATAGTGAGTTTCGCCGAAAATAAAATACCCCCTGCCTGATGTACGCATGTAGTGAAAGTAAATTTCATAGGACAGCTTTTGCATATCTCTCACATTGTATATAAATACATTTAGAGAAGCGTGAATCGACTGCCAATATATATATATATATATATATATATATATATATATATGTGTGTGTGTATATAAATGCAAAAGAATTAAACATTTAATATAAAATATTACATTAAGCTCTCAATCTAAAAATCTTAAAAATTAAAAAAATCAAGAATAAAATATTTAATTTAATTTATCCTTGCAAAAAATAATATTTCATTGATCTCATGTGATTAATAGATAAAATTAATTATACATAAATTGATCGAAAAAAGTAATAGAAGGCACATTAGTGAATCAATTTTTGTTTGCCTTTACGCGAATTCTGTTTCGTGCCATTTCCGATGTCCCTGTAGGATTAAAACAGTATCGTCTGCTCAAAGATGGCAAAAGCTCTCAATGTGCGAAATATCGCGTGATACCATTATCATTAATCTAGCAATATCATTAATGTATAACTGTAACCACTCGACTATTTCTCGGCACTGAAACATGGAGAACGTTGTGTCTGCAAGTTTGCATCGCCATGTAAATAAATGGCAATTTTTTAATTATGAATACGAGCGAATATTTTATTTGATATAAAATAACATTAATTAATTAAAATAGAAATTAATTAAAATAAAATTAATTGGACATAAAATTATAATTAATATAAATCCGTTCATCTTTACAGATAATGATTTAATTTTATCGTGAATTTAATCATCATTACTAAATGGAGTTAAAAATATATAATCTTTATGTATAATTTTAACAAGACGCCTTTACATATTTTTAATGATTCTTGTTACTAGATACATACATTCGTTTATAAAAGAATAATGCATTATATTTTAGGCTATATGTTATTTACTAAATAATAAATAAAACCGATAAAATATAAGAGAAATATAATATTACTATGTATTATTAAGTTCTATAGAAAAATTTTAGAGAGAGGAGAGAAAGAGAGAGAGAAAAAGAGAATTGCTTATACATATGTGCATAAGATAGCTTGGCGCATTTGCGTATTTCCCATACATAACTATATATTCGGCTAGATACCATTTCAACTGGAATCACATATTGCAGTTAGCGAAAACCGATAGGAGTCTGAATTCGGAAAGAGCGTAAAGTGCAAACGAAACTGAAGAGGACACATGCACAGTATTTCCAACAGTTCCGGCAAATTTGATCAGCGAGAATTATTTTCAATCTTAAAAAAACCTCTTTATTCGTTTTTTCAAGCGACCGTCTTAGCTCTTTAGCTTATGATTTATTTATCATAAGATAATTGCAATAATTGTAAGAACTTATGCAAAAATATAAAATCCTAAGAAATAATTTGTACGAGAAGTATAAATTATCCAAAAATAATTTGATCGCAATAATATCTTACTTAGATATTTTCTTTTCCAAATGGATATTATCTTGAGAGCCTCGAGGTAAAATTTATACTTTACAAGCACGCTTATATTTTGCTTCTTGTCTTGATTCGATGACTTACTGTCGAATTATGATTTAATTAGCTTGATGTTTTCCGCTCCGTTTGAATGAGTTTCTATCATTTCGTGAAAATTATTGAAGGAAAGGTCGCGATAACGAAGTATATCCGTGAAGAGCGAGTATTGAGAGTTGAATTCATTGCTACTTTTCGATCAAGAGCGGGACGACGCGACGTCTATCGATTCGGCCTGACCATATTAACTATAGTTTCACTGAATAGATCAACTTTCGAGCGCGAATAAAAATACGTATGAGACTGCCAAGATAAACTTTCTCTTTTCTCCTTGTTACAAAAGAGTAGTGTCACATGACTCAATTTTGATATAACGTGAAAATAAATATGTCTAATAATAAATAGATTTATATTTATAGATTAATTTAATTCGCATTCGCATAAGAAAATTCTCTACTATATAGAATCAAGAATTTTGAATCATATTAATTTACAAATCTTGCAAATAAGATTTGCTGTGTTTAAAAGAAGAAAATATAACGATACAAGAAAGATAATTATCGTGAAAACGCGGATCTAATAGAGTTTATAATTTAAGTGAAATAAGTTTCGTATATTTGTACAATATGGGTTTCTTATAAATAACGTGATTATAGTAATGTCAAATAATATTAAAAAAAAAAAAGATTTAGAGAAATTAGTAATAAGATTATTCTCCTAAATTATTATACAATAATAACTTTTATCAAAAGTTATAACTCATTGTCAGTATTAAGATGTCTACAAAATTGATAGCATGCATTTGCTTCATTACAAACGCTTATAACGCTGATAGCGCTTATTCGTTGCTTGAAGGTTATTTCAATTGTTGCTAACTTGTTCAAGTTCAACCACTAAAACATCGATTTCTCGCTAATTTCTCGTAATTAATGTCCATGATTGAAGAGCGAAGTCCCGCATTGTAATTTGCATCTAATTGAAAACTCATTATACGTTCAAAATATCATAATATCAAAATCTCATAATTATCGGAACTTTTACTTTACATATTTGCATATTTTTAAAATTATTTTATAATTATTTTTCAATAAAAAATTTTTATTTGTAAAACTATGTCAATTTAATATATTTTAAGATTTCATTTTAATTTTTATATTCTCTAAAATACTTAATTGAGATAAAATAAACTTCAACTAGAAAACATGATAAAATATTAACATTTTTTACCAAAATTTATTATCATGAAACTATTTTAAATAATAATTTTTTATATTCTAATTTTTTACAATATGTTTCAGAGAATCTTTTTAATTTCAAATTAAAATTTTTTAAACTTCAAATAAAAAACAAATAAAAATGACAGACAATTGAAGCTTTGAGATGCGCTTTGTGTGTGTGAATGTTAAAATAGTTAAAACTTTTTTATATAATTTTGAGAAGAATAGTCTTATTTCTTGATAAATGCAATTGCTAAATTTTTACGGATAGATTAATCGATCATATAAGAAAAGCACAATTTGATATCAAATAGAAGATCACGTTGCCAGTGTCCGATAATGTTTGCACAGTGTTCAGTGCTTAATGTACCATATATAAGCGATTTGCAGAATGTTTTTCACGTTCATGTTTCTACTCCTATGTACTTGTATAAGAAATGTACGCGCTATTTAGAACAGAATATTACTTTCGTATTTCGAAAACTGATAAAGTTTCTAAATAAATATACATCGCGTATAGATAATTTATTATTTGAAATTAATAATCCAACATAACATAAAATAATATGTTCTATTTTGCGATTTGATAAATAGTACGTAAATATTAATATCATTTATGATTAATTATTATTCACACATAATAACTGAAGAAATTAATTCCTTAGTTCGCTGTATTTTGTTTTTTTTTTTAGTCGAATATATATTATCATAATTGGATTACAAGTGTACAGCCGTGCTTTGTAAAATTCCATTTTCGGTTTACCATAGCGACGTGCGTACTATTTTATGATCAAATTCTGTATGTAACTTAATATATCAAACGCGACAAGCATTATTACATGCCATCGCAAATGTTAATAATGTTTGTAAACATCTCGACAATTTATGTCATAGAAATCCATGCAATTCACTTTGTCATGCAACGTATTCTTTGAAATTCGATAAAAATTCAGAAGTAATCAATATATGTCGTAAAAAAATGCAACCGATCTAATTTCATTTTAAATATAATTTAGCGTATTCAAAACTCCCATCATTATTTTGATAAAATATATTGCTTAATATCTGTCTCTAAATGTTTATATATTTAATTTAGCGGGACACAATTTTATTATATGCTACTTTCGATATAATCGTCTTTTATATCAACACTCCTGTTATCCCTCGTCGCAGTTTATGCGACATAAAGTTGCAGCAAGCGACTTTATAAACGTAATACGCATCGTGCACATACACTGAATATAATCCTACATACTAAATAAACTAAATAAACCTGATACAATAAATATATTTATTAGACACGAAACTTATATGCATATACGCATATAAAACTTTATTATTAGTTCGATATTGCGTACTTCAATGTCGTTTTCGGAACCACAAAGGAATTCCTTCATAAATTCAATTTCGCTTAGGAATAGATATTTTATTGTAGATGATTTAGTATAACATGGAAATAATCGCGTTATAGAATGCAAAGTCGAGTAGGTACAAAATAAGAATGTTTAAAATATTTTTAACAAAAAGGGAGATAGAAATATAGAAAATACCCATTTATTTTGTTTGTTTCTTACTTTAAATTTGATGTGCGTTTCAGTGATTATAAAATTGCATTCTTATTAATTAACGATAAACTATTTAGATTAAGTTTCTACATTAATGCGACAGATTGAAAAATGTTCGATAAATTATCATTCTGACGGAAAGGGGAAGTATATATAATTGAAATAAAATAATGTAAAAATATCGTAAAATAAAGTAAAAATGCATATAACGAGAATTGAACGTGTCGAATACATCCATCGAGATAGTGTAACAAATAATACATATGCACTACACGTATGGGATTTTAAATGCACGTATGTATACCTTTTTTTACAACGGTGTCGCTGTTACTACATCTGGGAACGTCTCCTTGGGGAGAGTCGCGCGGCTCGGAATATGAGAGATAAAAATGACTATGCGTGGTATGTGGCTGCCCTATTTTTTTTTCAGCAAATCCCTAGCGATACGAGTTCTCTGTTGCAACGCGTTCTCTATTCTACAGGTTCCGCTTCGAGCTCTCGTGCTGAAAGCCTTTACTATGCAATTACGTATACGTCCCTTCAAGGATTCGCGTTCGACCGCGTATCCTATGATGTTTCGCTCATATTATTTTTCGATTAAAGGAAGACTCACTTGTTATGCAATATATTTAAAATTTTGATACAAAATGTTTGCACAATTAAAATTAACAATAAATTATTTAACGATTTCATAAATGTGTGTGTGAAAGATAGAGAGAGAGAGAGAGAGAGGGAGGGGAGAGAGCTCTTTATATATTTATTTTTTGATGTTATATTTTATTTTAGTAACGTCTAATGTTTTTCTTATAAAATAAAAATTTTATTATGTGATTAAAATAATTTTTTAATAATAATTAATCATTTAATTTAGACATTTTTTAGAGTCTCTAATTTTTAAATTGCTGATTATTTTTTTTTAATGATCTTAATTGTTTTTATTTTCTAATTGTATTCTCTAATTTCAAGTGTGGTAAAACTGATATTAACTTTACTTGTGCAAAGAAGAAAACGCGCTTGACAAAAAAGACGAAAATGGATAAGTTTATTCGATCGAAGAACATCTACGAAGAGAAGGAAGGGCTGGGAGGGTTATCGGGTATCGATCGATTATATATGGTTGAGGGAAGTCTCGATCGCAGGAGATCGCTAGAATTGACACGAAGTGGCGAGGGCTACTGGTATCGACAGGGTTCAGCTATCCACCATCAGTGCCTATCACGATTTCAAATCGAATCCTGTGCTATATTCGCAAGATCCCTTTGCAAATACAGATCGGCATGCTGTGAGTTTCATCAGCTGATGACATTGTCATTTATGCCATTTTGCTCGATGATGTTAATAAAGAATGTATATGAATTGTATATCTTGCATAAAACAGGATATAATATAAATCTTTATTTAATGAAATATTCTTGCGACGAGGGAAAGAAAATTCTTTATAAATATTTAGAATAAAACAAAACTGAATATATCTAGTTACAAAAGTTTTTCAACGCACAAAATTAAATTTTTATAGTTACACTCGTGTTCTTTATCGAGTTTACTTAAGCTTGTTGCTATTTCAAATTTTATTTCTCTTTTACGTCTCGACGAGTTTATATTGTAAATGTGCTCTGAATGATCAATTTATAATTTTTATAACAAATATTACAATTGTTTGTAGTCCCTTTGTATTTGATAAACATATATAAAATTATTGTATAAATAAGTATTATTATCTTGTTTTTTTATAGCTATATTAAGCCGAAAATAGAGAATATATTTTTTAATGATATAAATATAAATTATACTCAAAACTGAAATTAATATTGGTATTGTTTTTAATGATTCATTAATAATTAGAATTAATGGTTAAATATCCAGTTTGTTTCATCATACATAGAAATTTTTTATAGAATTTATTTTCATAATTTATTTTATATATACTTATTTTTCACGATTTTGAAGTTTTAATTTTTTGAAAGAACTATATATTGCAGAAAATATAAAATAATAAATTCAATTTCTCGAAAAAGTTCACCCTAGAAATTCAGATTCTGATTCATAAAGTTTAGTTCGTTGTTTATTATCTCAAATTCATAATCTATCTGTGCTACGCTTTTCTCTTAAAACAATATAACCGTGGATTTTTAATAACATTTATTTTCTTTAATAAACTATATTCTCTATAAAATGTGAAAATTAAAAATCACTGTATTCTTTTTACTTTATTCTTTAAATGTCATAGAAATCTCTCTGGATATTATTAAAACTGAAAGAGAAAAATACGAAACGCGCGTAACATATCTATCGAGTGTGACGTGTGTAATGCAGGAGGGAATTAAAAGACGGTTACATGAACGTGACATATGTTCCAATAATTAATCAGTATTTAATATCTACGGAGTTTTGATTTTATTGCAAGTTTAAGCGGAAATGAGTTCTCGTAATTTTCGACGCGATATTTTCGGAGCGGTAAAGTCGCGTACGTGTTTATAATCGCTATTTCGATATTTTGGAATCTAACTAACGTTTTCATTTGAGTTCGTGTTATTTACAGCGATGCAATGTCATAAGTGTGCATTTGTAAAATTCAAAATTATTTGTAAAGTTCAAAATTATACATTGATGGAAAATCGTTAAAGTGTCAAAATATAATCACATATTAAAATAGCGATCGAAACAAAACTAGTAACTTGTTAAATTATGTCAATCGATTTTCTTTCAATGATATTTTAATTCAATTTTATTTATTCATTTGTTGACTCGTAAACAGTTTAATAGCACAACTTTATTTTAAAATTCGCTCTCTTTTTATTGGCATTTGACTATTATTTAAAAAAATATATAATCTAGGATTTTATGTCTATATTTCTATTTACGTCTATATTACTATTTTTAATATATAATTCCTGATATTATATTAATACGCGTAATATTAGCAAATTGCTAATAACAAAAATTATTATATTACCATCGATATTACATATCGAGTATCTCATAATCATTTGATATATTTTTAAGGGTCAAACATATTATTTATATTGAAACAATTGATTTAATGATGTAAATCAATCAATTAATTAATCAATAATTCCAGTGTTAATAACACTGTTACTTGTAATATATTATTACCATCGTTACGATCACTATTATAAATGTTCGTAATGCTGCAAACGGCGCTAAAGCAAGATATAGAGGGGCGAATAATGAAAGGACTAAGCCGCGTATAAAGCGCTTTATCCGGACAAAAGCATTCGCTTTTGGTCGCGGTTTGGACTGTAAAGCTGCATTTAGTGGAAGCTGCCTTCTGTTAGTCCCGATTTCTCGATTCGCCGGGCAGTTTCCGGGATAACGTATTTTCGCGGCGAGTGTGCACGATAACGTTGCGCGATAACTCGCTCTTGTCATATAACCGCCAATGTTTGTGCTAAACACGATCCCCGCTATTATTTCCACAGTACACGTCGCAATTAATAATTGGCCGAGCGAGGGATCAAAATAAGCCGTGAATCGCTTACCGGAATTTTCGCAACTTGGCTCCGAATCATTTTACTTATCGTCTCGCACAATTCTGCGCGCGATGACAAAATTAGCAGTAAGCCGAAACACGTGTAACTGTACGACTGTGTTCAACGAAAGTTTATGAATTATTCTCATATGAGATATAAATACAATCTTAGTAATATGTAAGAAGATATTTAAATAGCTACACAAAAAAGATGCATTCTTATTCAACAGATATCGATTATATATTTAAAGAGATATGTCATATTATTTATGTAAAACAGCTTTTCTCTCGTACCGATAAAATATTTATTTGATAATATAAATATAATCAAATAAATATTTTATTACACAGAAAGCTCATCATGCTTCATGCTTTTAGAAGCGATTAAAGTATTGATTCATTATTAAGAGAAAAAAAATCGACTTTATATTTATGAAATATATTATCAATTATTAATTTCATAATTATATCAAATATATATAATCATATCTACAATTTTCTCTTTGATAAGTATATTTCACAAATATAAAACTGATTTTTTCTCTTAATAAATAATCAATACTTTAATCGTTCCTGGACTTTTAAGTTTTTAAGAGTATGGAGCATGATGAGCTTTCTGCTCATTAAGCTAATTAAACTTCGAGAACGCGGATAAATAATAAGACGTTCTTCGTGATTGAAAAGCAATAAGTAACTCGTTAACGAATGAAGAAAATGTGACATCCTTCTTCCGGTACAGATGCCTTCATAAGTGTGATGCTGAGAGATAAGCTCTCTTTTCGCGAAAGCAGTATGTGAGCTAAGCGGCCTTGTTTCCTCGACAATTGCTATTATGAAACGTGGAAGATGATACAAACAGTGATGTGATTATAAAACACGAAGGCATGAAGGAGGATAGAGAAGACGGTGGACCAAATTTCGTATTTCGCGAAGCAATATATCGGCGCGAAATATTGGTGAACAGTACGTTTGTAGTCAGAAATACAAGTGGACATTTTTAAATCCGCGAAATTTATGTTCTCGTTTCGTTCGTTTCTCTCGTGAAAAAATTTCGCAACTCGGAAATAAAAAAAAAAAGAAAAATAGAAAAAACTAGGAGAAAAAAGTCGGATTAAAAAGCTTCGCGAGAGAGGGAGAATTAAACGCAGTTGTACGCAGTGTATTTAAACGAGTTCTCTTCGCCATTTCTCTTGCGATTTATACAACGCTTAACTATGATGCTGATATATGTATAAATATGTATGTTTGGAACAAACAGATGTTTATTAAAACGCGCAAGGAGGAGAAACATTCGCGGGCAAACTTGAGCGCGTTCTCGCATGTGAAACAGCGAGCAGTCGTACATAAAATTGTGCGACATATATTTTGTCGGGAAACATTTCGCAAAGTATCTGTGACAAGATAGCTTTCCTCATGACGACGCAACGCGATACGCCACACTATAAATATACACTATACGTGCTATAAATAAATTTGCGTGAAGTTTTATTCTGTTCTGCAAGCGAAGTCTTCGCCGGTCTTTGCACTAGGACTTAATGTTTCGAAAGACGTAACAACTTATTAACAGTATAACAACTTAACTAAAAAGACGTAATAATTAAAATTATTTAGAGATACTGTATTATATAAAATGTGTAAGCTTTTACTTAAAAGAAACTCACGCGTAATATATTTTTTTATGCATGTGTGTAACAAAATCATATATTAATAAACTTTCATGTTTAGATAAATGTGGAAAACAAGAATTAATGTTGAAATGCGAAATTTAAATTTAATCAATAGTTTTGATCTGATCGTTCAATTACAAGCAATTTAAACTCATTGATACATCACGCTGTATACGTCATTGCTATAAAGAATAAATGTTTCTACTATTTCTGATATCAGTTTGCATATCTTCAAGTTTCGTAATCTTCTGAATTAAATTGATTTTTTAGAAAATATGCTTCTAAAATAGACTGTCAATTTTTATATAATTGTTAACAATATATTGTTTTATATATTGTTTTAAGCTCTTTCTTTTACGTATTAAAATAAATTTTTTAAATAACAGAAAGCTTTCGTAAAAATGATATGTTCTTTATTTTTTTATGTTACGTTGAATATGTTTCAGATTTCCTTTGAAATTTTTCTTTCAAATTTGATTCGCGAAACAATGGGAAATTATGTGCTTTATATGAACTGTCACAATGCATAATAAAAGCACTTTTTCATATTACATATCAATATGCTAAAAATTTGTTAATATAAGCAATTTCTTTATATATATATTATATATATGTAATATATTTTTTCTCTATGTTTTAAATAAATAGATTAATAGATTGTTCTTTTTGGACATATTGGACTTTTTGGAAATATCTTTTCATTAAAAAATGGCATCTAAGAAATTTTAGCGTGTGTTTTCTCGCCCCTGACGTCACGATTTCGACATGGTCGGCAAGGAGCCAGGAGCCTTAATGCTGACAATGGAGATTCAATTAAAATAAGCAAATTTCCAAAAATCTTCAAGGAACAATTATGTGTTATAATTTCTTATAATTTTAACAATAATAATTATTTGATAATTGTATTTATATTTATACTGTAGTCTCGATTTAACCTCCCAATTTATATGTGTAAATTCTTAAAGAAAGAAAAGAGAGAAAGAGAGGAGAGAAAGAGCGAGTATAATTAAATAGAATAAAAGAGAAGCCATCACATTATACGTTCCTTTACAATTCAATGCGGATCTTCAGATATTTTGTAACAGAAATTGTCATTACCTTCTTCCTCCATATTCGCAGGCGAGACTCCCTCAGACTTGGCCTCGATCCAAATTGGCTTCCTCCTACGACTCGAGTATCATCGGCGGGCGCGAAGTTGCTTCTCTCGTGCACTTGTCACTTTCTCGGCGACATGCTTATCCGTGGCGTTTCCGCAAATTCCGGATCTCCGCCGAATTTATCACATCCAAGAGCGGAAGCCGATTTCGCGCTAACTCGTTTCTGCGCACATCGGATTCCGGAATTCCGGAGCGGTTCCGGCCGGTGAAAACCAATACGAGGGTGTAAATATTTACTCGGCGTGGGATCCAATTAAATTTTAAACGCACGATTTTCACGAATGTCAGATGTGTAGCTCCGTTCAGGCATAATGTCAATTGTTCGCCATTATTTTCTTTCGCTCTGTTTCCCTTTCTACTTATATTTGTTAGAAAAATGAGAGAAGAGAGCGCGAGAGCAAACAGTTGACAGTTCGCGTCAACGACTTATGATTTTCATCTCGCAACTGCAAGGTTAGATTTTATCGATAAATCGATATATCGATAAATCGGTAAATCGATAAATCGATCACAATATGAATCAGATAATAATTTATATATATACTGTATTAATATTCTTCAATGAAAGTCCAATTGGGAGCGTTACTTTTTTTTTACATGTAATTGTAAAGTTTGTTTATTTACGCTTATTATTTTCAGAAGCTATAGTTTTCCTCTCGAGGGTCTCTCTCTCTCTCTCTCTTTGTCTACTTGATGTTAAATAGACTCCGCGTCCGACCGTTTCCGCAGCCGCGAAGCCTGCAACTGGTGGCTGAATTGCCATGCCGAGATCGTCGACAAGCTTAGCTACAATCCCTTCGCGTTAACTCCGTCTGTAAGCTGCGCGAAAGCTCGCCGTTGGTGACGCTTTAATCCAGACACGACCGTCGAGAGAGCACGTTTGCCACCGTCGACATATCGTCCGGTAAAATAAGCTTTCCTTAATCGCAGGATATACTATTAATACGATACGAAATACTCGATTGTATTGTAAACTAGCATAATTTTAAAAGAATGAGAAAATATATACATATATATGTATATAATATGCATTACATATACTTGTAATAATATATATAATCTATATGTTGTAGAATTTATAATTAATTGCAATTTTACTTAATCTCGCGTATAACAATAGCAAATAAATAAATACATATTGCAATTATTTTCGAATAAAAGAAAAATTAAAATTGATCCGTTGCAACTTTTACAAACTTTACAAACTGTGCGTCTTATTCTATTTTTCTTTATATTTTAAACAAAATATAAATAATTTTAGCCACTTTAATCAAGTAAAATGAGAGAAGAGAGTGCGAGAGAAAACAGTTCACAGCTCGTGTCAACGATTTAAACTTGCAAAATACTGATTATATACTGCACGAACTACAATAATGAGTTGAATAAAATCACATGTGTTCTCGTATTCTCGTGATAGTGAAAGCAAAAGTACATGTTTTTATTTTATCTGTACAAATGCACTTATATGCAATTGATATGTACTCTGATAATTATAATCAATGCAGATTATAAAAGAAATGGAATGCTTTTTTCATAAAACATTTCAATAAATGATACATCTAAAAATAATTATGTTATTAAAATTAAATTTGTCCATTTATAATAATTTAAAAACAAAGTATATGATTACATTTTTTATTTATTAATCACATCCTCTTCTCCTCTCAGATACTTGAATTTTATAATTTTGCTATTGGTTTTCTTTTCTTGCAATGTCATTGTGATATTTTTAAGTGATTTTATTTCTTATAAACACATTGAGTATAAATTATCATATAAAGCATATATAAAAGAAACATAAAAAGAAAGCTAAAATTAAAATATTTTAGTTAAACTTTCTCTCGCACATATTTATACAAAGAATCTGTATTTTATTACAGCCTATATTTTATTATAACATTAAGAAAGATTGATTTCGAGTTTATTATATAGTATAAAAAACAAATGTGTAGACTTTAATTTTTAAACATAGAGAGGCATATTCTTTCATTCTATAATAAAGGAATTAGACAATACATACTTATTCCGCTTCTAATGTTTCAGTTGTATGCACCTGTTCAATATATCATTTATATATGTTTATATAATAAATCTTTAGAGAAATTCCATCTCTCGTTCGATACCGACGAATTTGAGTTGTTCTGTTGGTCCATATCTAGAAATTATCACACAATTTTAATCATTTTATACAATTTTAATCCTAGTTAATATATCGTTTGAATCATGCAAAGTGTACAAATGTATATACCTATAATCGAAAAATAATTCTTCGCCAGGTTGGATCGCTCTCTTAGCAAAAATACCTATTCTGTGATCGCCATTCACCATCATTACTTTTGCATAACAATTTGGATTAATCGAATGATTGGCAAATCTGATTTTATTTCCCTTTCTCGTTGCATCGACGACAAAATCTACAAAATATTTTTTAAATCTTTTCTCTCTTTCTTCTAAAATATCTTATCAATTGTTAATTTACATTATACTTACCATTATTGAGATTGAAAAGAAAACTACACATATATTTGTCGTATACTTTTCCTCTTCTATCGGCCTCATCTTGGCTGATAATCTCGCCGCAGTATTCGGAAATAAATTCGTTCTTTGCTGCCGACTCTTTCAAAAAAATTCCCCAACCCGCTACATCTGATGGTGCCATCAAAAGATGCTTATCTATAAATCACAAAATTTTCGTTTTCTATCTTCGTTTTTTAACAAAACTGTAAAATTAAGTTATTAAACTTACGAAGACCACGTTGTACGCTAACGTTCTTGCAAGATATCTTAGTGATGTGGAACTGATCAGCGCCACACGTTTGGCAAAGATCCGGGTCACATTCTCTCACGGCCAAATAACACGGGCATTGCTTCGTGTTGCACTGAGCCTTACATCTGCAGCCAGGGAATCGATTTTGACATTCGCTGCTGCACTGACAGAATTTTTCGCAAAAGTTTTGCGCCTGTATACAGGGACACGAGTTGTCGCACTGACGTCCCGGATGATCGCAAGGTGCAAAATTGTGCACGTGATTAGCGCCTGTCAAAATTAATCGGAAAATTATCAAATCGAAATATATAAAGATTTAAATTCTTGAAATTAATTAATGCGCATACCAGAATCCTTCTTAAGTTGTATTTTTCTGCAATGCATCGACCATAATCGATGCTTCTTCTTCTTCTTTCGCGGCGGCGTAAAGTCTTTCAGATTCTCTATAGCGGGAATATCCGCAGCCTCTTTTTGCGCAAATTCATATACTTCTTGACACGTTTTCGTTAACATAATTTGTGCCAGCGCGCATGGATTACCGGGAAAGGCTTTGTGAAGAGCTCGGAACAAGCTCTGTTCAGAACCTGTCCACGAGAACTCGCTTTCTGTTTTAATCCGTTTCCCAATTCCTAATAGCGTGAAGGGTGTTTGGTTTTCAGGTTGCGTTTGATCCTCCATAATATCTTCAGGTTTACAGTCTTTGTTAACGTTTTGTTTAAAATCTAATTTGAACAAAATAGAACATTTTAGAACTTTAAATAAACTCCATTTTATGATAATAAGTCCTTGACAATATATTTACCTTGACAACTGCCTCCTTGACCATATTTATTGCTATCGTTGCTGTCTTCGCTGCTTGCTTCATTTCCAGAATCTACGCTTGCTTGTTTTCGTACCTTCCTAGGACCACCACGTTTTTCGTCGCCTTCTTCCTCCTTTATATCTGCTGCCTGTGCTGCTAACTTTTCTTTCATTCCCTCCTGAATACGAAAAGTTTTGATATTAAATCTGTTTTAAAAACAAACATTATATGTAATGTGATAAGTGGCATACCAAATGCATGTAACATTCTGCTCCACATGGCTCCGGAAATGGTTTCAGATCGGGTCCTTTCCGTTTCAGCAAATTCGGACCTGGATGGCAAGCTTGAAGACCTACAAGCAATAATAAACTTACTACTCAATTTACTCTCGTCGGCTAATTCGGTATGGTTAAATGGAGAAAAATTTAGTAGAGAACACAGCGATGAACAATGAATAAAATATGATTGCGGATGAGCCCTTTTGACGATGCCTCTGTGCTAAACAAAAAAAAGCTTCCGATCGATAATGCATTAGTTTATATGCAATATTGTTCTTTACCTTGCGGCGAAGTCCCCCTGGCTGCTACGATAAATCAGGAATCACAAATTATTGTAATTAATAAACCTTCAACTTAAAATACTTAAAGTATGCAACACTAGTAAGTTGTATTTCAGCGAAGTTTTCTCATATTATTAGTATTTTACTTTATTTGTAAAAATACCACAGTAGTTAAATCATTAGATTATATAATAAATTTTAAAAATATAACTATTTTTATACTTCACAAAATACAACTTAAATAATTAAAAAGATTACTTCATTGCGATATACTCACGATGTAAGAAGCAGTCGTATTTGAAGCACCTCCTGCAGAATAAAGTATGGAAAGAATGCATTGTTTGTTCCCTAGGTACACTTTTCGCATTAATACCATCTATATTAGGTGTACATTCTGGAGGCAAAACATTTGGATCAGATCTTTCTGTTAATTCAATATATTTTTCTTTCAATTCCTCTGGCCTTCCCTTATCCGGAAACATGCTTGATATTGCCTAAAAATAATAACTATAAAACAATTGTATCGGAGTTATGCTAATGTTGTATCACTGTATTTAACTCCTCTTACATTGAATATATGCATTGATGGGAAGGGAGTAGCCATCGTCTTTCCACTTTCAGTCTTTTCTATCTTGCTTTCAGACTTTATTTCAATGTCCTTCTTCTCATTTTCTTTTTGATTCTCTTTCTCTTTGAAACATTCTTTTCCCTTCTTTATCTGTTCTCTTTCTTTATCATCTTTCTCGTAATTTGCTAAAGCATTTACCAAATCAACAAAGATAGAATCATCCATAAACCCAGATTCTCTATCGCCATGGACCTGTAACAAAAAGATTATTATTAATATTTGTAAAAATCTTTACACAATCAACTAATACAAGTTCAAACAATTTCCTGTACCTTTCCATCATAATTTTTTATAAGTTCCTCGATAAAAGTGCCATCTTGATCCAAAATCTCATCACCCATATAAGGAATGTTATGTAAAACAGTTTCATCTTCTACCATAAAGTTCTGTTGAATGGGAGCCCAGGTGTACATAGTTGGTATAGGAGTTACTGCATTAAGTGATTTTACAGGACAACTTTGAACATCGCCGTCAGGACTGGTAACTTCAGCTTTTTTCATGCAGGAAAGATGAGGTGGAATGTCTTGCACTGTTAACCACGTTGCCTTTCCATCTGCACAACGCTTTTGTTCAGCTACGAGGAGTTCTATATTCAATAAAAAAAACGTTCAACTATATGATATAAAGTTGTATACTAATAAAGTAGTAGCTATCATTATTTTTAGTATATTTTATTTTATAAATTATAATACAAAGCAAAGAGAGAAAAAGAGAGAAAAAATTCTTTTTCCCTCTCTCTTTCTCTCTTTGATTTGTATTATAATATTCATTCGGAAAGTTATAAAATACGACTTGCCTGTCATAACCTTCCGATTTTTATTCCACGCAATTTTGACTTCGTCTGCTCGCTTGTATCGTTTCATTTGCCGTAAACGCATGTACTCTGATCTAACCCTTTTCTTCCATTCGGCTGAAATTTTGGCTTTCGACATCGTGATTCTTATAGAAAATTAACAGTCCCATTAAAAGTATACGATAAATTCCACTTGATTCCACCATTCAACAGATGTGAATGATGAATGGGGGAAAAGTATCGAATAAGCATTTTGCGCATGCGCACTACACCAGCTGAGGCCAATTCGTTGGATGAGTGTGTGGGAAGTGAATGTGTGTGAGAGTGAGTACGATTGAATGAGTATGTTAGAGGGTGTGTGTGATGTGCGTGACTGTTGCATTTTAATTACCAGTATGTTAAATGTTAAAAGTTAAATGAATAGAAAAAAATATATGTTGAGACATATTAAATAAATAAAAAAACAAATTTTCACCACAATAAATATTAGCGATTTATATTAACTAGAACAATACAAGCGCGCGCTACGCGCGCGCCATTCTTCGGTTTTATGTTTATTAAAAAATAATATAAAATTTGTTTAAACTCGATTAATATTTTTTCATAGAAATCAACTGATTAAAGCGTTAATTTGGTAATTAAATTTTAAAATAATATGTTAAAATATTAAAATAGTAAAATGTTGTAAAATTGTAAATAATATGTTATAATATCTTATTCTCGATTAATATTTTTTGATGGAAATCAGCTGATAACTTTCAAAAATATTAATCCAGTTTAAAGTATTATAATATATTATTTAAAACTAATATTATTATTTTTTTAAATTTTATTTTGAACAAACTGTCAAACTGCTAATTCTCGCGATAACAGCCTCTCGATGCTACGAATATAACATACAACGCGAATCTTGACAGCCAATAAGCATCGCGGAAAAGCGACAACAATAAGCTTTGATATATGCGAGTATCGATTTTACATATCTTTTTTAGAAAAGAAAATAATTCAACCTTTTTGTCACGCAATTACTCTGCCATGAGCATAAAATATTAAATTCGAGTCAAAAATAATAAAATAATAACTCGCACTTTATATATCGTAACTTTATTATGCGAAAAAGTAAGAATGTAGAGAAATTAAGTAGTACGAGTCAACAATTTCTCAGTACGCCTTTTCGTCGCGCAATCATTTAATCATTAACATAAAATTATAAATGCATGAATAATGTATTGTTTGCAGATTATTTTGGTACCATAAGCATAGCAGCATACTTCCTTTTTGGTCTAATAAACGTAAAATGAATCCGCGGCGTATGGGATCCGCGGCTTAAAAATTTTAATTTTCAGTATTTTAAAACGCGCCAAAAATTATTCGTTTACATATTTCAACAGCACATTGCCTGCACATTATGATGGTACCATCACCATACCAGCGTACTACCTTTTTGGTCTAATAAACTTAAAATGAATCCGCGCCGTATGGGATCCGCGGCTTAAAAATTTTAATTTTCAGTATTTTAAAACGCGCCAAAAATTATTCGTTTACATATTTCAACAGTACGTTGCCTGCACATTATGATGGTACCGTCACCATACCAGCCAACAAACTTTTTGGTGTAATATACGTAATATAATTGTGCGCTATATGGGATCCGCGGCTTAAAAATATTAATTTTCTATATTTTAAAACGAGCCAAAAATTAATCATATATAAGTTTCAATAGTGTATTGTTTGCAGATTATTTTGGTACCATCAGCATATCAGCGTACTACCTTTTTGGTCTAATATACGTAAAATGAATCCGCGCCGTATGGGGTTCGCGGGTAAAAAATTTTAATTTTCAATATTTTAAAGCGAGCCAAAAATTAATCTTTCATATATTTCAACAGTACATTGACTGCACCTCAAAAATTCATCGATTATTCATTTTAATAGTACATTGATTACAGAATTATTTGGTATCAAGCAGACACCAGCGTACAAATTTTTTAATATGATATACATAAAATAAGGATGCGTCGCATAGGGTCAGCGGCAAAAAAGTATCGATTTCTAATATTTTAAGACGAGCCAAAAATTCATCGATTATACATTTTAATAGTACATTGATTACAGAATCTTCTGGTACCATGCAGACCCCAGCGTACAAATTTTTTAACTTGATATACATAAAATAAGATTGCGTTGCATAGGGTCAGCGGTAAAAAAGTATCGATTTCTAATATTTTAAGACGAGCCAAAAATTCATCGATTATACATTTTAAAAGTACATTGATTACAGAATCTATTGGTACCAAGCAGACAACAGCGTACAAACTTTTTCATTTGCTATACATAAATTAAGGATGCGTCGCATAGGGTCAGCGGCATAAATGTATTAATTTCTAATATTTAAAGACGAGCCAAAAATTCATCGATTATACATTTTAATAGTACATTGATTACAAATTCTTTTGGTACCATGCAGACACCAGCGTACAAATTTTTTAATACGATAAACATAAAATAAGGATGCGTCGCACAGGATCCGCGTCAAAAAGTATCGATTTCTAATATTTTAAGACGAGCCAAAAATTCATCGATTATACATTTTAATAGTACATTAATTACAGAAACATTTGGTACCAAACAGACACCAGCGTACTAATTTTTTAACTAGATATACATAAAATAATGTTGCGTCGCATAGGGTCAGCGGTAAAAAAGTATGGATTTCTAATATTTTAAGACGAGCCAAAAATTCATCGATTATACATTTTAAAAGTACAGTGATTACAGAATCTTTTGGTACCATGCAGACACCAGCGTACAAATTTTTTAATATGATATATATAAAATAAGGTTGCGTCGCATAGGGTAGGCGGTAAAAAGTATCGATTTCCAATATTTTAAGACGAGCCAAAAATTCATCGATTATACATTTTAATAGTATATTGATTACAGAATCTTTTGGTACCAAACAGACACCAGCGTACAAATTTTTTAACTAGATATACATAAAATAATGTTGCGTCGCATAGGGTCAGCGATAAAAAAGTATGGATTTCTAATATTTTAAGACGAGCCAAAAATTCATCGATTATACATTTTAAAAGTACAGTGATTACAGAATCTTTTGGTACCAAGCAGACAACAGCGTACAAACTTTTTCATTTGCTATACATAAATTAAGGATGCGTCGCATAGGGTCAGCGGCATAAATGTATTAATTTCTAATATTTAAAGACGAGCCAAAAATTCATCGATTATACATTTTAATAGTACATTGATTACAGAATATTTTGGTACCAAGCAGACAACAGCGTACAAACTTTTTCATTTGCTATACATAAATTAAGGATGCGTCGCATAGGGTCAGCGGCATAAATGTATTAATTTCTAATATTTTAAGACGAGCCAAAAATTCATCGATTATACATTTTAGTAGTATATTGATTACAGAATCTTTTGGTACCAAACAGACACCAGCGTACAAATTTTTTAACTAGATATACATAAAATAATGTTGCGTCGCATAGGGTCAGCGGTAAAAAAGTATGGATTTCTAATATTTTAAGACGAGCCACAAATTCATCGATTATACATTTTAAAAGTACAGTGATTACAGAATCTTTTGGTACCAAGCAGACAACAGCGTACAAACTTTTTCATTTGCTATACATAAATTAAGGATGCGTCGCATAGGGTCAGCGGCATAAATGTATTAATTTCTAATATTTTAAGACGAGCCAAAAATTCCTCGATTATACATTTTAATAGTACATTGATTACAGAATATTTTGGTACCATGCAGACACCAGCGTACAAATTTTTTAATACGATAAACATAAAATAAGGATGCGTCGCACAGGATCCGCGTCAAAAAAGTATCGATTTCTAATATTTTAAGACGAGCCAAAAATTCATCGATTATACATTTTAAAAGTACATTGATTACAGAATCTTTTGGTACCAAGCAGACAACAGCGTACAAACTTTTTCATTTGGTATACATAAATTAAGGATGCGTCGCAAAGGGTCAGCGGCATAAATGTATTAACTTCTAATATTTTAAGACGAGCCAAAAATTCATCGATTATACATTTTAATAGTATATTGATTACAGAATCTTTTGGTACCAAACAGACACCAGCGTACAAATTTTTTAACTAGATATACATAAAATAATGTTGCGTCGCATAGGGTCAGCGGTAAAAAAGTATGGATTTCTAATATTTTAAGACGAGCCAAAAATTCATCGATTATACATTTTAAAAGTACAGTGATTACAGAATCTTTTGGTACCAAGCAGACAACAGCGTACAAACTTTTTCATTTGCTATACATAAATTAAGGATGCGTCGCATAGGGTCAGCGGCATAAATGTATTAATTTCTAATATTTTAAGACGAGCCAAAAATTCATCGATTATACATTTTAATAGTACATTGATTACAGAATATTTTGGTACCATGCAGACACCAGCGTACAAATTTTTTAATACGATAAACATAAAATAAGGATGCGTCGCACAGGATCCGCGTCAAAAAAGTATCGATTTCTAATATTTTAAGACGAGCCAAAAATTCATCGATTATACATTTTAATAGTACATTAATTACAGAAACATTTGGTACCAAACAGACACCAGCGTACTAATTTTTTAACTTGATATACATAAAATAAAGTTGCGTCGCATAGGGTCAGCGGTAAAAAGTATCGATTTCAAATATTTTAAGACGAGCCAAAAATTCATCGATTATACAATTTAAAAGTACATTGATTACAGAATCTTTTGGTACCAAGCAGACAACAGCGTACAAACTTTTTCATTTGCTATACATAAATTAAGGATGCGTCGCAAAGGGTCAGCGGCATAAAAGTATTAATTTCTAATATTTTAAGACGAGTCAAAAATTCATCGATTATACATTTTAATAGTATATTGATTACAGAATCTTTTGGTACCAAACAGACACCAGCGTACAAATTTTTTAACTAGATATACATAAAATAATGTTGCGTCGCATAGGGTCAGCGGTAAAAAAGTATGGATTTCTAATATTTTAAGACGAGCCAAAAATTCATCGATTATACATTTTAAAAGTACAGTGATTACAGAATCTTTTGGTACCATGCAGACAGCAGCGTACAAATTTTTTAATATGATATACATAAAATAAGGATGCGTCGCATAGGGTTAGCGGCAAAAAAGTATCGATTTCTAATATTTTAAGACGAGCCAAAAATTCATCGATTATACATTTTAATAGTACATTGATTACAGAATCTTTTGGTACCAAGCAGACAACAGCGTACAAACTTTTTCATTTGCTATACATAAATTAAGGATGCGTCGCATAGGGTCAGCGGCATAAATGTATTAATTTCTAATATTTTAAGACGAGCCAAAAATTCATCGATTATACATTTTAATAGTACATTGATTACAGAATATTTTGGTACCATGCAGACACCAGCGTACAAATTTTTTAATACGATAAACATAAAATAAGGATGCGTCGCACAGGATCCGCGTCAAAAAAGTATCGATTTCTAATATTTTAAGACGAGCCAAAAATTCATCGATTATACATTTTAAAAGTACATTGATTACAGAATCTTTTGGTACCAAGCAGACAACAGCGTACAAACTTTTTCATTTGGTATACATAAATTAAGGATGCGTCGCAAAGGGTCAGCGGCATAAATGTATTAATTTCTAATATTTTAAGACGAGCCAAAAATTCATCGATTATACATTTTAAAAGTACATTGATTACAGAATCTTTTGGTACCAAGCAGACAACAGCGTACAAACTTTTTCATTTGCAATACATAAATTAAAGATGCGTCACATAGGGTCAGCGGCATAAATGTATTAATTTCTAATATTTTAAGACGAGCCAAAAATTCCTCGATTATACATTTTAATAGTACATTGATTACAGAATATTTTGGTATCATGCAGACACCAGCGTACAAATTTTTTAATACGATAAACATAAAATAAGGATGCGTCGCACAGGATCAGCGTCAAAAAAGTATCGATTTCTAATATTTTAAGACGAGCCAAAAATTCATCGATTATACATTTTAATAGTACATTAATTACAGAAATATTTGGTACCAAACAGACACCAGCGTACTAATTTTTTAACTTGATATACATAAAATAAAGTTGCGTCGCATAGGGTCAGCGGTAAAAAGTATCGATTTCAAATATTTTAAGACGAGCCAAAAATTCATCGATTATACATTTTAAAAGTACATTGATTACAGAATCTTTTGGTACCAAGCAGACAACAGCGTACAAACTTTTTCATATGCTATACATAAATTAAGGATGCGTCGCAAAGGGTCAGCGGCATAAATGTATTAATTTCTAATATTTTAAGACGAGCCAAAAATTCATCGATTATACATTTTAATAGTATATTGATTACAGAATCTTTTGGTACCAAACAGACACCAGCGTACAAATTTTTTAACTAGATATACATAAAATAATGTTGCGTCGCATAGGGTCAGCGGTAAAAAAGTATGGATTTCTAATATTTTAAGACGAGCCAAAAATTCATCGATTATACATTTTAAAAGTACAGTGATTACAGAATCTTTTGGTACCATGCAGACACCAGCGTACAAATTTTTTAATATGATATACATAAAATAAGGATGCGTCGCATAGGGTTAGCGGCAAAAAAGTATCGATTTCTAATATTTTAAGACGAGCCAAAAATTCATCGATTATACATTTTAATAGTACATTAATTACAGAAACATTTGGTACCAAACAGACACCAGCGTACTAATTTTTTAACTTGATATACATAAAATAAAGTTGCGTCGCATAGGGTCAGCGGTAAATAGTATCGATTTCCAATATTTTAAGACGAGCCAAAATTCATCGATTATACATTTTAATAGTACATTGATTACAGAATCTTTTGGTACCAAGCAGACAACAGCGTACAAACTTTTTCATTTGCTATACATAAATTAAGGATGCGTCGCATAGGGTCAGCGGCATAAATGTATTAATTTCTAATATTTTAAGACGAGCCAAAAATTCATCGATTATACATTTTAGTAGTATATTGATTACAGAATCTTTTGGTACCAAACAGACACCAGCGTACAAATTTTTTAACTAGATATACATAAAATAATGTTGCGTCGCATAGGGTCAGCGGTAAAAAAGTATGGATTTCTAATATTTTAAGACGAGCCACAAATTCATCGATTATACATTTTAAAAGTACAGTGATTACAGAATCTTTTGGTACCAAGCAGACAACAGCGTACAAACTTTTTCATTTGCTATACATAAATTAAGGATGCGTCGCATAGGGTCAGCGGCATAAATGTATTAATTTCTAATATTTTAAGACGAGCCAAAAATTCCTCGATTATACATTTTAATAGTACATTGATTACAGAATATTTTGGTACCATGCAGACACCAGCGTACAAATTTTTTAATACGATAAACATAAAATAAGGATGCGTCGCACAGGATCCGCGTCAAAAAAGTATCGATTTCTAATATTTTAAGACGAGCCAAAAATTCATCGATTATACATTTTAAAAGTACATTGATTACAGAATCTTTTGGTACCAAGCAGACAACAGCGTACAAACTTTTTCATATGCTATACATAAATTAAGGATGCGTCGCAAAGGGTCAGCGGCATAAATGTATTAATTTCTAATATTTTAAGACGAGCCAAAAATTCATCGATTATACATTTTAATAGTATATTGATTACAGAATCTTTTGGTACCAAACAGACACCAGCGTACAAATTTTTTAACTAGATATACATAAAATAATGTTGCGTCGCATAGGGTCAGCGGTAAAAAAGTATGGATTTCTAATATTTTAAGACGAGCCAAAAATTCATCGATTATACATTTTAAAAGTACAGTGATTACAGAATCTTTTGGTACCAAGCAGACAACAGCGTACAAACTTTTTCATTTGCTATACATAAATTAAGGATGCGTCGCATAGGGTCAGCGGCATAAATGTATTAATTTCTAATATTTTAAGACGAGCCAAAAATTCATCGATTATACATTTTAATAGTACATTGATTACAGAATATTTTGGTACCATGCAGACACCAGCGTACAAATTTTTTAATACGATAAACATAAAATAAGGATGCGTCGCACAGGATCCGCGTCAAAAAAGTATCGATTTCTAATATTTTAAGACGAGCCAAAAATTCATCGATTATACATTTTAATAGTACATTAATTACAGAAACATTTGGTACCAAACAGACACCAGCGTACTAATTTTTTAACTTGATATACATAAAATAAAGTTGCGTCGCATAGGGTCAGCGGTAAAAAGTATCGATTTCAAATATTTTAAGACGAGCCAAAAATTCATCGATTATACATTTTAAAAGTACATTGATTACAGAATCTTTTGGTACCAAGCAGACAACAGCGTACAAACTTTTTCATTTGCTATACATAAATTAAGGATGCGTCGCAAAGGGTCAGCGGCATAAAAGTATTAATTTCTAATATTTTAAGACGAGCCAAAAATTCATCGATTATACATTTTAATAGTATATTGATTACAGAATCTTTTGGTACCAAACAGACACCAGCGTACAAATTTTTTAACTAGATATACATAAAATAATGTTGCGTCGCATAGGGTCAGCGGTAAAAAAGTATGGATTTCTAATATTTTAAGACGAGCCAAAAATTCATCGATTATACATTTTAAAAGTACAGTGATTACAGAATCTTTTGGTACCATGCAGACAGCAGCGTACAAATTTTTTAATATGATATACATAAAATAAGGATGCGTCGCATAGGGTTAGCGGCAAAAAAGTATCGATTTCTAATATTTTAAGACGAGCCAAAAATTCATCGATTATACATTTTAATAGTACATTAATTACAGAAACATTTGGTACCAAACAGACACCAGCGTACTAATTTTTTAACTAGATATACATAAAATAATGTTGCGCATAGGGTCAGCGGTAAAAAAGTATGGATTTCTAATATTTTAAGACGAGCCAAAAATTCATCGATTATACATTTTAAAAGTACAGTGATTACAGAATCTTTTGGTACCATGCAGACACCAGCGTACAAATTTTTTAATATGATATACATAAAATAAGGTTGCGTCGCATAGGGTAGGCGGTAAAAAGTATCGATTTCCAATATTTTAAGACGAGCCAAAAATTCATCGATTATACATTTTAATAGTATATTGATTACAGAATCTTTTGGTACCAAACAGACACCAGCGTACAAATTTTTTAACTAGATATACATAAAATAATGTTGCGTCGCATAGGGTCAGCGGTAAAAAAGTATGGATTTCTAATATTTTAAGACGAGCCACAAATTCATCGATTATACATTTTAAAAGTACAGTGATTACAGAATCTTTTGGTACCAAGCAGACAACAGCGTACAAACTTTTTCATTTGCTATACATAAATTAAGGATGCGTCGCATAGGGTCAGCGGCATAAATGTATTAATTTCTAATATTTTAAGACGAGCCAAAAATTCCTCGATTATACATTTTAATAGTACATTGATTACAGAATATTTTGGTACCATGCAGACACCAGCGTACAAATTTTTTAATACGATAAACATAAAATAAGGATGCGTCGCACAGGATCCGCGTCAAAAAAGTATCGATTTCTAATATTTTAAGACGAGCCAAAAATTCATCGATTATACATTTTAAAAGTACAGTGATTACAGAATCTTTTGGTACCAAGCAGACAACAGCGTACAAACTTTTTCATTTGCTATACATAAATTAAGGATGCGTCGCATAGGGTCAGCGGCATAAATGTATTAATTTCTAATATTTTAAGACGAGCCAAAAATTCATCGATTATACATTTTAATAGTACATTGATTACAGAATATTTTGGTACCATGCAGACACCAGCGTACAAATTTTTTAATACGATAAACATAAAATAAGGATGCGTCGCACAGGATCCGCGTCAAAAAAGTATCGATTTCTAATATTTTAAGACGAGCCAAAAATTCATCGATTATACATTTTAATAGTATATTGATTACAGAATCTTTTGGTACCAAACAGACACCAGCGTACAAATTTTTTAACTAGATATACATAAAATAATGTTGCGTCGCATAGGGTCAGCGGTAAAAAAGTATGGATTTCTAATATTTTAAGACGAGCCACAAATTCATCGATTATACATTTTAAAAGTACAGTGATTACAGAATCTTATGGTACCAAGCAGACAACAGCGTACAAACTTTTTCATTTGCTATACATAAATTAAGGATGCGTCGCATAGGGTCAGCGGCATAAATGTATTAATTTCTAATATTTTAAGACGAGCCAAAAATTCCTCGATTATACATTTTAATAGTACATTGATTACAGAATATTTTGGTACCATGCAGACACCAGCGTACAAATTTTTTAATACGATAAACATAAAATAAGGATGCGTCGCACAGGATCCGCGTCAAAAAAGTATCGATTTCTAATATTTTAAGACGAGCCAAAAATTCATCGATTATACATTTTAAAAGTACATTGATTACAGAATCTTTTGGTACCAAGCAGACAACAGCGTACAAACTTTTTCATTTGGTATACATAAATTAAGGATGCGTCGCATAGGGTCAGCGGCATAAATGTATTAATTTCTAATATTTTAAGACGAGCCAAAAATTCATCGATTATACATTTTAATAGTACATTGATTACATAATATTTTGGTACCATGCAGACACCAGCGTACAAATTTTTTAATACGATAAACATAAAATAAGGATGCGTCGCACAGGATCCGCGTCAAAAAAGTATCGATTTCTAATATTTTAAGACGAGCCAAAAATTCATCGATTATACATTTTAAAAGTACATTGATTACAGAATCTTTTGGTACCAAGCAGACAACAGCGTACAAACTTTTTCATTTGGTATACATAAATTAAGGATGCGTCGCAAAGGGTCAGCGGCATAAATGTATTAATTTCTAATATTTTAAGACGAGCCAAAAATTCATCGATTATACATTTTAAAAGTACATTGATTACAGAATCTTTTGGTACCAAGCAGACAACAGCGTACAAACTTTTTCATTTGCAATACATAAATTAAGGATGCGTCACATAGGGTCAGCGGCATAAATGTATTAATTTCTAATATTTTAAGACGAGCCAAAAATTCCTCGATTATACATTTTAATAGTACATTGATTACAGAATATTTTGGTATCATGCAGACACCAGCGTACAAATTTTTTAATACGATAAACATAAAATAAGGATGCGTCGCACAGGATCCGCGTCAAAAAAGTATCGATTTCTAATATTTTAAGACGAGCCAAAAATTCATCGATTATACATTTTAATAGTACATTAATTACAGAAATATTTGGTACCAAACAGACACCAGCGTACTAATTTTTTAACTTGATATACATAAAATAAAGTTGCGTCGCATAGGGTCAGCGGTAAAAAGTATCGATTTCAAATATTTTAAGACGAGCCAAAAATTCATCGATTATACATTTTAAAAGTACATTGATTACAGAATCTTTTGGTACCAAGCAGACAACAGCGTACAAACTTTTTCATATGCTATACATAAATTAAGGATGCGTCGCAAAGGGTCAGCGGTAAAAAAGTATGGATTTCTAATATTTTAAGACGAGCCAAAAATTCATCGATTATACATTTTAAAAGTACAGTGATTACAGAATCTTTTGGTACCATGCAGACAGCAGCGTACAAATTTTTTAATATGATATACATAAAATAAGGATGCGTCGCATAGGGTTAGCGGCAAAAAAGTATCGATTTCTAATATTTTAAGACGAGCCAAAAATTCATCGATTATACATTTTAATAGTACATTAATTACAGAAACATTTGGTACCAAACAGACACCAGCGTACTAATTTTTTAATACGATAAACATAAAATAAGGATGCGTCGCACAGGATCCGCGTCAAAAAGTATCGATTTCTAATATTTTAAGACTAGCCAAAAATTCATCGATTATACATTTTAATAGTACATTAATTACAGAAACATTTGGTACCAAACAGACACCAGCGTACTAATTTTTTAACTAGATATACATAAAATAATGTTGCGCATAGGGTCAGCGGTAAAAAAGTATGGATTTCTAATATTTTAAGACGAGCCAAAAATTCATCGATTATACATTTTAAAAGTACAGTGATTACAGAATCTTTTGGTACCATGCAGACACCAGCGTACAAATTTTTTAATATGATATACATAAAATAAGGTTGCGTCGCATAGGGTAGGCGGTAAAAAGTATCGATTTCCAATATTTTAAGACGAGCCAAAAATTCATCGATTATACATTTTAATAGTATATTGATTACAGAATCTTTTGGTACCAAACAGACACCAGCGTACAAATTTTTTAACTAGATATACATAAAATAATGTTGCGTCGCATAGGGTCAGCGGTAAAAAAGTATGGATTTCTAATATTTTAAGACGAGCCACAAATTCATCGATTATACATTTTAAAAGTACAGTGATTACAGAATCTTTTGGTACCAAGCAGACAACAGCGTACAAACTTTTTCATTTGCTATACATAAATTAAGGATGCGTCGCATAGGGTCAGCGGCATAAATGTATTAATTTCTAATATTTTAAGACGAGCCAAAAATTCCTCGATTATACATTTTAATAGTACATTGATTACAGAATATTTTGGTACCATGCAGACACCAGCGTACAAATTTTTTAATACGATAAACATAAAATAAGGATGCGTCGCACAGGATCCGCGTCAAAAAAGTATCGATTTCTAATATTTTAAGACGAGCCAAAAATTCATCGATTATACATTTTAAAAGTACATTGATTACAGAATCTTTTGGTACCAAGCAGACAACAGCGTACAAATTTTTTCATTTGGTATACATAAATTAAGGATGCGTCGCAAAGGGTCAGCGGCATAAATGTATTAACTTCTAATATTTTAAGACGAGCCAAAAATTCATCGATTATACATTTTAATAGTATATTGATTACAGAATCTTTTGGTACCAAACAGACACCAGCGTACAAATTTTTTAACTAGATATACATAAAATAATGTTGCGTCGCATAGGGTCAGCGGTAAAAAAGTATGGATTTCTAATATTTTAAGACGAGCCAAAAATTTATCGATTATACATTTTAAAAGTACAGTGATTACAGAATCTTTTGGTACCAAGCAGACAACAGCGTACAAACTTTTTCATTTGCTATACATAAATTAAGGATGCGTCGCATAGGGTCAGCGGCATAAATGTATTAATTTCTAATATTTTAAGACGAGCCAAAAATTCATCGATTATACATTTTAATAGTACATTGATTACAGAATATTTTGGTACCAAGCAGACAACAGCGTACAAACTTTTTCATTTGCTATACATAAATTAAGGATGCGTCGCATTGGGTCAGCGGCATAAATGTATTAATTTCTAATATTTTAAGACGAGCCAAAAATTCATCGATTATACATTTTAATAGTATATTGATTACAGAATCTTTTGGTACCAAACAGACACCAGCGTACAAATTTTTTAACTAGATATACATAAAATAATGTTGCGTCGCATAGGGTCAGCGGTAAAAAAGTATGGATTTCTAATATTTTAAGACGAGCCAAAAATTCATCGATTATACATTTTAAAAGTACAGTGATTACAGAATCTTTTGGTACCAAGCAGACAACAGCGTACAAACTTTTTCATTTGCTATACATAAATTAAGGATGCGTCGCATAGGGTCAGCGGCATAAATGTATTAATTTCTAATATTTTAAGACGAGCCAAAAATTCATCGATTATACATTTTAATAGTACATTGATTACAGAATATTTTGGTACCATGCAGACACCAGCGTACAAATTTTTTAATACGATAAACATAAAATAAGGATGCGTCGCACAGGATCCGCGTCAAAAAAGTATCGATTTCTAATATTTTAAGACGAGCCAAAAATTCATCGATTATACATTTTAATAGTACATTAATTACAGAAACATTTGGTACCAAACAGACACCAGCGTACTAATTTTTTAACTTGATATACATAAAATAAAGTTGCGTCGCATAGGGTCAGCGGTAAAAAGTATCGATTTCAAATATTTTAAGACGAGCCAAAAATTCATCGATTATACATTTTAAAAGTACATTGATTACAGAATCTTTTGGTACCAAGCAGACAACAGCGTACAAACTTTTTCATTTGCTATACATAAATTAAGGATGCGTCGCAAAGGGTCAGCGGCATAAAAGTATTAATTTCTAATATTTTAAGACGAGCCAAAAATTCATCGATTATACATTTTAATAGTATATTGATTACAGAATCTTTTGGTACCAAACAGACACCAGCGTACAAATTTTTTAACTAGATATACATAAAATAATGTTGCGTCGCATAGGGTCAGCGGTAAAAAAGTATGGATTTCTAATATTTTAAGACGAGCCAAAAATTCATCGATTATACATTTTAAAAGTACAGTGATTACAGAATCTTTTGGTACCATGCAGACAGCAGCGTACAAATTTTTTAATATGATATACATAAAATAAGGATGCGTCGCATAGGGTTAGCGGCAAAAAAGTATCGATTTCTAATATTTTAAGACGAGCCAAAAATTCATCGATTATACATTTTAATAGTACATTAATTACAGAAACATTTGGTACCAAACAGACACCAGCGTACTAATTTTTTAACTAGATATACATAAAATAATGTTGCGCATAGGGTCAGCGGTAAAAAAGTATGGATTTCTAATATTTTAAGACGAGCCAAAAATTCATCGATTATACATTTTAAAAGTACAGTGATTACAGAATCTTTTGGTACCATGCAGACACCAGCGTACAAATTTTTTAATATGATATACATAAAATAAGGTTGCGTCGCATAGGGTAGGCGGTAAAAAGTATCGATTTCCAATATTTTAAGACGAGCCAAAAATTCATCGATTATACATTTTAATAGTACATTGATTACAGAATCTTTTGGTACCAAGCAGACAACAGCGTACAAACTTTTTCATTTGCTATACATAAATTAAGGATGCGTCGCATAGGGTCAGCGGCATAAATGTATTAATTTCTAATATTTTAAGACGAGCCAAAAATTCATCGATTATACATTTTAATAGTACATTGATTACAGAATATTTTGGTACCATGCAGACACCAGCGTACAAATTTTTTAATACGATAAACATAAAATAAGGATGCGTCGCACAGGATCCGCGTCAAAAAAGTATCGATTTCTAATATTTTAAGACGAGCCAAAAATTCATCGATTATACATTTTAAAAGTACATTGATTACAGAATCTTTTGGTACCAAGCAGACAACAGCGTACAAACTTTTTCATTTGGTATACATAAATTAAGGATGCGTCGCAAAGGGTCAGCGGCATAAATGTATTAATTTCTAATATTTTAAGACGAGCCAAAAATTCATCGATTATACATTTTAAAAGTACATTGATTACAGAATCTTTTGGTACCAAGCAGACAACAGCGTACAAACTTTTTCATTTGCAATACATAAATTAAAGATGCGTCACATAGGTTCAGCGGCATAAATGTATTAATTTCTAATATTTTAAGACGAGCCAAAAATTCCTCGATTATACATTTTAATAGTACATTGATTACAGAATATTTTGGTATCATGCAGACACCAGCGTACAAATTTTTTAATACGATAAACATAAAATAAGGATGCGTCGCACAGGATCCGCGTCAAAAAAGTATCGATTTCTAATATTTTAAGACGAGCCAAAAATTCATCGATTATACATTTTAATAGTACATTAATTACAGAAATATTTGGTACCAAACAGACACCAGCGTACTAATTTTTTAACTTGATATACATAAAATAAAGTTGCGTCGCATAGGGTCAGCGGTAAAAAGTATCGATTTCAAATATTTTAAGACGAGCCAAAAATTCATCGATTATACATTTTAAAAGTACATTGATTACAGAATCTTTTGGTACCAAGCAGACAACAGCGTACAAACTTTTTCATATGCTATACATAAATTAAGGATGCGTCGCAAAGGGTCAGCGGCATAAATGTATTAATTTCTAATATTTTAAGACGAGCCAAAAATTCATCGATTATACATTTTAATAGTATATTGATTACAGAATCTTTTGGTACCAAACAGACACCAGCGTACAAATTTTTTAACTAGATATACATAAAATAATGTTGCGTCGCATAGGGTCAGCGGTAAAAAAGTATGGATTTCTAATATTTTAAGACGAGCCAAAAATTCATCGATTATACATTTTAAAAGTACAGTGATTACAGAATCTTTTGGTACCATGCAGACACCAGCGTACAAATTTTTTAATATGATATACATAAAATAAGGATGCGTCGCATAGGGTTAGCGGCAAAAAAGTATCGATTTCTAATATTTTAAGACGAGCCAAAAATTCATCGATTATACATTTTAATAGTACATTAATTACAGAAACATTTGGTACCAAACAGACACCAGCGTACTAATTTTTTAACTTGATATACATAAAATAAAGTTGCGTCGAATAGGGTCAGCGGTAAATAGTATCGATTTCCAATATTTTAAGACGAGCCAAAATTCATCGATTATACATTTTAATAGTACATTGATTACAGAATCTTTTGGTACCAAGCAGACAACAGCGTACAAACTTTTTCATTTGCTATACATAAATTAAGGATGCGTCGCATAGGGTCAGCGGCATAAATGTATTAATTTCTAATATTTTAAGACGAGCCAAAAATTCATCGATTATACATTTTAGTAGTATATTGATTACAGAATCTTTTGGTACCAAACAGACACCAGCGTACAAATTTTTTAACTAGATATACATAAAATAATGTTGCGTCGCATAGGGTCAGCGGTAAAAAAGTATGGATTTCTAATATTTTAAGACGAGCCACAAATTCATCGATTATACATTTTAAAAGTACAGTGATTACAGAATCTTTTGGTACCAAGCAGACAACAGCGTACAAACTTTTTCATTTGCTATACATAAATTAAGGATGCGTCGCATAGGGTCAGCGGCATAAATGTATTAATTTCTAATATTTTAAGACGAGCCAAAAATTCCTCGATTATACATTTTAATAGTACATTGATTACAGAATATTTTGGTACCATGCAGACACCAGCGTACAAATTTTTTAATACGATAAACATAAAATAAGGATGCGTCGCACAGGATCCGCGTCAAAAAAGTATCGATTTCTAATATTTTAAGACGAGCCAAAAATTCATCGATTATACATTTTAAAAGTACATTGATTACAGAATCTTTTGGTACCAAGCAGACAACAGCGTACAAACTTTTTCATATGCTATACATAAATTAAGAATGCGTCGCAAAGGGTCAGCGGCATAAATGTATTAATTTCTAATATTTTAAGACGAGCCAAAAATTCATCGATTATACATTTTAATAGTATATTGATTACAGAATCTTTTGGTACCAAACAGACACCAGCGTACAAATTTTTTAACTAGATATACATAAAATAATGTTGCGTCGCATAGGGTCAGCGGTAAAAAAGTATGGATTTCTAATATTTTAAGACGAGCCAAAAATTCATCGATTATACATTTTAAAAGTACAGTGATTACAGAATCTTTTGGTACCAAGCAGACAACAGCGTACAAACTTTTTCATTTGCTATACATAAATTAAGGATGCGTCGCATAGGGTCAGCGGCATAAATGTATTAATTTCTAATATTTTAAGACGAGCCAAAAATTCATCGATTATACATTTTAATAGTACATTGATTACAGAATATTTTGGTACCATGCAGACACCAGCGTACAAATTTTTTAATACGATAAACATAAAATAAGGATGCGTCGCACAGGATCCGCGTCAAAAAAGTATCGATTTCTAATATTTTAAGACGAGCCAAAAATTCATCGATTATACATTTTAATAGTACATTAATTACAGAAACATTTGGTACCAAACAGACACCAGCGTACTAATTTTTTAACTTGATATACATAAAATAAAGTTGCGTCGCATAGGGTCAGCGGTAAAAAGTATCGATTTCAAATATTTTAAGACGAGCCAAAAATTCATCGATTATACATTTTAAAAGTACATTGATTACAGAATCTTTTGGTACCAAGCAGACAACAGCGTACAAACTTTTTCATTTGCTATACATAAATTAAGGATGCGTCGCAAAGGGTCAGCGGCATAAAAGTATTAATTTCTAATATTTTAAGACGAGCCAAAAATTCATCGATTATACATTTTAATAGTATATTGATTACAGAATCTTTTGGTACCAAACAGACACCAGCGTACAAATTTTTTAACTAGATATACATAAAATAATGTTGCGTCGCATAGGGTCAGCGGTAAAAAAGTATGGATTTCTAATATTTTAAGACGAGCCAAAAATTCATCGATTATACATTTTAAAAGTACAGTGATTACAGAATCTTTTGGTACCATGCAGACAGCAGCGTACAAATTTTTTAATATGATATACATAAAATAAGGATGCGTCGCATAGGGTTAGCGGCAAAAAAGTATCGATTTCTAATATTTTAAGACGAGCCAAAAATTCATCGATTATACATTTTAATAGTACATTAATTACAGAAACATTTGGTACCAAACAGACACCAGCGTACTAATTTTTTAACTAGATATACATAAAATAATGTTGCGCATAGGGTCAGCGGTAAAAAAGTATGGATTTCTAATATTTTAAGACGAGCCAAAAATTCATCGATTATACATTTTAAAAGTACAGTGATTACAGAATCTTTTGGTACCATGCAGACACCAGCGTACAAATTTTTTAATATGATATACATAAAATAAGGTTGCGTCGCATAGGGTAGGCGGTAAAAAGTATCGATTTCCAATATTTTAAGACGAGCCAAAAATTCATCGATTATACATTTTAATAGTATATTGATTACAGAATCTTTTGGTACCAAACAGACACCAGCGTACAAATTTTTTAACTAGATATACATAAAATAATGTTGCGTCGCATAGGGTCAGCGGTAAAAAAGTATGGATTTCTAATATTTTAAGACGAGCCACAAATTCATCGATTATACATTTTAAAAGTACAGTGATTACAGAATCTTTTGGTACCAAGCAGACAACAGCGTACAAACTTTTTCATTTGCTATACATAAATTAAGGATGCGTCGCATAGGGTCAGCGGCATAAATGTATTAATTTCTAATATTTTAAGACGAGCCAAAAATTCCTCGATTATACATTTTAATAGTACATTGATTACAGAATATTTTGGTACCATGCAGACACCAGCGTACAAATTTTTTAATACGATAAACATAAAATAAGGATGCGTCGCACAGGATCCGCGTCAAAAAAGTATCGATTTCTAATATTTTAAGACGAGCCAAAAATTCATCGATTATACATTTTAAAAGTACAGTGATTACAGAATCTTTTGGTACCAAGCAGACAACAGCGTACAAACTTTTTCATTTGCTATACATAAATTAAGGATGCGTCGCATAGGGTCAGCGGCATAAATGTATTAATTTCTAATATTTTAAGACGAGCCAAAAATTCATCGATTATACATTTTAATAGTACATTGATTACAGAATATTTTGGTACCATGCAGACACCAGCGTACAAATTTTTTAATACGATAAACATAAAATAAGGATGCGTCGCACAGGATCCGCGTCAAAAAAGTATCGATTTCTAATATTTTAAGACGAGCCAAAAATTCATCGATTATACATTTTAATAGTATATTGATTACAGAATCTTTTGGTACCAAACAGACACCAGCGTACAAATTTTTTAACTAGATATACATAAAATAATGTTGCGTCGCATAGGGTCAGCGGTAAAAAAGTATGGATTTCTAATATTTTAAGACGAGCCACAAATTCATCGATTATACATTTTAAAAGTACAGTGATTACAGAATCTTATGGTACCAAGCAGACAACAGCGTACAAACTTTTTCATTTGCTATACATAAATTAAGGATGCGTCGCATAGGGTCAGCGGCATAAATGTATTAATTTCTAATATTTTAAGACGAGCCAAAAATTCCTCGATTATACATTTTAATAGTACATTGATTACAGAATATTTTGGTACCATGCAGACACCAGCGTACAAATTTTTTAATACGATAAACATAAAATAAGGATGCGTCGCACAGGATCCGCGTCAAAAAAGTATCGATTTCTAATATTTTAAGACGAGCCAAAAATTCATCGATTATACATTTTAAAAGTACATTGATTACAGAATCTTTTGGTACCAAGCAGACAACAGCGTACAAACTTTTTCATTTGGTATACATAAATTAAGGATGCCTCGCAAAGGGTCAGCGGCATAAATGTATTAACTTCTAATATTTTAAGACGAGCCAAAAATTCATCGATTATACATTTTAATAGTATATTGATTACAGAATCTTTTGGTACCAAACAGACACCAGCGTACAAATTTTTTAACTAGATATACATAAAATAATGTTGCGTCGCATAGGGTCAGCGGTAAAAAAGTATGGATTTCTAATATTTTAAGACGAGCCAAAAATTCATCGATTATACATTTTAAAAGTACAGTGATTACAGAATCTTTTTGTACCAAGCAGACAACAGCGTACAAACTTTTTCATTTGCTATACATAAATTAAGGATGCGTCGCATAGGGTCAGCGGCATAAATGTATTAATTTCTAATATTTTAAGACGAGCCAAAAATTCATCGATTATACATTTTAATAGTACATTGATTACAAAATATTTTGGTACCAAGCAGACAACAGCGTACAAACTTTTTCATTTGCTATACATAAATTAAGGATGCGTCGCATTGGGTCAGCGGCATAAATGTATTAATTTCTAATATTTTAAGACGAGCCAAAAATTCATCGATTATACATTTTAAAAGTACAGTGTTACAGAATCTTTTGGTACCAAGCAGACAACAGCGTACAAACTTTTTCATTTGCTATACATAAATTAAGGATGCGTCGCATAGGGTCAGCGGCATAAATGTATTAATTTCTAATATTTTAAGACGTGCCAAAAATTCATCGATTATACATTTTAATAGTATATTGATTACAGAATCTTTTGGTACCAAACAGACACCAGCGTACAAATTTTTTAACTAGATATACATAAAATAATGTTGCGTCGCATAGGGTCAGCGGTAAAAAAGTATGGATTTCTAATATTTTAAGACGAGCCAAAAATTCATCGATTATACATTTTAAAAGTACAGTGATTACAGAATCTTTTGGTACCAAGCAGACAACAGCGTACAAACTTTTTCATTTGCTATACATAAATTAAGGATGCGTCGCATAGGGTCAGCGGCATAAATGTATTAATTTCTAATATTTTAAGACGAGCCAAAAATTCATCGATTATACATTTTAATAGTACATTGATTACAGAATATTTTGGTACCATGCAGACACCAGCGTACAAATTTTTTAATACGATAAACATAAAATAAGGATGCGTCGCACAGGATCCGCGTCAAAAAAGTATCGATTTCTAATATTTTAAGACGAGCCAAAAATTCATCGATTATACATTTTAATAGTACATTAATTACAGAAACATTTGGTACCAAACAGACACCAGCGTACTAATTTTTTAACTTGATATACATAAAATAAAGTTGCGTCACATAGGGTCAGCGGTAAAAAGTATCGATTTCAAATATTTTAAGACGAGCCAAAAATTCATCGATTATACATATTAAAAGTACATTGATTACAGAATCTTTTGGTACCAAGCAGACAACAGCGTACAAACTTTTTCATTTGCTATACATAAATTAAGGATGCGTCGCAAAGGGTCAGCGGCATAAATGTATTAATTTCTAATATTTTAAGACGAGCCAAAAATTCATCGATTATACATTTTAGTAGTATATTGATTACAGAATCTTTTGGTACCAAACAGACACCAGCGTACAAATTTTTTAACTAGATATACATAAAATAATGTTGCGTCGCATAGGGTCAGCGGTAAAAAAGTATGGATTTCTAATATTTTAAGACGAGCCAAAAATTCATCGATTATACATTTTAAAAGTACAGTGATTACAGAATCTTTTGGTACCATGCAGACAGCAGCGTACAAATTTTTTAATATGATATACATAAAATAAGGATGCGTCGCATAGGGTTAGCGGCAAAAAAGTATCGATTTCTAATATTTTAAGACGAGCCAAAAATTCATCGATTATACATTTTAATAGTACATTAATTACAGAAATATTTGGTACCAAACAGACACCAGCGTACTAATTTTTTAATACGATAAACATAAAATAAGGATGCGTCGCACAGGATCCGCGTCAAAAAGTATCGATTTCTAATATTTTAAGACGAGCCAAAAATTCATCGATTATACATTTTAATAGTACATTAATTACAGAAACATTTGGTACCAAACAGACACCAGCGTACTAATTTTTTAACTAGATATACATAAAATAATGTTGCGCATAGGGTCAGCGGTAAAAAAGTATGGATTTCTAATATTTTAAGACGAGCCAAAAATTCATCGATTATACATTTTAAAAGTACAGTGATTACAGAATCTTTTGGTACCAAGCAGACAACAGCGTACAAACTTTTTCATTTGCTATACATAAATTAAGGATGCGTCGCAAAGGGTCAGCGGCATAAATGTATTAATTTCTAATATTTTAAGACGAGCCAAAAATTCATCGATTATACATTTTAGTAGTATATTGATTACAGAATCTTTTGGTACCAAACAGACACCAGCGTACAAATTTTTTAACTAGATATACATAAAATAATGTTGCGTCGCATAGGGTCAGCGATAAAAAAGTATGGATTTCTAATATTTTAAGACGAGCCAAAAATTCATCGATTATACATTTTAAAAGTACAGTGATTACAGAATCTTTTGGTACCAAGCAGACAACAGCGTACAAACTTTTTCATTTGCTATACATAAATTAAGGATGCGTCGCATAGGGTCAGCGGCATAAATGTATTAATTTCTAATATTTAAAGACGAGCCAAAAATTCATCGATTATACATTTTAATAGTACATTGATTACAGAATATTTTGGTACCAAGCAGACAACAGCGTACAAACTTTTTCATTTGCTATACATAAATTAAGGATGCGTCGCATAGGGTCAGCGGCATAAATGTATTAATTTCTAATATTTTAAGACGAGCCAAAAATTCATCGATTATACATTTTAGTAGTATATTGATTACAGAATCTTTTGGTACCAAACAGACACCAGCGTACAAATTTTTTAACTAGATATACATAAAATAATGTTGCGTCGCATAGGGTCAGCGGTAAAAAAGTATGGATTTCTAATATTTTAAGACGAGCCACAAATTCATCGATTATACATTTTAAAAGTACAGTGATTACAGAATCTTTTGGTACCAAGCAGACAACAGCGTACAAACTTTTTCATTTGCTATACATAAATTAAGGATGCGTCGCATAGGGTCAGCGGCATAAATGTATTAATTTCTAATATTTTAAGACGAGCCAAAAATTCCTCGATTATACATTTTAATAGTACATTGATTACAGAATATTTTGGTACCATGCAGACACCAGCGTACAAATTTTTTAATACGATAAACATAAAATAAGGATGCGTCGCACAGGATCCGCGTCAAAAAAGTATCGATTTCTAATATTTTAAGACGAGCCAAAAATTCATCGATTATACATTTTAAAAGTACATTGATTACAGAATCTTTTGGTACCAAGCAGACAACAGCGTACAAACTTTTTCATTTGGTATACATAAATTAAGGATGCGTCGCAAAGGGTCAGCGGCATAAATGTATTAACTTCTAATATTTTAAGACGAGCCAAAAATTCATCGATTATACATTTTAATAGTATATTGATTACAGAATCTTTTGGTACCAAACAGACACCAGCGTACAAATTTTTTAACTAGATATACATAAAATAATGTTGCGTCGCATAGGGTCAGCGGTAAAAAAGTATGGATTTCTAATATTTTAAGACGAGCCAAAAATTCATCGATTATACATTTTAAAAGTACAGTGATTACAGAATCTTTTGGTACCAAGCAGACAACAGCGTACAAACTTTTTCATTTGCTATACATAAATTAAGGATGCGTCGCATAGGGTCAGCGGCATAAATGTATTAATTTCTAATATTTTAAGACGAGCCAAAAATTCATCGATTATACATTTTAATAGTACATTGATTACAGAATATTTTGGTACCATGCAGACACCAGCGTACAAATTTTTTAATACGATAAACATAAAATAAGGATGCGTCGCACAGGATCCGCGTCAAAAAAGTATCGATTTCTAATATTTTAAGACGAGCCAAAAATTCATCGATTATACATTTTAATAGTACATTAATTACAGAAACATTTGGTACCAAACAGACACCAGCGTACTAATTTTTTAACTTGATATACATAAAATAAAGTTGCGTCGCATAGGGTCAGCGGTAAAAAGTATCGATTTCAAATATTTTAAGACGAGCCAAAAATTCATCGATTATACATTTTAAAAGTACATTGATTACAGAATCTTTTGGTACCAAGCAGACAACAGCGTACAAACTTTTTCATTTGCTATACATAAATTAAGGATGCGTCGCAAAGGGTCAGCGGCATAAAAGTATTAATTTCTAATATTTTAAGACGAGTCAAAAATTCATCGATTATACATTTTAATAGTATATTGATTACAGAATCTTTTGGTACCAAACAGACACCAGCGTACAAATTTTTTAACTAGATATACATAAAATAATGTTGCGTCGCATAGGGTCAGCGGTAAAAAAGTATGGATTTCTAATATTTTAAGACGAGCCAAAAATTCATCGATTATACATTTTAAAAGTACAGTGATTACAGAATCTTTTGGTACCATGCAGACAGCAGCGTACAAATTTTTTAATATGATATACATAAAATAAGGATGCGTCGCATAGGGTTAGCGGCAAAAAAGTATCGATTTCTAATATTTTAAGACGAGCCAAAAATTCATCGATTATACATTTTAATAGTACATTAATTACAGAAACATTTGGTACCAAACAGACACCAGCGTACTAATTTTTTAACTAGATATACATAAAATAATGTTGCGCATAGGGTCAGCGGTAAAAAAGTATGGATTTCTAATATTTTAAGACGAGCCAAAAATTCATCGATTATACATTTTAAAAGTACAGTGATTACAGAATCTTTTGGTACCATGCAGACACCAGCGTACAAATTTTTTAATATGATATACATAAAATAAGGTTGCGTCGCATAGGGTAGGCGGTAAAAAGTATCGATTTCCAATATTTTAAGACGAGCCAAAAATTCATCGATTATACATTTTAATAGTATATTGATTACAGAATCTTTTGGTACCAAACAGACACCAGCGTACAAATTTTTTAACTAGATATACATAAAATAATGTTGCGTCGCATAGGGTCAGCGGTAAAAAAGTATGGATTTCTAATATTTTAAGACGAGCCACAAATTCATCGATTATACATTTTAAAAGTACAGTGATTACAGAATCTTTTGGTACCAAGCAGACAACAGCGTACAAACTTTTTCATTTGCTATACATAAATTAAGGATGCGTCGCATAGGGTCAGCGGCATAAATGTATTAATTTCTAATATTTTAAGACGAGCCAAAAATTCATCGATTATACATTTTAATAGTACATTAATTACAGAAACATTTGGTACCAAACAGACACCAGCGTACTAATTTTTTAACTTGATATACATAAAATAAAGTTGCGTCGCATAGGGTAGGCGGTAAAAAGTATCGATTTCCAATATTTTAAGACGAGCCAAAAATTCATCGATTATACATTTTAATAGTATATTGATTACAGAATCTTTTGGTACCAAACAGACACCAGCGTACAAATTTTTTAACTAGATATACATAAAATAATGTTGCGTCGCATAGGGTCAGCGATAAAAAAGTATGGATTTCTAATATTTTAAGACGAGCCAAAAATTCATCGATTATACATTTTAAAAGTACAGTGATTACAGAATCTTTTGGTACCAAGCAGACAACAGCGTACAAACTTTTTCATTTGCTATACATAAATTAAGGATGCGTCGCATAGGGTCAGCGGCATAAATGTATTAATTTCTAATATTTAAAGACGAGCCAAAAATTCATCGATTATACATTTTAATAGTACATTGATTACAGAATATTTTGGTACCAAGCAGACAACAGCGTACAAACTTTTTCATTTGCTATACATAAATTAAGGATGCGTCGCATAGGGTCAGCGGCATAAATGTATTAATTTCTAATATTTTAAGACGAGCCAAAAATTCATCGATTATACATTTTAGTAGTATATTGATTACAGAATCTTTTGGTACCAAACAGACACCAGCGTACAAATTTTTTAACTAGATATACATAAAATAATGTTGCGTCGCATAGGGTCAGCGGTAAAAAAGTATGGATTTCTAATATTTTAAGACGAGCCACAAATTCATCGATTATACATTTTAAAAGTACAGTGATTACAGAATCTTTTGGTACCAAGCAGACAACAGCGTACAAACTTTTTCATTTGCTATACATAAATTAAGGATGCGTCGCATAGGGTCAGCGGCATAAATGTATTAATTTCTAATATTTTAAGACGAGCCAAAAATTCCTCGATTATACATTTTAATAGTACATTGATTACAGAATATTTTGGTACCATGCAGACACCAGCGTACAAATTTTTTAATACGATAAACATAAAATAAGGATGCGTCGCACAGGATCCGCGTCAAAAAAGTATCGATTTCTAATATTTTAAGACGAGCCAAAAATTCATCGATTATACATTTTAAAAGTACATTGATTACAGAATCTTTTGGTACCAAGCAGACAACAGCGTACAAACTTTTTCATTTGGTATACATAAATTAAGGATGCGTCGCAAAGGGTCAGCGGCATAAATGTATTAACTTCTAATATTTTAAGACGAGCCAAAAATTCATCGATTATACATTTTAATAGTATATTGATTACAGAATCTTTTGGTACCAAACAGACACCAGCGTACAAATTTTTTAACTAGATATACATAAAATAATGTTGCGTCGCATAGGGTCAGCGGTAAAAAAGTATGGATTTCTAATATTTTAAGACGAGCCAAAAATTCATCGATTATACATTTTAAAAGTACAGTGATTACAGAATCTTTTGGTACCAAGCAGACAACAGCGTACAAACTTTTTCATTTGCTATACATAAATTAAGGATGCGTCGCATAGGGTCAGCGGCATAAATGTATTAATTTCTAATATTTTAAGACGAGCCAAAAATTCATCGATTATACATTTTAATAGTACATTGATTACAGAATATTTTGGTACCATGCAGACACCAGCGTACAAATTTTTTAATACGATAAACATAAAATAAGGATGCGTCGCACAGGATCCGCGTCAAAAAAGTATCGATTTCTAATATTTTAAGACGAGCCAAAAATTCATCGATTATACATTTTAATAGTACATTAATTACAGAAACATTTGGTACCAAACAGACACCAGCGTACTAATTTTTTAACTTGATATACATAAAATAAAGTTGCGTCGCATAGGGTCAGCGGTAAAAAGTATCGATTTCAAATATTTTAAGACGAGCCAAAAATTCATCGATTATACATTTTAAAAGTACATTGATTACAGAATCTTTTGGTACCAAGCAGACAACAGCGTACAAACTTTTTCATTTGCTATACATAAATTAAGGATGCGTCGCAAAGGGTCAGCGGCATAAAAGTATTAATTTCTAATATTTTAAGACGAGCCAAAAATTCATCGATTATACATTTTAATAGTATATTGATTACAGAATCTTTTGGTACCAAACAGACACCAGCGTACAAATTTTTTAACTAGATATACATAAAATAATGTTGCGTCGCATAGGGTCAGCGGTAAAAAAGTATGGATTTCTAATATTTTAAGACGAGCCAAAAATTCATCGATTATACATTTTAAAAGTACAGTGATTACAGAATCTTTTGGTACCATGCAGACAGCAGCGTACAAATTTTTTAATATGATATACATAAAATAAGGATGCGTCGCATAGGGTTAGCGGCAAAAAAGTATCGATTTCTAATATTTTAAGACGAGCCAAAAATTCATCGATTATACATTTTAATAGTACATTAATTACAGAAACATTTGGTACCAAACAGACACCAGCGTACTAATTTTTTAACTAGATATACATAAAATAATGTTGCGCATAGGGTCAGCGGTAAAAAAGTATGGATTTCTAATATTTTAAGACGAGCCAAAAATTCATCGATTATACATTTTAAAAGTACAGTGATTACAGAATCTTTTGGTACCATGCAGACACCAGCGTACAAATTTTTTAATATGATATACATAAAATAAGGTTGCGTCGCATAGGGTAGGCGGTAAAAAGTATCGATTTCCAATATTTTAAGACGAGCCAAAAATTCATCGATTATACATTTTAATAGTATATTGATTACAGAATCTTTTGGTACCAAACAGACACCAGCGTACAAATTTTTTAACTAGATATACATAAAATAATGTTGCGTCGCATAGGGTCAGCGGTAAAAAAGTATGGATTTCTAATATTTTAAGACGAGCCACAAATTCATCGATTATACATTTTAAAAGTACAGTGATTACAGAATCTTTTGGTACCAAGCAGACAACAGCGTACAAACTTTTTCATTTGCTATACATAAATTAAGGATGCGTCGCATAGGGTCAGCGGCATAAATGTATTAATTTCTAATATTTTAAGACGAGCCAAAAATTCCTCGATTATACATTTTAATAGTACATTGATTACAGAATATTTTGGTACCATGCAGACACCAGCGTACAAATTTTTTAATACGATAAACATAAAATAAGGATGCGTCGCACAGGATCCGCGTCAAAAAAGTATCGATTTCTAATATTTTAAGACGAGCCAAAAATTCATCGATTATACATTTTAAAAGTACAGTGATTACAGAATCTTTTGGTACCAAGCAGACAACAGCGTACAAACTTTTTCATTTGCTATACATAAATTAAGGATGCGTCGCATAGGGTCAGCGGCATAAATGTATTAATTTCTAATATTTTAAGACGAGCCAAAAATTCATCGATTATACATTTTAATAGTACATTGATTACAGAATATTTTGGTACCATGCAGACACCAGCGTACAAATTTTTTAATACGATAAACATAAAATAAGGATGCGTCGCACAGGATCCGCGTCAAAAAAGTATCGAATTCTAATATTTTAAGACGAGCCAAAAATTCATCGATTATACATTTTAATAGTATATTGATTACAGAATCTTTTGGTACCAAACAGACACCAGCGTACAAATTTTTTAACTAGATATACATAAAATAATGTTGCGTCGCATAGGGTCAGCGGTAAAAAAGTATGGATTTCTAATATTTTAAGACGAGCCACAAATTCATCGATTATACATTTTAAAAGTACAGTGATTACAGAATCTTATGGTACCAAGCAGACAACAGCGTACAAACTTTTTCATTTGCTATACATAAATTAAGGATGCGTCGCATAGGGTCAGCGGCATAAATGTATTAATTTCTAATATTTTAAGACGAGCCAAAAATTCCTCGATTATACATTTTAATAGTACATTGATTACAGAATATTTTGGTACCATGCAGACACCAGCGTACAAATTTTTTAATACGATAAACATAAAATAAGGATGCGTCGCACAGGATCCGCGTCAAAAAAGTATCGATTTCTAATATTTTAAGACGAGCCAAAAATTCATCGATTATACATTTTAAAAGTACATTGATTACAGAATCTTTTGGTACCAAGCAGACAACAGCGTACAAACTTTTTCATTTGGTATACATAAATTAAGGATGCCTCGCAAAGGGTCAGCGGCATAAATGTATTAACTTCTAATATTTTAAGACGAGCCAAAAATTCATCGATTATACATTTTAATAGTATATTGATTACAGAATCTTTTGGTACCAAACAGACACCAGCGTACAAATTTTTTAACTAGATATACATAAAATAATGTTGCGTCGCATAGGGTCAGCGGTAAAAAAGTATGGATTTCTAATATTTTAAGACGAGCCACAAATTCATCGATTATACATTTTAAAAGTACAGTGATTACAGAATCTTATGGTACCAAGCAGACAACAGCGTACAAATTTTTCATTTGCTATACATAAATTAAGGATGCGTCGCATAGGGTCAGCGGCATAAATGTATTAATTTCTAATATTTTAAGACGAGCCAAAAATTCCTCGATTATACATTTTAATAGTACATTGATTAAAGAATATTTTGGTACCATGCAGACACCAGCGTACAAATTTTTTAATACGATAAACATAAAATAAGGATGCGTCGCACAGGATCCGCGTCAAAAAAGTATCGATTTCTAATATTTTAAGACGAGCCAAAAATTCATCGATTATACATTTTAAAAGTACATTGATTACAGAATCTTTTGGTACCAAGCAGACAACAGCGTACAAACTTTTTCATTTGGTAAACATAAATTAAGGATGCTTCGCAAAGGGTCAGCGGCATAAATGTATTAACTTCTAATATTTTAAGACGAGCAAAAAATTCATCGATTATACATTTTAATAGTATATTGATTACAGAATCTTTTGGTACCAAACAGACACCAGCGTACAAATTTTTTAACTAGATATACATAAAATAATGTTGCGTCGCATAGGGTCAGCGGTAAAAAAGTATGGATTTCTAATATTTCAAGACGAGCCAAAAATTCATCGATTATACATTTTAAAAGTACAGTGATTACAGAATCTTTTGGTACCAAGCAGACAACAGCGTACAAACTTTTTCATTTGCTATACATAAATTAAGGATGCGTCGCATAGGGTCAGCGGCATAAATGTATTAATTTCTAATATTTTAAGACGAGCCAAAAATTCATCGATTATACATTTTAATAGTACATTGATTACAGAATATTTTGGTACCAAGCAGACAACAGCGTACAAACTTTTTCATTTGCTATACATAAATTAAGGATGCGTCGCATTGGGTCAGCGGCATAAATGTATTAATTTCTAATATTTTAAGACGAGCCAAAAATTCCTCGATTATACATTTTAATAGTACATTGATTACAGAATATTTTGGTACCATGCAGACACCAGCGTACAAATTTTTTAATACGATAAACATAAAATAAGGATGCGTCGCACAGGATCCGCGTCAAAAAAGTATCGATTTCTAATATTTTAAGACGAGCCAAAAATTCATCGATTATACATTTTAAAAGTACATTGATTACAGAATCTTTTGGAACCAAGCAGACAACAGCGTACAAACTTTTTCATTTGGTATACATAAATTAAGGATGCGTCGCAAAGGGTCAGCGGCATAAATGTATTAATTTCTAATATTTTAAGACGAGCCAAAAATTCATCGATTATACATTTTAATAGTATATTGATTACAGAATCTTTTGGTACCAAACAGACACCAGCGTACAAATTTTTTAACTAGATATACATAAAATAATGTTGCGTCGCATAGGGTCAGCGGTAAAAAAGTATGGATTTCTAATATTTTAAGACGAGCCAAAAATTCATCGATTATACATTTTAAAAGTACAGTGATTACAGAATCTTTTGGTACCATGCAGACAGCAGCGTACAAATTTTTTAATATGATATACATAAAATAAGGATGCGTCGCATAGGGTTAGCGGCAAAAAAGTATCGATTTCTAATATTTTAAGACGAGCCAAAAATTCATCGATTATACATTTTAATAGTACATTAATTACAGAAACATTTGGTACCAAACAGACACCAGCGTACTAATTTTTTAATACGATAAACATAAAATAAGGATGCGTCGCATAGGGTCAGCGGTAAAAAAGTATGGATTTCTAATATTTTAAGACGAGCCAAAAATTCATCGATTATACATTTTAAAAGTACAGTGATTACAGAATCTTTTGGTACCATGCAGACAGCAGCGTACAAATTTTTTAATATGATATACATAAAATAAGGATGCGTCGCATAGGGTTAGCGGCAAAAAAGTATCGATTTCTAATATTTTAAGACGAGCCAAAAATTCATCGATTATACATTTTAATAGTACATTAATTACAGAAACATTTGGTACCAAACAGACACCAGCGTACTAATTTTTTAATACGATAAACATAAAATAAGGATGCGTCGCACAGGATCCGCGTCAAAAAGTATCGATTTCTAATATTTTAAGACTAGCCAAAAATTCATCGATTATACATTTTAATAGTACATTAATTACAGAAACATTTGGTACCAAACAGACACCAGCGTACAAATTTTTTAACTAGATATACATAAAATAATGTTGCGTCGCATAGGGTCAGCGGTAAAAAAGTATGGATTTCTAATATTTTAAGACGAGCCACAAATTCATCGATTATACATTTTAAAAGTACAGTGATTACAGAATCTTTTGGTACCAAGCAGACAACAGCGTACAAACTTTTTCATTTGCTATACATAAATTAAGGATGCGTCGCATAGGGTCAGCGGCATAAATGTATTAATTTCTAATATTTTAAGACGAGCCAAAAATTCCTCGATTATACATTTTAATAGTACATTGATTACAGAATATTTTGGTACCATGCAGACACCAGCGTACAAATTTTTTAATACGATAAACATAAAATAAGGATGCGTCGCACAGGATCCGCGTCAAAAAAGTATCGATTCCTAATATTTTAAGACGAGCCAAAAATTCATCGATTATACATTTTAAAAGTACATTGATTACAGAATCTTTTGGTACCAAGCAGACAACAGCGTACAAACTTTTTCATTTGGTATACATAAATTAAGGATGCGTCGCAAAGGGTCAGCGGCATAAATGTATTAACTTCTAATATTTTAAGACGAGCCAAAAATTCATCGATTATACATTTTAATAGTATATTGATTACAGAATCTTTAGGTACCAAACAGACACCAGCGTACAAATTTTTTAACTAGATATACATAAAATAATGTTGCGTCGCATAGGGTCAGCGGTAAAAAAGTATGGATTTCTAATATTTTAAGACGAGCCAAAAATTCATCGATTATACATTTTAAAAGTACAGTGATTACAGAATCTTTTGGTACCATGCAGACAGCAGCGTACAAATTTTTTAATATGATATACATAAAATAAGGATGCGTCGCATAGGGTTAGCGGCAAAAAAGTATCGATTTCTAATATTTTAAGACGAGCCAAAAATTCATCGATTATACATTTTAATAGTACATTAATTACAGAAACATTTGGTACCAAACAGACACCAGCGTACTAATTTTTTAATACGATAAACATAAAATAAGGATGCGTCGCACAGGATCCGCGTCAAAAAGTATCGATTTCTAATATTTTAAGACTAGCCAAAAATTCATCGATTATACATTTTAATAGTACATTAATTACAGAAACATTTGGTACCAAACAGACACCAGCGTACTAATTTTTTAACTAGATATACATAAAATAATGTTGCGCATAGGGTCAGCGGTAAAAAAGTATGGATTTCTAATATTTTAAGACGAGCCAAAAATTCATCGATTATACATTTTAAAAGTACAGTGATTACAGAATCTTTTGGTACCATGCAGACACCAGCGTACAAATTTTTTAATATGATATACATAAAATAAGGTTGCGTCGCATAGGGTAGGCGGTAAAAAGTATCGATTTCCAATATTTTAAGGCGAGCCAAAAATTCATCGATTATACATTTTAATAGTATATTGATTACAGAATCTTTTGGTACCAAACAGACACCAGCGTACAAATTTTTTAACTAGATATACATAAAATAATGTTGCGTCGCATAGGGTCAGCGGTAAAAAAGTATGGATTTCTAATATTTTAAGACGAGCCACAAATTCATCGATTATACATTTTAAAAGTACAGTGATTACAGAATCTTTTGGTACCAAGCAGACAACAGCGTACAAACTTTTTCATTTGCTATACATAAATTAAGGATGCGTCGCATAGGGTCAGCGGCATAAATGTATTAATTTCTAATATTTTAAGACGAGCCAAAAATTCCTCGATTATACATTTTAATAGTACATTGATTACAGAATATTTTGGTACCATGCAGACACCAGCGTACAAATTTTTTAATACGATAAACATAAAATAAGGATGCGTCGCACAGGATCCGCGTCAAAAAAGTATCGATTTCTAATATTTTAAGACGAGCCAAAAATTCATCGATTATACATTTTAAAAGTACATTGATTACAGAATCTTTTGGTACCAAGCAGACAACAGCGTACAAACTTTTTCATTTGGTATACATAAATTAAGGATGCGTCGCATAGGGTCAGCGGCATAAATGTATTAACTTCTAATATTTTAAGACGAGCCAAAAATTCATCGATTATACATTTTAATAGTATATTGATTACAGAATCTTTTGGTACCAAACAGACACCAGCGTACAAATTTTTTAACTAGATATACATAAAATAATGTTGCGTCGCATAGGGTCAGCGGTAAAAAAGTATGGATTTCTAATATTTTAAGACGAGCCAAAAATTTATCGATTATACATTTTAAAAGTACAGTGATTACAGAATCTTTTGGTACCAAGCAGACAACAGCGTACAAACTTTTTCATTTGCTATACATAAATTAAGGATGCGTCGCATAGGGTCAGCGGCATAAATGTATTAATTTCTAATATTTTAAGACGAGCCAAAAATTCATCGATTATACATTTTAATAGTACATTGATTACAGAATATTTTGGTACCAAGCAGACAACAGCGTACAAACTTTTTCATTTGCTATACATAAATTAAGGATGCGTCGCATTGGGTCAGCGGCATAAATGTATTAATTTCTAATATTTTAAGACGAGCCAAAAATTCATCGATTATACATTTTAGTAGTATATTGATTACAGAATCTTTTGGTACCAAACAGACACCAGCGTACAAATTTTTTAACTAGATATACATAAAATAATGTTGCGTCGCATAGGGTCAGCGGTAAAAAAGTATGGATTTCTAATATTTTAAGACGAGCCACAAATTCATCGATTATACATTTTAAAAGTACAGTGATTACAGAATCTTTTGGTACCAAGCAGACAACAGCGTACAAACTTTTTCATTTGCTATACATAAATTAAGGATGCGTCGCATAGGGTCAGCGGCATAAATGTATTAATTTCTAATATTTTAAGACGAGCCAAAAATTCCTCGATTATACATTTTAATAGTACATTGATTACAGAATATTTTGGTACCATGCAGACACCAGCGTACAAATTTTTTAATACGATAAACATAAAATAAGGATGCGTCGCACAGGATCCGCGTCAAAAAAGTATCGATTTCTAATATTTTAAGACGAGCCAAAAATTCATCGATTATACATTTTAAAAGTACATTGATTACAGAATCTTTTGGTACCAAGCAGACAACAGCGTACAAACTTTTTCATTTGGTATACATAAATTAAGGATGCGTCGCAAAGGGTCAGCGGCACAAATGTATTAACTTCTAATATTTTAAGACGAGCCAAAAATTCATCGATTATACATTTTAATAGTATATTGATTACAGAATCTTTTGGTACCAAACAGACACCAGCGTACAAATTTTTTAACTAGATATACATAAAATAATGTTGCGTCGCATAGGGTCAGCGGTAAAAAAGTATGGATTTCTAATATTTTAAGACGAGCCAAAAATTCATCGATTATACATTTTAAAAGTACAGTGATTACAGAATCTTTTGGTACCAAGCAGACAACAGCGTACAAACTTTTTCATTTGCTATACATAAATTAAGGATGCGTCGCATAGGGTCAGCGGCATAAATGTATTAATTTCTAATATTTTAAGACGAGCCAAAAATTCATCGATTATACATTTTAATAGTACATTGATTACAGAATATTTTGGTACCATGCAGACACCAGCGTACAAATTTTTTAATACGATAAACATAAAATAAGGATGCGTCGCACAGGATCCGCGTCAAAAAAGTATCGATTTCTAATATTTTAAGACGAGCCAAAAATTCATCGATTATACATTTTAATAGTACATTAATTACAGAAACATTTGGTACCAAACAGACACCAGCGTACTAATTTTTTAACTTGATATACATAAAATAAAGTTGCGTCGCATAGGGTCAGCGGTAAAAAGTATCGATTTCAAATATTTTAAGACGAGCCAAAAATTCATCGATTATACATTTTAAAAGTACATTGATTACAGAATCTTTTGGTACCAAGCAGACAACAGCGTACAAACTTTTTCATTTGCTATACATAAATTAAGGATGCGTCGCAAAGGGTCAGCGGCATAAAAGTATTAATTTCTAATATTTTAAGACGAGCCAAAAATTCATCGATTATACATTTTAATAGTATATTGATTACAGAATCTTTTGGTACCAAACAGACACCAGCGTACAAATTTTTTAACTAGATATACATAAAATAATGTTGCGTCGCATAGGGTCAGCGGTAAAAAAGTATGGATTTCTAATATTTTAAGACGAGCCAAAAATTCATCGATTATACATTTTAAAAGTACAGTGATTACAGAATCTTTTGGTACCATGCAGACAGCAGCGTACAAATTTTTTAATATGATATACATAAAATAAGGATGCGTCGCATAGGGTTAGCGGCAAAAAAGTATCGATTTCTAATATTTTAAGACGAGCCAAAAATTCATCGATTATACATTTTAATAGTACATTAATTACAGAAACATTTGGTACCAAACAGACACCAGCGTACTAATTTTTTAACTAGATATACATAAAATAATGTTGCGCATAGGGTCAGCGGTAAAACAGTATGGATTTCTAATATTTTAAGACGAGCCAAAAATTCAGCGATTATACATTTTAAAAGTACAGTGATTACAGAATCTTTTGGTACCATGCAGACACCAGCGTACAAATTTTTTAATATGATATACATAAAATAAGGTTGCGTCGCATAGGGTAGGCGGTAAAAAGTATCGATTTCCAATATTTTAAGACGAGCCAAAAATTCATCGATTATACATTTTAATAGTACATTGATTACAGAATCTTTTGGTACCAAGCAGACAACAGCGTACAAACTTTTTCATTTGCTATACATAAATTAAGGATGCGTCGCATAGGGTCAGCGGCATAAATGTATTAATTTCTAATATTTTAAGACGAGCCAAAAATTCATCGATTATACATTTTAATAGTACATTGATTACATAATATTTTGGTACCATGCAGACACCAGCGTACAAATTTTTTAATACGATAAACATAAAATAAGGATGCGTCGCACAGGATCCGCGTCAAAAAAGTATCGATTTCTAATATTTTAAGACGAGCCAAAAATTCATCGATTATACATTTTAAAAGTACATTGATTACAGAATCTTTTGGTACCAAGCAGACAACAGCGTACAAACTTTTTCATTTGGTATACATAAATTAAGGATGCGTCGCAAAGGGTCAGCGGCATAAATGTATTAATTTCTAATATTTTAAGACGAGCCAAAAATTCATCGATTATACATTTTAAAAGTACATTGATTACAGAATCTTTTGGTACCAAGCAGACAACAGCGTACAAACTTTTTCATTTGCAATACATAAATTAAGGATGCGTCACATAGGGTCAGCGGCATAAATGTATTAATTTCTAATATTTTAAGACGAGCCAAAAATTCCTCGATTATACATTTTAATAGTACATTGATTACAGAATATTTTGGTATCATGCAGACACCAGCGTACAAATTTTTTAATACGATAAACATAAAATAAGGATGCGTCGCACAGGATCCGCGTCAAAAAAGTATCGATTTCTAATATTTTAAGACGAGCCAAAAATTCATCGATTATACATTTTAATAGTACATTAATTACAGAAATATTTGGTACCAAACAGACACCAGCGTACTAATTTTTTAACTTGATATACATAAAATAAAGTTGCGTCGCATAGGGTCAGCGGTAAAAAGTATCGATTTCAAATATTTTAAGACGAGCCAAAAATTCATCGATTATACATTTTAAAAGTACATTGATTACAGAATCTTTTGGTACCAAGCAGACAACAGCGTACAAACTTTTTCATATGCTATACATAAATTAAGGATGCGTCGCAAAGGGTCAGCGGTAAAAAAGTATGGATTTCTAATATTTTAAGACGAGCCAAAAATTCATCGATTATACATTTTAAAAGTACAGTGATTACAGAATCTTTTGGTACCATGCAGACAGCAGCGTACAAATTTTTTAATATGATATACATAAAATAAGGATGCGTCGCATAGGGTTAGCGGCAAAAAAGTATCGATTTCTAATATTTTAAGACGAGCCAAAAATTCATCGATTATACATTTTAATAGTACATTAATTACAGAAACATTTGGTACCAAACAGACACCAGCGTACTAATTTTTTAATACGATAAACATAAAATAAGGATGCGTCGCACAGGATCCGCGTCAAAAAGTATCGATTTCTAATATTTTAAGACTAGCCAAAAATTCATCGATTATACATTTTAATAGTACATTAATTACAGAAACATTTGGTACCAAACAGACACCAGCGTACTAATTTTTTAACTAGATATACATAAAATAATGTTGCGCATAGGGTCAGCGGTAAAAAAGTATGGATTTCTAATATTTTAAGACGAGCCAAAAATTCATCGATTATACATTTTAAAAGTACAGTGATTACAGAATCTTTTGGTACCAAACAGACACCAGCGTACAAATTTTTTAACTAGATATACATAAAATAATGTTGCGTCGCATAGGGTCAGCGGTAAAAAAGTATGGATTTCTAATATTTTAAGACGAGCCACAAATTCATCGATTATACATTTTAAAAGTACAGTGATTACAGAATCTTTTGGTACCAAGCAGACAACAGCGTACAAACTTTTTCATTTGCTATACATAAATTAAGGATGCGTCGCATAGGGTCAGCGGCATAAATGTATTAATTTCTAATATTTTAAGACGAGCCAAAAATTCCTCGATTATACATTTTAATAGTACATTGATTACAGAATATTTTGGTACCATGCAGACACCAGCGTACAAATTTTTTAATACGATAAACATAAAATAAGGATGCGTCGCACAGGATCCGCGTCAAAAAAGTATCGATTTCTAATATTTTAAGACGAGCCAAAAATTCATCGATTATACATTTTAAAAGTACATTGATTACAGAATCTTTTGGTACCAAGCAGACAACAGCGTACAAATTTTTTCATTTGGTATACATAAATTAAGGATGCGTCGCAAAGGGTCAGCGGCATAAATGTATTAACTTCTAATATTTTAAGACGAGCCAAAAATTCATCGATTATACATTTTAATAGTATATTGATTACAGAATCTTTTGGTACCAAACAGACACCAGCGTACAAATTTTTTAACTAGATATACATAAAATAATGTTGCGTCGCATAGGGTCAGCGGTAAAAAAGTATGGATTTCTAATATTTTAAGACGAGCCAAAAATTTATCGATTATACATTTTAAAAGTACAGTGATTACAGAATCTTTTGGTACCAAGCAGACAACAGCGTACAAACTTTTTCATTTGCTATACATAAATTAAGGATGCGTCGCATAGGGTCAGCGGCATAAATGTATTAATTTCTAATATTTTAAGACGAGCCAAAAATTCATCGATTATACATTTTAATAGTACATTGATTACAGAATATTTTGGTACCAAGCAGACAACAGCGTACAAACTTTTTCATTTGCTATACATAAATTAAGGATGCGTCGCATTGGGTCAGCGGCATAAATGTATTAATTTCTAATATTTTAAGACGAGCCAAAAATTCATCGATTATACATTTTAATAGTATATTGATTACAGAATCTTTTGGTACCAAACAGACACCAGCGTACAAATTTTTTAACTAGATATACATAAAATAATGTTGCGTCGCATAGGGTCAGCGGTAAAAAAGTATGGATTTCTAATATTTTAAGACGAGCCAAAAATTCATCGATTATACATTTTAAAAGTACAGTGATTACAGAATCTTTTGGTACCAAGCAGACAACAGCGTACAAACTTTTTCATTTGCTATACATAAATTAAGGATGCGTCGCATAGGGTCAGCGGCATAAATGTATTAATTTCTAATATTTTAAGACGAGCCAAAAATTCATCGATTATACATTTTAATAGTACATTGATTACAGAATATTTTGGTACCATGCAGACACCAGCGTACAAATTTTTTAATACGATAAACATAAAATAAGGATGCGTCGCACAGGATCCGCGTCAAAAAAGTATCGATTTCTAATATTTTAAGACGAGCCAAAAATTCATCGATTATACATTTTAATAGTACATTAATTACAGAAACATTTGGTACCAAACAGACACCAGCGTACTAATTTTTTAACTTGATATACATAAAATAAAGTTGCGTCGCATAGGGTCAGCGGTAAAAAGTATCGATTTCAAATATTTTAAGACGAGCCAAAAATTCATCGATTATACATTTTAAAAGTACATTGATTACAGAATCTTTTGGTACCAAGCAGACAACAGCGTACAAACTTTTTCATTTGCTATACATAAATTAAGGATGCGTCGCAAAGGGTCAGCGGCATAAAAGTATTAATTTCTAATATTTTAAGACGAGCCAAAAATTCATCGATTATACATTTTAATAGTATATTGATTACAGAATCTTTTGGTACCAAACAGACACCAGCGTACAAATTTTTTAACTAGATATACATAAAATAATGTTGCGTCGCATAGGGTCAGCGGTAAAAAAGTATGGATTTCTAATATTTTAAGACGAGCCAAAAATTCATCGATTATACATTTTAAAAGTACAGTGATTACAGAATCTTTTGGTACCATGCAGACAGCAGCGTACAAATTTTTTAATATGATATACATAAAATAAGGATGCGTCGCATAGGGTTAGCGGCAAAAAAGTATCGATTTCTAATATTTTAAGACGAGCCAAAAATTCATCGATTATACATTTTAATAGTACATTAATTACAGAAACATTTGGTACCAAACAGACACCAGCGTACTAATTTTTTAACTAGATATACATAAAATAATGTTGCGCATAGGGTCAGCGGTAAAAAAGTATGGATTTCTAATATTTTAAGACGAGCCAAAAATTCATCGATTATACATTTTAAAAGTACAGTGATTACAGAATCTTTTGGTACCATGCAGACACCAGCGTACAAATTTTTTAATATGATATACATAAAATAAGGTTGCGTCGCATAGGGTAGGCGGTAAAAAGTATCGATTTCCAATATTTTAAGACGAGCCAAAAATTCATCGATTATACATTTTAATAGTACATTGATTACAGAATCTTTTGGTACCAAGCAGACAACAGCGTACAAACTTTTTCATTTGCTATACATAAATTAAGGATGCGTCGCATAGGGTCAGCGGCATAAATGTATTAATTTCTAATATTTTAAGACGAGCCAAAAATTCATCGATTATACATTTTAATAGTACATTGATTACAGAATATTTTGGTACCATGCAGACACCAGCGTACAAATTTTTTAATACGATAAACATAAAATAAGGATGCGTCGCACAGGATCCGCGTCAAAAAAGTATCGATTTCTAATATTTTAAGACGAGCCAAAAATTCATCGATTATACATTTTAAAAGTACATTGATTACAGAATCTTTTGGTACCAAGCAGACAACAGCGTACAAACTTTTTCATTTGGTATACATAAATTAAGGATGCGTCGCAAAGGGTCAGCGGCATAAATGTATTAATTTCTAATATTTTAAGACGAGCCAAAAATTCATCGATTATACATTTTAAAAGTACATTGATTACAGAATCTTTTGGTACCAAGCAGACAACAGCGTACAAACTTTTTCATTTGCAATACATAAATTAAAGATGCGTCACATAGGGTCAGCGGCATAAATGTATTAATTTCTAATATTTTAAGACGAGCCAAAAATTCCTCGATTATACATTTTAATAGTACATTGATTACAGAATATTTTGGTATCATGCAGACACCAGCGTACAAATTTTTTAATACGATAAACATAAAATAAGGATGCGTCGCACAGGATCCGCGTCAAAAAAGTATCGATTTCTAATATTTTAAGACGAGCCAAAAATTCATCGATTATACATTTTAATAGTACATTAATTACAGAAATATTTGGTACCAAACAGACACCAGCGTACTAATTTTTTAACTTGATATACATAAAATAAAGTTGCGTCGCATAGGGTCAGCGGTAAAAAGTATCGATTTCAAATATTTTAAGACGAGCCAAAAATTCATCGATTATACATTTTAAAAGTACATTGATTACAGAATCTTTTGGTACCAAGCAGACAACAGCGTACAAACTTTTTCATATGCTATACATAAATTAAGGATGCGTCGCAAAGGGTCAGCGGCATAAATGTATTAATTTCTAATATTTTAAGACGAGCCAAAAATTCATCGATTATACATTTTAATAGTATATTGATTACAGAATCTTTTGGTACCAAACAGACACCAGCGTACAAATTTTTTAACTAGATATACATAAAATAATGTTGCGTCGCATAGGGTCAGCGGTAAAAAAGTATGGATTTCTAATATTTTAAGACGAGCCAAAAATTCATCGATTATACATTTTAAAAGTACAGTGATTACAGAATCTTTTGGTACCATGCAGACACCAGCGTACAAATTTTTTAATATGATATACATAAAATAAGGATGCGTCGCATAGGGTTAGCGGCAAAAAAGTATCGATTTCTAATATTTTAAGACGAGCCAAAAATTCATCGATTATACATTTTAATAGTACATTAATTACAGAAACATTTGGTACCAAACAGACACCAGCGTACTAATTTTTTAACTTGATATACATAAAATAAAGTTGCGTCGCATAGGGTCAGCGGTAAATAGTATCGATTTCCAATATTTTAAGACGAGCCAAAATTCATCGATTATACATTTTAATAGTACATTGATTACAGAATCTTTTGGTACCAAGCAGACAACAGCGTACAAACTTTTTCATTTGCTATACATAAATTAAGGATGCGTCGCATAGGGTCAGCGGCATAAATGTATTAATTTCTAATATTTTAAGACGAGCCAAAAATTCATCGATTATACATTTTAATAGTACATTGATTACAGAATATTTTGGTACCATGCAGACACCAGCGTACAAATTTTTTAATACGATAAACATAAAATAAGGATGCGTCGCACAGGATCCGCGTCAAAAAAGTATCGATTTCTAATATTTTAAGACGAGCCAAAAATTCATCGATTATACATTTTAATAGTACATTAATTACAGAAACATTTGGTACCAAACAGACACCAGCGTACTAATTTTTTAACTTGATATACATAAAATAAAGTTGCGTCGCATAGGGTCAGCGGTAAAAAGTATCGATTTCAAATATTTTAAGACGAGCCAAAAATTCATCGATTATACATTTTAAAAGTACATTGATTACAGAATCTTTTGGTACCAAGCAGACAACAGCGTACAAACTTTTTCATTTGCTATACATAAATTAAGGATGCGTCGCAAAGGGTCAGCGGCATAAAAGTATTAATTTCTAATATTTTAAGACGAGCCAAAAATTCATCGATTATACATTTTAATAGTATATTGATTACAGAATCTTTTGGTACCAAACAGACACCAGCGTACAAATTTTTTAACTAGATATACATAAAATAATGTTGCGTCGCATAGGGTCAGCGGTAAAAAAGTATGGATTTCTAATATTTTAAGACGAGCCAAAAATTCATCGATTATACATTTTAAAAGTACAGTGATTACAGAATCTTTTGGTACCATGCAGACAGCAGCGTACAAATTTTTTAATATGATATACATAAAATAAGGATGCGTCGCATAGGGTTAGCGGCAAAAAAGTATCGATTTCTAATATTTTAAGACGAGCCAAAAATTCATCGATTATACATTTTAATAGTACATTAATTACAGAAACATTTGGTACCAAACAGACACCAGCGTACTAATTTTTTAACTAGATATACATAAAATAATGTTGCGCATAGGGTCAGCGGTAAAAAAGTATGGATTTCTAATATTTTAAGACGAGCCAAAAATTCATCGATTATACATTTTAAAAGTACAGTGATTACAGAATCTTTTGGTACCATGCAGACACCAGCGTACAAATTTTTTAATATGATATACATAAAATAAGGTTGCGTCGCATAGGGTAGGCGGTAAAAAGTATCGATTTCCAATATTTTAAGACGAGCCAAAAATTCATCGATTATACATTTTAATAGTACATTGATTACAGAATCTTTTGGTACCAAGCAGACAACAGCGTACAAACTTTTTCATTTGCTATACATAAATTAAGGATGCGTCGCATAGGGTCAGCGGCATAAATGTATTAATTTCTAATATTTTAAGACGAGCCAAAAATTCATCGATTATACATTTTAATAGTACATTGATTACAGAATATTTTGGTACCATGCAGACACCAGCGTACAAATTTTTTAATACGATAAACATAAAATAAGGATGCGTCGCACAGGATCCGCGTCAAAAAAGTATCGATTTCTAATATTTTAAGACGAGCCAAAAATTCATCGATTATACATTTTAAAAGTACATTGATTACAGAATCTTTTGGTACCAAGCAGACAACAGCGTACAAACTTTTTCATTTGGTATACATAAATTAAGGATGCGTCGCAAAGGGTCAGCGGCATAAATGTATTAATTTCTAATATTTTAAGACGAGCCAAAAATTCATCGATTATACATTTTAAAAGTACATTGATTACAGAATCTTTTGGTACCAAGCAGACAACAGCGTACAAACTTTTTCATTTGCAATACATAAATTAAAGATGCGTCACATAGGGTCAGCGGCATAAATGTATTAATTTCTAATATTTTAAGACGAGCCAAAAATTCCTCGATTATACATTTTAATAGTACATTGATTACAGAATATTTTGGTATCATGCAGACACCAGCGTACAAATTTTTTAATACGATAAACATAAAATAAGGATGCGTCGCACAGGATCCGCGTCAAAAAAGTATCGATTTCTAATATTTTAAGACGAGCCAAAAATTCATCGATTATACATTTTAATAGTACATTAATTACAGAAATATTTGGTACCAAACAGACACCAGCGTACTAATTTTTTAACTTGATATACATAAAATAAAGTTGCGTCGCATAGGGTCAGCGGTAAAAAGTATCGATTTCAAATATTTTAAGACGAGCCAAAAATTCATCGATTATACATTTTAAAAGTACATTGATTACAGAATCTTTTGGTACCAAGCAGACAACAGCGTACAAACTTTTTCATATGCTATACATAAATTAAGGATGCGTCGCAAAGGGTCAGCGGCATAAATGTATTAATTTCTAATATTTTAAGACGAGCCAAAAATTCATCGATTATACATTTTAATAGTATATTGATTACAGAATCTTTTGGTACCAAACAGACACCAGCGTACAAATTTTTTAACTAGATATACATAAAATAATGTTGCGTCGCATAGGGTCAGCGGTAAAAAAGTATGGATTTCTAATATTTTAAGACGAGCCAAAAATTCATCGATTATACATTTTAAAAGTACAGTGATTACAGAATCTTTTGGTACCATGCAGACACCAGCGTACAAATTTTTTAATATGATATACATAAAATAAGGATGCGTCGCATAGGGTTAGCGGCAAAAAAGTATCGATTTCTAATATTTTAAGACGAGCCAAAAATTCATCGATTATACATTTTAATAGTACATTAATTACAGAAACATTTGGTACCAAACAGACACCAGCGTACTAATTTTTTAACTTGATATACATAAAATAAAGTTGCGTCGCATAGGGTCAGCGGTAAATAGTATCGATTTCCAATATTTTAAGACGAGCCAAAATTCATCGATTATACATTTTAATAGTACATTGATTACAGAATCTTTTGGTACCAAGCAGACAACAGCGTACAAACTTTTTCATTTGCTATACATAAATTAAGGATGCGTCGCATAGGGTCAGCGGTAAAAAAGTATCGATTTCTAATATTTTAAGACGAGCCAAAAATTCATCGATTATACATTTTAATAGTACATTGATTACAGAATCTTTTGGTACCATGCAGACACCAGCGTACAAATTTTTTAATACGATAAACATAAAATAAAGATGTGGCGCACAAGGTCCGCGTCAAAGAAGTATCAATTTCTAATATTTTAAGACGAGCCAAAAATTCATCGATTATACATTTCAATAGTACATTGATTACAGAATCTTTTGGTACCATGCAGACACCAGCGTACAAACTTTTATATTTGATGTACACAAAATAAGAATGCGTTGCATATGGTAAGCTGCAAAGAAGTATCAATTTCTAATATTTTAAGACGAGCCAAAATTTCATCTTATATGTATATATTTCAATAGTGTATTGTTTGCAGATTATCTTGGTACGATAAGAATACTAGCGTACTATTTTTTTAATCTAATTTACGAAATATAAATCTGCGCCGTATGGAATTCGCGGCTTAAAAATTTTTATTTTCAATACTTTAAAACGAGCCAAAAATTATTCTTTTATATATTTCAACAGTACATGATCTTCACATTATGATGATACCGTCAGCATACCAGCCTACAAACTTTTTGGTATTATATACGTAAAATGAATCCGCGGCGTATAGGGTCCGCGGTTAATAAATTTTAATTTTCAATATTTTAAAACGAGCCAAAAATTATTCTTTTTTATATTTCAACTGTACATTGCCTGCACATTATGATGGTACCATCAGCATACCAGCCTACAAACTTTTTGATCTTTTTAAAAAATATTTAAAATATTTTTAACAACTATTTTTTACGAAAAACTTGTATTTTCGCATAGAAAATTGTAATACTGGCTATTTTCAACGGTTCTGCTATCTCTAAAACAGGTCTCGTACAGTGGCACACATGTACAATGCTCTTCCAAAAGTTTATTTAATGAAAATAAATAGAATATTTTTTATACAATTATTCTTTACGAAAATATCGTATTTTTGGTTAAATAGATGAGATCAGGCTAAATTTCAAGAGTTCTGTTATCTCTAAAACAGTTCTCGTACAGTGGCAATCATGTACAATGCTCTTCCATAAAGTTTATGTGGTAAAAATAAATAGAAATTAGTTTTAACAATTAATATTTACGAAAAACTCGTATTTTCGAATAAGAAGATCAGATCGGGCTAAATCTCAAGAGTTCTGTTATCTCTAGAACAGTTCCCATATAGTTGCACATATGTACAATGCCCTTCCATAAAGTTTATATGATAAAAATGCTATTCCGGGTGCAAACGGAATATAATAATTTGCTACAAGGATCATAGTATCAATTAATTTTTAATATGAAACGCGAATATAAAATGATACATAGATATTTATTAATGCTGCTATGTTAATTTATGAAAATAATTCTTGTGTAGTAAGTATTTATGCAATCATATGATCACACTGACATAATTCGGGACTGCAGATCGTTCTTAGATGGCGATTACAATCTGATAATTTATAATTTAATTGTGATAATACTTATAATAATAAAATCAAATCATTATGCAAAATTAACTCAAGGGTCGACAGAAGACACGATGAAGACCTTTATCAGACGACCGAATTACGGATTCACTTATCTAAAAAAAAAAAAAAAAAAAATTATATTAAAATTATATTTTTAATTAGTAGAATTAAGAAAATTAATCGAAAAATTATATCTTATTATATTTTATTATTATATATTATTTATTATAATATATATTAATATATTTTACATTTTAACATAATAAAAAAATCATTGTCAAATATCATAAATATTGCAACAAAATATTAATCAATTAATTGAATGATAAATACGATATTAAGTATAAGTACAATCTGTTTAATTGCTAACGAGCATGATACATTATGTGATTTTTATTACGCGATGTTAAACTTGAATAAGCGATATTCAATATGCAAGAAATATTAATGGACGATTATTGGAATATTACTTAATACATGCAATCGCGATTAATCTTTAATCAGTCTTTCGAAATTTGAAATTAATATGTATGTATGTCAGGTTCCGTACACACACGTATAAATGACACACTTGAAATTACAATCGCAGTGATTACGAAATCGAAATATTGAATCGTATATAATATAAATTTAAATACACAGTAATAATTTAGACGATGGTTCAAGTACAAAAGTTACAGCCTATAATGGTTTTTGAATTTGGCGCGCGGCGCGCTGAGTGTCGACTTACGTAGTTACTACGTCACGTCCTTCGTCCCTCGCGTCCTCTTGCTAGTCACGGTATCGCGCTCAATCGGCTCCGCATATTTCACGCGTTTTTCCCGTTAAGAATGAATTCCGCGTACAAACAAATGTTGGGAGTATTGAATCGTGCCACGGGCAATTAGCAGGAAGTATTAATTAACTCGTGCGATCACGGTTAATCAACCTACGACAGTCTGCATCCGCCGGGCTACGCCGCTTAGCCGTTTTTTCTCCGAATCCATCGATCTCATTGAACATTCTATTTATTAAGAGGTATGTATCATTTGGCGTCATTTATTTATACGAATCGCATCGCTTTCAAGCTTTTGTGCTTTGGGAAAACTATATTTTGGATGTGAGATATTTAATCAATACATAATTTATCGTTTTCAGATGATTGTGTCGCGCGCGAACCGCGCGAAGTTCGCGCCGCACAAAGTGTAGCACTACGTCACGATGTACTACGTCACAGCGTACTACTTCACTACATATCGCGAATATCGAAAGTGGCGGATGGTTATATATCGTCCTTATTTATCCGTTGTTATTTATGCAATCCGGTGCGTAGTGCGTGCAATCGGTGTCGAGAATGCCGTATAAAGTAACGGGTGATCGTTCTATCGTATTATTTAATGCGGGAAATCGAAATCTGTAATGCCTGGTCGATGGAAATGCATCTCGGCGAACGATTTCCGAAACGACGCAACAATCAACGAGAATATGGCAGCGTTTCAACGACTGGTGAGCAAATTGACTTTATTTACCTGATTATATCATTGTCATTTACCTGAAATATATAGCTAGCATATGAAAATCGCTCATATAATAATAATATAATATTATTTATAGGAACGACTTTCCGAAGCGACGCAACAATCAACGAAAATATAACCGCGTTTCAACGACCGGTGAGTAAATTGATTTTATTTAACTAATTATACCTATCATTGAATTTATATCATCGCCATTTATTTGAAATATATATTAGCCAGCACATAAAAACTGCTAATATAATAATAACATAATATTGTTTAGGATATAAATTGATTTTTGAGATTAGCTCAGAAATAAATTTACATTATACATATATACATATATTTAAATTTATAATATTTTCGATAAGCACTCGCATTAAAAATTTCATAAATATCTTAAAGTTATTCTTTTTTTTTTTTTTTTTCAAAAAACGCAATAATATAACATTGGTTAAAAAAATCTATTTTTTAAATTAGCTCAGAAAGAAATTTAAATTATACATTATATATATTTTCAATAAGCATTTGTATTACAATCTCATGAATATTTTAATGACTTCTAAAAAGTCTCTAATGAAAACGATTCTATGGAATTTAATTAAATGAGATGTGTGAAAAGTTTAATCATTTTAATTACTTATTTGAAAGACATTGAATGCATTTTCATTAAGAATTAGATTCTTGCTTCATTATGTAATAATTTCATTTATACGATATTGGTCCCATCTGAATATTTATATAATTTAATTAAATTAGATGTGTGATAAGTTTAATCATTTTAATTACTTATTTGAAAGACATTGAATGCATTTTTATTTAGAATTTGACTTGTGCTTTATTATGTAATAAATTTATTTTTACGATATTGGTTCTATTTAAATATTTATATAATTTAAATAAATGAGATCTAAGATTATTTCAATCATCTTAATTACTTATTTGAAAGACATTGAATGCATTTTCATTAAGAATTTGACTCTTGCTTCATTATGTAATAATTTCATTTTTACGATATTGGTCCCATCTGAATATTTATATAATTTAATTAAATTAGATGTGTGATAAGTTTAATCATTTTAATTACTTATTTGAAAGACATTAATGCATTTTTATTACGAATTTGATTCTTGCATCATTATGTAATAATTTCATTTTTATGTTATTGGTCCCATCTGAATATTTATATAATTTAATTAAATTAGATGTGTGATAAGTTTAATCATTTTAATTACTTATTTGAAAGACATTAATGCATTTTTATTACGAATTTGATTCTTGCATCATTATGTAATAATTTCATTTTTACGTTATTGGTCCCATCTGAATATTTATATAATTTAATTAAATTAGATGTGTGATAAGTTTAATCATTTTAATTACTTATTTGAAAGACATTGAATGCATTTTCATTAAGAATTTGATTCTTGCTTCATTATGTAATAATTTCATTTTTACGATATTGGTCCCATCTGAATATTTATATAATTTAATTAAATTAGATGTGTGATAAGTTTAATCATTTTAATTACTTATTTGAAAGACATTGAATGCATTTTTATTTAGAATTTGACTTGTGCTTTATTATGTAATAAATTTATTTTTACGATATTGGTTCTATTTAAATATTTATATAATTTAAATAAATGAGATCTAAGATTATTTCAATCATCTTAATTACTTATTTGAAAGACATTGAATGCATTTTCATTAAGAATTTGACTCTTGCTTCATTATGTAATAATTTCATTTTTACGATATTGGTCCCATCTGAATATTTATATAATTTAATTAAATTAGATGTGTGATAAGTTTAATCATTTTAATTACTTATTTGAAAGACATTAATGCATTTTTATTACGAATTTGATTCTTGCATCATTATGTAATAATTTCATTTTTACGTTATTGGTCCCATCTGAATATTTATATAATTTAATTAAATTAGATGTGTGATAAGTTTAATCATTTTAATTACTTATTTGAAAGACATTGAATGCATTTTTATTTAGAATTTGACTTGTGCTTTATTATGTAATAAATTTATTTTTACGATATTGGTTCTATTAAAATATTTATATAATTTAAATAACTGAGATCTAAGATTATTTCAATCATCTTAATTACTTATTTGAAAGACATTGAATGCATTTTTATTTAGAATTTGACTTGTGCTTTATTATGTAATAATTTATATTTACGATATTGGTCCCATCTGAATATTTATATATTTTGTGTGCTGCTACAATTTGAATTTTATTTATATGTCACAGATCAACATAACTGACTGTCTTGATAATCTGAGAGGAGGAGGTCTGGGAGACATTGGGCACCAGTCGAACAATCATGGAGTGAGTATTTATTGACTTTATTTAGTTCAATTACTAAATAAAAATTTATAAAATAAAATAAAATAAAATAATAAAATTATTATAAATCAAATAAAAAATAATTATAAATTAAATAAAAATTTAATAATTGTAAATTAAATAAAAATTATAAATTAAATAAAAATTTATAAAATTATTCAACTATATTTCTACTTGCTCTCTATTGTAGGCATGGAAAATAAAATCCAATGCGTACAGTAATAATTTTCTAAAACATTAATTATTTTTGGCGCTACTACAATTTGAATTTTAATTGTATGTTACAGATCAACGTAACTGACGACTGATGATCTTGACAATCTGAGAGGAGGAGGAGGTCTGGGAGAGACGTCGGGCACCAGCGGAGCAACTATTGTGTAAGTATTTATTATTAATTCAATTATTATTAAATAAAAATTTATAAAATTTTTAAATTATATTGCTGTTTATTATTTGTATGCATCGAATATAAAATTTAATGCATACAAAATAATTTTTTTAAGTATTAATTATTTTGAGCAGTTCTATAATTTGAATTTTATTTATATGTTACAGATCAACGTAGCTTCAATGCAGTTAACTCCGCTATTGTGCATCGACCGGTGAGTGAAAAATTATTTTATTACAAAAGGTAACGGTTTTGTAGAGATTAGATTGTGTGGAAATGTGTAGATCTAGATTGTAGCTTGTGTATAGACTGTAGATTTTGTAGATAGTTCCGTTACCTTAAAATGAATGGGTTATTAAAGATTAAAAGTATAATAAAGATTATGAATACAGTTTAAAAATTACAGTTTAAGAAAAGGAAAAGAAACATTTTATATAGTAATACATAATATATTCAATCTAATTTATTTTAAAAGAACATACTAACAATTATATTAATTGTATGTGTGATTATAAATTTTAAATGATTAAATAATTATAATTACTTATTGTTATAATGTACAGATTTTATATTATATATTTTGTAATCCATTCATTTATGTTGATTGATCATTTGAGTTTACATTAGTTAAAATAAAGTTATATTTTAAAATATATAACATATCAGATATTTTGCGGATATTTTGAGAATATATAATAATTTTGGACTAAAAGAAAAAGTAATAGTGATATAAAATTTGCAGAAAAATTCATGATAATATCTTAAAATTTTTAGTACGAATTATGTTATTTTATTTTATTTTTTTTTACTTTTGTGATTTATCATGTGATTTCGATTGCGCTATCGTGTAATTCGGAAATAAACTGTAAACCGCGAATATATTAAAATTGATTATCGAATTTTCGCGGATTTATAACAAAGAACGTACAAAATTCCTTTTATATATAATATTAATTTATTATAATTTTCATTAAAGGGGGGTGTTATCGATATTATAGAATAGTAATTATTAAGAAATGACAGTTATTACTAATGAAGCACATATGGTGTGCTTGACATCGCCATAAAATTGAGCGATATGATCGGCAACACGACGGTCTAACAATAAGACACAATCGGACGGTAGTGTCGCGCGTTCAAGTGCGGGAGTGTCGTTCAAAGTATCGCGCGTTTAAGTGCGGGAGTGTCGTTCAAAGTATCGCGCGTTATCATCAATCAGCAGACTTTGACTTGAATTATTGAACAATCCTGATCAATCTGACCTGAGAGGAGGAGCAGGACTAGGAGGCATCAGGCACCGGCGGAGCAACTTTGTGGTGAGTGTTTATTATTTATATAATATTTATATAATATGATGTATATGTATAATATTTGACTTGTTATAAATCACGTATTTTTTTACGCATAGATATTATATAATTCTATTTATATATTGAATAATTTAAATAAAGGAAAATTAGAGAGAAATAACTCTATATGTATAAATATTATAAAAGTTTTTTATATTTAAAAAAATAATCTTTACAAAATTTATAAAATTATACAATTATATATACCTATCTACTGATTATTGTACGCGTCGAATATAAAATTTAATGTGTAAAATACTAATTAGATATTAAAATATTAATTAGATAATAATTATTTAAAACGCTGTTATAATTTATATTCTATTTGAATGTTACAGATCAACGTAGCTTCGATGCAGTTATCTCCTCTGCTGTTGAACATCGATTGGTAAGTGATAAACTATTATTTTATTACGAGGTAACGGTTTCATAAATATTTGATTGTAGATTTAGAATGTAGATTGTAGACTGTAGATTGTAGATAGTTACTATCCGTTACCTCAAAATGAATAAACACACAATTAATTAGGATGAATATTTCAATTTAAAAAAAAAAAGATAATTTATATAGTCTTTTTTAAATATTTTCTATTATCGAAGTGAGAATTATTTTATTCATGTTTTCTCATATATTTAAATGCGTTCTTTCTTTCTTCATCTTTTTTAACAAGTTTTAATTATTAGGTGCAATGATTAATTTTTTTTATTGTTTAATGTCGCGATTTAATTATCATAACTTCAAGTTATGACACGTCTTTTTTTAAACACCGGAAAAAAACAAGTGCGCGCTACGCGCATTCTTCGATTTTATATACTAGTTACTACAACAACACAATCGCGCGCTACGCGCGCGCCATTCTTCGATTTTTTGTTAAAAAGAATATTTAAAAAAAAGTAAAATAAAGTTTGTATAAACTTGATTAATATTTTTTCACAGAAATCAGCTGATTAAAGCATTAATTTGATAATTAAATTTTAAAATAATAATATGGTAAAAATAGTAATATATTTAATAGTAATATAATTAAAATAGTACTATGTTGTAAATAATATGTTATAATACCTTCTTCTTGATTAATATTTTTTGATAGAAATCAGTTGATAACTGTCAAAAATTTTATAACATATTATTTAAAACATATTATTTAAAAAATTAATAAGCAAATTAACACTTTAATCAGCTGAATTCTGTAAAAAAATATTAAATAAGCGAAAATTTGTTAATTAAATTTTAAAATAATAATATATTATAAAAATTAAAATAATAATATGTATTAAATAATATAATATAATACTTAAAATTCGATTGTTATTTTTGAAAACTATCAGCTGATTTCTGTCAAAAAATATTAATCGCAGCTAAGGCATTATAACATATTATTTACAACATATATTACTATTTTAATTATTATAAACTATTATTATTATTTTAAATTTTAATTAGCAAATTAAGGATTTATTTAAATTTTAAACTAATAATATGTTATAAAAATTAAAATAATAATATATGTTTTAAATAATGTCATAATTCTTTTTGACAGTTATCAGCTGATATCTGTCATAAAATATTCAAGTTTAAAATATTATAACATATTATTTACATCATATTATCACATTCTTATGAAATTAATTTTAACTGATATAAATATTTTTAAAAAAAATTTTGTACATTTTTTTTTTAACGATAATTTTTTCACATTAAATTCAACAATAATATTCATAGAAATTATAATAAATTTTTTTCGATATAACACATAGTAAAATAGATTAATGTATACCTAAATGATAACAATATATATAATTATTATATTATATTTGTATAACTATATATAAAACTAAAAATTATGAATTAAAATTATTCAAATATATATATAATCGCATTTTTAAGAGCAGATGTTCAGATCATTTTAATTACTTATTTGAAAAACATTGAATGCATTTTTATTTTGAATTTGACTCGTGCTTTATTATGTAATATATTTATTTTTACGATATTGGTCCCATCTGAATATTTATATAATTTAATTAAATTAGATGTGTGATAAGTTTAATCATTTTAATTATATAATTGAAAGATATTGAATCCATTTTCATTTAGAATTTGATTCGTGCTTTATTATGAAATAAATTTATTTTTACAATATTGGTTCTATTAAAATATTTATATAATTTAAATAATTGAGATCTAAGATTATTTCAATCATCTTAATTACTTATTTGAAAGACATTGAATGCATTTTCATTAAGAATTTGACTCTTGCTTCATTATGTAATAATTTCATTTTTACGATATTGGTCCCATTTGAATATTTATATAATTTAATTAAATTAGATGTGTGATAAGTTTAATCATTTTAATTACTTATTTGAAAGACATTGAATGCATTTTTATTTAGAATTTGACTCGTGCTTGATTATGTAATAAATTTATTTTTACAATATTGGTTCTATTAAAATATTTATATAATTTAAATAATTGAGATCTAAGATTATTTCAATCATCTTAATTACTTATTTGAAAGACATTGAATGCATTTTCATTAAGAATTTGACTCTTGCTTCATTATGTAATAATTTCATTTTTACGATATTGGTCCCATTTGAATATTTATATAATTTAATTAAATTAGATGTGTGATAAGTTTAATCATTTTAATTACTTATTTGAAAGACATTGAATGCATTTTTATTTAGAATTTGACTCGTGCTTGATTATGTAATAAATTTATTTTTACAATATTGGTTCTATTAAAATATTTATATAATTAAATAACTGAGATCTAAGATTATTTCAATCATCTTAATTACTTATTTGAAAGATATTGAATGCATTTTCATTAAGAATTTGACTCTTGCTTCATTATGTAATAATTTCATTTTTACGATATTGGTCCCATCTGAATATTTATATAATTTAAATTAGATGTGTGATAAGTTTACTCATTTTAATTACTTATTTGAAAGACATTGAATGCATTTTCATTAAGAATTTGATTCTTGCATCATTATGTATTATTTTCATTTTTACGATATTGGTCCCATCTGAATATATATATAATTTAATTAACTTAGATGTGTGATAAGTTTAATCATTTTAATTACTTATTTGAAAGACATTGAATGCATTTTCATTAAGAATTTGACTCTTGCTTCATTATGTAATAATTTCATTTTTACGATATTGGTCCCATCTGAATATTTATATAATTTAATTAAATTAGATGTGTGATAAGTTTAATCATTTTAATTACTTATTTGAAAGACATTGAATGCATTTTTATTTAGAATTTGATTCTTGCTTCATTATGTAATAATTTCATTTTTACGATATTGGTCCCATCTGAATATATATATAATTTAAATAACTGAGATCTAAGATTATTTCAATCATCTTAATTACTTATTTGAAAGACATTGAATGCATTTTAATTAAGAATTTGACTCTTGCTTCATTATATAATAATTTCATTTTTACGATATTGGTCCCATCTGAATATTTACATAATTTAATTAAATTAGATGTGTGATAAGTTTACTCATTTTAATTACTTATTTGAAAGACATTGAATGCATTTTCTTTAAGAATTTGATTCTTGTTTCATTATGTAATATTTTCATTTTTACGATATTGGTCCCATCTGAATATTTATATAATTTAATTAAATTAGATGTGTGATAAGTTTAATCATTTTTATTACTTATTTGAAAGACAATGAATGCATTTTCATTTAGAATTTGACTCGTGCTTTATTATGTAATAAATTTATTTTTACGATATTGGTTCTATTTAAATATTTATATAATTTAAATAACTGAGATCTAAGATTATTTCAATCATCTTAATTACTTATTTGAAAGACATTGAATGCATTTTAATTAAGAATTTGACTCTTGCTTCATTATATAATAATTTCATTTTTACGATATTGGTCCCATCTGAATATTTATATAATTTAATTAAATTAGATGTGAAATTAGTTTAATCATTTTAATTACTTATTTGAAAGACATTGAATGCATTTTCATTAAGAATTTGATTCTTGCTTCATTATGTATTATTTTCATTTTTACGATATTGGTCCCATTTGAATATATATATAATTTAATTAAATTAGATGTGTGATAAGTTTACTCATTTTAATTACTTATTTGAAAGACATTGAATGCATTTTCATTAAGGATTTGATTCTTGCTTAATTATGTAATAATTTCATTTTTACGATATTGGTCCCATCTGAATATTTATATAATTTAATTAAATTACATGTGTGATAAGTTTAATCATTTTAATTACTTATTTGAAAGACATTGAATGCATTTTTATTTAGAATTTGACTTGTGCTTTATTATGTAATAAATTTATTTTTACGATATTGGTTCTATTTAAATATTTATATAATTTAAATAACTGAGATCTAAGATTATTTCAATCATCTTAATTACTTATTTGAAAGACATTGAATGCATTTTCATTAAGAATTTGACTCTTGCTTCATTATATATTAATTTCATTTTTACGATATTGGTCCCATCTGAATATATATATAATTTAATTAAATTAGATGTGTGATAAGTTTAATCATTTTAATTACTTATTTGAAAGACATTGAATGTATTTTCATTAAGAATTTGATTCTTGCTTCATTATGTAATAAATTCATTTTTACGATATTGCTCCCATCTGAATATTTATATAATTTAATTAAATTAGATGTGTGATAAGTTTAATCATTTTAATTACTTATTTGAAAGACATTCAATGCATTTTCATTAAGAATTTGATTCTTGCATCATTATGTATTATTTTCATTTTTACGATATTGGTCCCATCTGAATATATATATAATTTAATTAAATTAGATGTGTGATAAGTTTAATCATTTTAATTACTTATTTGAAAGACATTGAATGCATTTTCATTAAGAATTTGATTCTTGCTTCATTATGTAATAATTTCATTTTTACGATATTGGTCCCATCTGAATATTTATATAATTTAATTAAATTAAATGTGTGATAAGTTTAATCATTTTAATTACTTATTTGAAAGACATTGGATGCATTTTCATTAAGAATTTGATTCTTGCTTCATTATGTAATAATTTCATTTTTACGATATTGGTCCCATCTGAATATTTATATAATTTAATTAAATTAGATGTGTGATAAGTCTAATCATTTTAATTTCTTATTTGAAAGTCATTGAATGCAAATTCATATATACATATATATTTAAATCATGCATTATATATTTTCGATAAGCACTCGCATTAAGAATTTCATAAATATCTTAAAGTTATTCTTTTTTTTTTTTTTTTTTTTTTTTTAAAACGCAATAATATAACATTGATTAAAAAAATCTATTTTTGAAATTAGCTCAGAAAGAAATTTGAGTTATACATTATATATATTTTCAATAAGCGTTCATATTAACAATCTCATGAATATTTTAATATTATTTTTTTTTATTTGAAAGATTATACTTTAGATACTTTGAGCAAAATATAACTCGAATTTATTTTTCTTATTATTCGCGAAATATATAGCCAGTATATTAGAAAACACTAATGTAATAATAATACAATATTGGTTAAAATATCTATTTTCGAGATTAGCTCAGAATAAAATTTAAATTATGCATTATATATATTTTCAATAACTATATATTCGTATTAACAATCTCATGAATATTTTAATGACTTCTAAAGAGTCTCTAATGAAAACGATTCTATCATTTGTGAATCTGAATACGATGCTCAAAGTTGCGATCCTCTCTTAAAGTATTATAATTTTAATTATATTCGATTGAAATAAAGGTGTTGCGATGCATAAAGTTTACAATGCGGATAAAAATAGTCATATATTTAATAGTAATATAATTAAAATATTATTATGTTGTAAATAATATGTTATAATACCTTCTTCTTGATTAATATTTTTTGATAGAAATCAGCTGATAACTGTCAAAAATATTATAACATATTATTTAAAACATAGTATTTAAAATATTAATTAGCAAATTAACGCTTTAATCAGCTGATTTCTGTCAAAAAATATTTATATAGCGAAAATTTGCTAATTAAATTTTAAAATAATAATATGTTATAAAAATTAAAATAATAATACATTTTAAATAATATAATATAATACTTAAAATTCGATTGTTGTTTTTGAAAGCTATCAACTGATTTCTGTCAAAAAATATTAATCGCAGCTAACGCATTATAACATATTATTTACAACATATATTACTATTTTAATTTTTATAATCTATTATTATTTTAAATTTTAATTAGCTAATTAACAATTTATTTAAATTTTAAACTAATAATATATAATAAAAATTAAAATAATAATATATGTTTTAAATAATGTCATAATTCTTTTTGACAGTTACCAGCTGATTTCTGTCATAAAATATTCGAGTTAAAAATATTATAACATATTATTTACATCATATTATCACATTTTTATAAAATTAATTTTATCTGATATTTTTTTTTATCTAAATTAATTTTATCTGATATTTTTAAAGAAAACTTTGTACATTTTTTTTATAACGATAATTTTTTCACATTGTTAGGTCAACTTGTTAAGTCGATTCTCGCAAGTATTGTTGCATCTTTTTCGCAACAAAAAACATTATTCGAGTTTAAAGTATTATAATATATTATTTACTACATTATTATTTTACATTATTATTTTAATTTCTATAACATATTTTTATTTTAAAGTTTAATTAGCAAATTAACGCTTTAATTAGCTGATTTTTATCAAAGAATATTAATCGAGTTTATATAAACTTTATATTATTTTTCTTTAAATATTATTCTTTCTAATATAAGATCGAAGAATGACGCGCTCATATTATTGATTTTTGAAAGTCTCGAAGTTCTCTCGAAAATCTTGAAATGTATTGTTGCCTCTTTTCCGCGTTGTCGATTGGTTCTGTCGTTGCGCTTATTTCGTGAACGGCTATCATTATTTTGACAGTTGTGTGCATCGAGGAGTTAATAGTGTATTAAAAGTTATGTGTATCACGAGATTTTGTGTATATAATTGCAATTAGCGAGTAAATTGTTAAAATCTGCAGAATACGTGTTTATTAATTTTGGGATTAATTGGTTTCGATTACAGTTTTTCAGTTAGAAAGGAAAAAACATGCAATATTATAACTATACTTCGTAAAATGGAATAAAATTGAAAATGATTGTTTAGTATCGCAATGCAATTATCTGAGAATTTTATTATAGAAAATAGATTGCTTTGGACTTAAAGAAATATATTGGAACTTGAGTGATTTATATATTGAGTAATTTATTTATAATTGTTGCAATAACAATTATCTATCACTAAACCAATATATTTACTAACAAATTATTATTATACTCTCATATATTTAAATATATATAAAATACTGTAAAATACTTCATAACATCTTCTTGCTTATTGGTTTAGTGATAGATAATTCTTATTGCAACAATTATAAATAAATTACTCAATATATAAATCACTCAAAGTTCCAATATATTTCTTCAAGTCCAAAGCAATTTATTTTCTCTAATAAAATTCTCAGATAACTGCATTGAGACACTAAACAATCCTTTTCAATTTTATTTTATGTTACGAAGTATAGTTATTACATGTTTTTTCCTTTCTAATTGAGAAACTGTAATCGAAACTACTCAATCACAAAATTAATAAACACGTCTTCTTCAGATTTTAACAATTTACTCGTTAATTGCAATTATATACACAAAATCTCTTGATACACATAACTTTTAATACACTATTAACCCTTCTATGCACACAACTGTCAAAATATGCAATGCCGTTGACGAAATAAGAGCAATTACAAAATCAATTGGCAACGCGGAAAAGAGGCAACAACTTCGAGACTTTCAAGAATCAACTTAACATGCACTTTTTAAAAAGGGAAAGGGAAAAGGGATAATAATAGTTTGAATTTTATAGTAAAAACTTAACAAATTCTTAATTAACAATATTTTAAAAATTTTACTTAGAGTGATTCCGCGTCTATCAGATCTTGCATTACAAAATTTTATATTTACAATTTTTATAAATTTTTATATTTATATATATTTTAATATAAATATAAATATAAATGTAAGTATAAATATAAACATAAATATAATTATAAGTATAATTATATTTATATTATAATAATTATAAGCATAAATATAAATATAAGTATAATTATATACCTATTATAATAATTATAAGCATAAATATAAATATAAGTATAATTATATACCTATTATAATTATATCATATTATAATTATATTATATAATTATATTATATTATATAATTATATTATATTATAATTATAAGTATAAATATAAATATAAATACAAATATAAATATAAATATAATTATAATTATAAATAATTATATAAATGTAAGTTATAAATATAAATATTAGGTTCTAAGTATTCTTGAATATCGATTTTGAAAGCTGATGCCAGACTATGCGCATATTACCATTTGTTATATGTATGCAATTTGCAATTCATAGTAACAAAGCAAAAATTCATTTTTTGCTTTTTATGCTGTTTTAATGCGTTTATGAATAAATATGAAAAATTTCCAATTAACAAAATATAAAGAACATCCTATTATTAATTTTATCATTATCAGTTTGGACAAACTATTACTAAAGTTATAATATTATGTAAAATATTATATATAAAATGAGAATTTGACAAATTTTTTTTCTCACTAATTATACACAAGTCTTCAATTGCAAATATGTGTATGTACAATCTGATAATAGCTAAAGAATACTTCTCGGGCCAAAAGCTAAAGATCTGTATAATGTACTCTCATATAAATTCTTCATAGCAAATATAGTATGAAATCGTACCACATAGATATAATACAATATTTATAAAAATACAAATAAAATAATTAATAGGGCAGCTCATAAGTTTGCTGAGGTGGACTAATACGAATGAACCGTTTCGCTAAACTGAAGTATCCTTCGTATTCTATATCATCTGGCGTGATATCGTTAATAAAGTGACCGCCTACGTCTCCGTTGCACGCAAAAGTGTGAAAATTCTGAGTTGTGATATTACTTTTCTGTAATTGATGCAGCTTATAAATATTTTATGACAAATCAAGTTTGAAACTTAAGTACTGTTAGAAAACGAATAGCAAAATTTATTTTATAAATAAACTAATTTTGTTTGTATAAACGCGTGTGTGATATAAAAATATTAAATTAATTTTTCTGATAAGTGGTAAGATATATATAATTGTAATTAATTCAAAAATTAGTGAACAAAGTAAAATTTATAAATTAATAGCAGTTGATTCGAATATGAAAGATATAATCTGCTTAAATATCATTTTAAATACCAGTTGAGTTGGTTCTGCATCCCCCCCAAATAACTGTTGATGATTTACACTATGTTTACATCTACTCAATATTGTGCCAACAGCTACTAGGGGCGTAAAAGTGTCACAGATTTTTTCCGATGGTGCGTCCAAAGCAAAACTAGGGCGTCGAATCTCATTTCTCACGATTCCATTATTGATAACAAATGTGCCACCCAAGCCTATAAAATTAAACGTATATTAGATGTATCGTTTAAAAATAAACCTGCTTTTTTATGTATATAATTATTCATTTTGTTATATCTTGTCAATTAAATACTCTCGATTGAAATATTTCGACTAGATTGTCTTTTACCTATAAAATAATTTGGTTCGTATCTCGTTCTCAGTGCTAATTGTATTACGGTCGGAAAATTCATATCAGTTTGGCGTCCTTTGGCACATATTTTAAGAACGTTGCCCGAAGATCCTTTGCAGATGAAGAAACTGCCATACTGATCACATATAACGTGACTAGGTTTAATAACAAGTTTCGATTCGCATCTTCCCTTTTCGTTCACGAAATTAAAATAACTCTTGTTCGTGACTCTACGTTGCGAATACATAAAATTTATCGCAACCTAGCAGCGTCGAAAATATAGAAAATAATAAGATAAATATTTAAGAAGTATGAAATATATAAATAGATATAAATGTTCATAGAAAAAATTAAGAAAAATTAAAATAAACTTAATATTGCAATGAATTAGTAAAAATATATAGAGAAACAATTTGATGTATAGTTTACCGTATTTCAGATATTCTACAGACCATTGTATTTTTTATGCATTAAATTAAAAATTGCATGAAATTATCGATAATATATACTTCGGAATTAAATGCTCCATGTAATCGGCTTGCTCCTATGACGAAAGAAGAAGTTCTAATACTATAGAACTGATTTATAAGATCTGTTATTTTCCATGATCTCTTCACATCTGGCATTGGATATTTCCAGAGATACTCTGGACCACCCACCTCCATAACGGCAGTATTACCACTTAGTCCTTTTAATAAGAATGTTATTGAATTTTTAATGCGAAAAAAATTTAGACCATTTCTTTAATTTGGCAATTGAATTTCGTACCCTGTGCGACGAGATTAAAGGGTGATTGACGTAAATCAGGACAATTAACTATGCTGACATTAGCCTCGTTAAAGTGGTTTCTCAATACTGCTTGCACGTCTATTATGACATAGTAATAAATACATCAAATATCATCATGTAAATTGTAAATAATAATTATAATATTTGTCGGATCTATATATGAGTCGAAATATAGCGAATATTATATACACTATGTACCATTTTTAATACGAAAAAGGTAAGGTAAACTTAAGTTTTCTAATTGTCCTGTTAATTCTGTATAAACTGGGTAATTATTTCTAACCACTACCTCTTCATTATTAACATTTAATGCCATATTGCTTAACTTAAAAATTTTAAGTTATATAGTCAAAACTTAGGAGATGAGACTGTAACAAATTATAAATAGGTATATTTTTCATATAGAAACATAGAGTTTAGATAGAATATTAATAATATTAAAAACAATATAATGTAAGAGATTAAGAATCTCGATAAGAATACAAACAGATATAAATATATTATGAGAAAAATATCATAATCTCTCGTTTTACATTTGAGCTAGTAATGGGCTATATTAAAAATTTTATACAAACTTGTTTTTCAATATAAAGTCACAAAAAAGGAAAAAAAAAATATTTATATGTATTAACAACTTCAAGATTCAACTTATTAACTTATTAATTTAAATAATATATTTATGTCTACAAAATACATTTTGATAAAACAAGTTTGACTTCACATATATTTGACCTAGAACAAGACTCTGTTGTCATTTTCTTTTTATATCTAATATTTTATTATAGATGAGATTCATTTAAATAATTTTCTGTTTAAATTATTGCAAAATGAAGAAAAAAGACGAGAAGGATAAGAAAAATATAACTTTTATGACGCATTTTAAAAGTAATATTGTAAAATTATGGAATGCTTTAAATAACGAGCTATAATAACAATATCGACGATTTTGCACTTTTCATAATATTTTTATATGACGACAGCATATTGTATAATGCGAAGAAAGTGTATACGTAAATGTATCTGTGCGTATATATGTATACCACTAAAGAAAAAAAAAAATATATATATATATATATATTTATATATACATGTAATCTCACTGTAAAGAGACGTTGTGTAATCGGTTCGTAACTGTCTAAAATCGCGTAAATTGTTTTACCAACTTTATTTGGTAAGTCAGTCCTCCAGTTGTTCTCGTTACGGAACGCACGATACTAATTACAAGCACAAAGCATTAGTAATAGAGCCCGATTCCGTTTTAAGCATAACGGAAAATAGAGACATAAACAACAATAAGGTCATAATATTCATAATAAATACCTAAGCTTCTCGCAGTTTTTTAATGCTTTGTACGTGTTTCAAAAGAAGCTATGTAAAGCGAAAATATAAGTCATTACCTCGACAAAAAATATCATTTATTATTTTGGTGCTTTACATGAGAATAAAACAAAACTCTGATAATTACAGGAACGAGCAGCAGTTCGACATCATTTCTTTCATATTTTTATTTATTCATCGTTCGTTTTTATGCACAATTTTTTTGTGTGCATAAGTATAGTCGCGCTGGCATGTGCATGCGTATGTTTGCATGTATATGACGAGGAGAAAGGTCAGTGTGACATGGAGAGGATTTTTGTGATATATTCACAAATTTTCTTGAGAAGGGAAGGTGGGGAATAAATGATTGAAGAATTCGAAGGGGACTCACATATTGTATGTGTTACAAGAAATCATTCAAGTTCATCCTCGTTAGTAGTATCTGTGCTCGTTCTATTCGCAGTTTTTATATGTGGAATTAAATAGAGTAAACATTCAAGTTGAGGAAGAGAAAAGAAACGAAAGTATCAAAAGTGTACTTAAAACGAACAGATTTACCCATTTCTAATTTGCGAAAGAGGTAACGGGAATTTTTCATCTGTCTTTAAAGAGTTTTGACGCGAAAAGTATTCAATCTCGCGATGTATGCATCAAAAATTTCAAGCTTCAGCACTGCATGTTTACATATGTGCGATTGTATCTTCATTAGCACTATATGGTACATAAATATTCGTGGTATCTTTATCAGCATATAAACACAAGAAGTTACCTATTTTTTATCTTTTTATTATTACATAGGAGATTTTGAAAGAAAGACACACGTGACCAATGTTAATAGGAAGACAAATTCAAGTATAAAGAATTTGCGGCTCATAAAATCGTCCCTGGTTAATGAGAATCAAATACAAGCCGATGATTCGATTTCATTTTCCTCTTTTTGTTCATTTATGTTGCAGATGTTCGAAGCAAGTTGTACATTCTATCATTCTGGCACTTCTTGTCTTTATATTTCTTATGCAATCTTTTTTGCGCAATATTTCTAACACCACTTATTGCTCGGTCTTCATATGATTTCAAAAATGTGTTCCAGATTAGTTAATTCCGAAATACGAAACTAACTGCGCGCAAATGTTTTTAACAATTATTTAATCGTTTTATTTGTTAATCAAAACTATATATAGATTTGCAATCTTGTAGGATACGTATGATAGTCCTTCCTGTACTTTCTCGAGAAAAATACGCATACATTGTACTATAATAGAACTTTTGACGTATAGAAAAATATGACTATTCTGAGAAAGTAAATTAAGGTGTCTATTCTAATTGCTATGTTATTTAATAATTATATATCTTTTCTTTTTCTCTATTATTCCTGCCTTATTATTATTTCTTTTGCCATCGGCTCGCCATCGATTAGAAATCATTTTATGCTGCCAAACAGGCGCAGCAAAATTCCATTGTTGAATATATTAAGTATAAGATAATATGTGTTCTACAATAAAAAATACGATTTTAGGATATATCTGATAAGAGATCGTAATAATGCGAATTATCGCGAAACAAACATAAACTTCAAAGTCCCCTTCGACAGCGGCCGCATTTATTATATATATTTAAAATTATTCACGTTATAAAATTTTTAGAATATAAAATTATAGTTTTTTAAGTCTTATGTAAAAAAAATAGAAATTATAAAATATACATATTTATGTTTTCATGTTAAGATCGGCGGTAATTAATTAAAATTCAAGTAGATTAACTAATTATTAGGACGAAACTTGATTCACATCAATCATGAGAAATTCCTGATTTTTATATTACTTTCCTTTTTGTAAATTTATTATTTGTAAAGACAGCATTTTACTGTCAATTTGAGTATCACTCTGTGTGTTTCAAGAGGTGTTTTCTTGAAAAGAAAAATTCTTTATATATATATATATATATATATATATATATATAAGTGATTATTCATTAAATATTATGTTCCTTGTAGAATTAAAAATTTGGTAGATATGGATCTTTCTTTTTGACAGAATATACATATTTTTTCTAATTAATTTTTGTGAACTATTACATAAAAACAGTTATGTTATTTTGAAAATATAATTAATTAATATCTGCTTATTTGATTAAATTATTATGACAATACATATATGTGATTTAATACGCGTGGAATATCGATTCAGGAATTTCCTCATATTACTGACGGATCGATGCTTAATCAATTACATCAATTAAGAACATAATCGCTGGTCGCCGAAAAATTAAAAAGAAGATCGCAGTTTGTTTAATCGCTAATTATCCGTACTCTCGATTAATTCTATCACACACTGTGACTCTAATCCATATACGCGACAATCAACATTCAACATACAAGAAACATCACATTGAGTATGGTATATGTGTATATGTGACGACATATCGTATCTACAATTTTTAACTATGTTAATAAGGGTGTCCTCGTGTTGTAGCGCTTTTCTCTCTTGGTTGCGAATCATGTTCTTGTAAATGTAAGATGCATACGAGTACGGAACATCGGGGTTACACGAATCCCTCGCGAATAGTAAGAATTTTAATAACTCTAATAACTCTCTAATGACAAAGCAAGAAGAATCACCAAAACGCTTGCCTTTTTGTACAAGACTTTACAAGGCCATAATATGTTTCTTCTTGTGCTGATATTCTCCAGTATTTTTCGACACGTTATTAGCTATTCGCACAATGTCCACATGAATCTTTGACATTGAGATGAGACCAATAGAAATTATTTTATCGGAAGATATAATTGCCATTCGAGATTATTATTATTTGCATACAATTTGAATTTTGTGACTAAAAGTGATTATACAAAATATATAAAAAAATTTTTTAAAAGAAATATGTGGAACCAACACGTTAAATGTTCATTAAAAATCGACATTTGAAATAGAATAAGAAAATTTAATATAATCTTTATTTTAGAATGAGTAAATATTACAATCTTCATAAATAAAATACGTACTACTTAATTGTTACTATTTCATTTCGCGAAATAAATAAAAAAAAATCTAAATAAAATTTTTCATATAACTTTATAAACTTGACAGCTCACAACGTGTCATGACTGAAGGAAATCAGCATACTGTATACATCAGCGAAACATTTTTCAACTGCCATCTCTATGGCTGATGAGAAAATGGCAGAATTTCTTAGCGTGTCTAATTTTATAGGTCCTACGTATCTATAATCAGTATCTAACGACAGCGATACATTAGAAAGACGAAATGCGGAGAATATTGGAAAGAACAATTCGATTGTTTTAATAGATATGCGTAGAGCCTCGAATTATCTCGAGCGAGAATGATAGGTGTCGTAGAATGTGAAAAAAGATCGATTAATCGAGATCAAGGAATTTTTTCTAATCGAAGAGGAAACTTTACGAAATGTTCTAGTCAGATGTAATTTAATTTTTGCAGGGTGATTATCGCTAAACACATTTAACTATTTCAATCCCTAATGGTGTTCTGCGGCCGAAATTATTTGGGTCCCGAATGATTATTGTAACTCGTTTAAGATCTCTCGTACAATTCCGTTTTTCGCCTTTCTTTCCTATCCTTCTTTCTCTCCTCCTTCCTTCTTGAAGGAAGCATTAAGCATTTACTTCGTTTCGATAACACATTTTATCAATCGTTAATTTAATGATTAGAGTACTTAGGCGTATGTAATAATTAAGTCGCGCATCTACGAGGATCAAGCATTCGTGGATGGGCGTCTCTTCACAACTCGTTCGAATGTGATTTTAGGCCGTACTTGAGCAGTCGCTGTTGAGAAACGGAGATCGCGAACATCGTTATTGCCTGAATCCCCGTGAGATATTCCTTCTCGCAAAATGTGACAAGATATAGTCGAGCTATGATCGAATGGAAATCGTAACGTCTACGATCGCGATCGAGAGCCGCGAACGAAAAGAATGGTCTACATCTACATAATTCGACAAATTTTCTTCATTTTTTCTTGTTTGCACAGCGTTCCGTCACGAAGTAAAAACGCAGCGATATAAATCGATCCATTTAAAGATCTTTTTTTTTTAATTTTTCATAGTAATAATAATACAGCATTACTTATGTAAGATAAGAGCTAAAAAAAGATTCAAGCGGATCGATTTACGTCATCGAAATATGTAGCCGATGTACTCGTTACCTGCTAGGCAGGCTACAAAAGTGTCACTGTCGTTTGATCCATGTGAGGATACGCGCGCAATTCCGTGAGATTGTCTCTGACACTTATAATTAGAACGAGTACAACACATATGTACGGGAAGAGGCCGTTATTTGTGTAACTCTTAATTTTAATTAATAGCATCCTCGACGAGAGAGACGACCAATCGCGCTAATATTCATTTCAAAAGAAAGAACAGCTATTTTCTCCGATACTCGTCTAATCTCTGGGAACATTTCTATTTGCGACTGGTTGACCTAATAATTTTACAGTATATCGAATGTACAATTATGCAATAGTTCGCGATGTGTGCTCATTTCTAGGAATACTTTACATGCGGCTCGTAGTAATACGAATTATATATAATAAATATTACATATTATTTTCTAAAGATTCATAGTGTAAGTTTGAATTAATAATTTCGATTGTCAAGATTGATACAACGTATATGTGCTCGTGTGTATTTATTTATCTGTTTGTCAGTCTATCTCTGCATGTGTATTTGTATATGTTTAATGATTTGTTTAGTTACACACACACATGTGTGTTAATAGTCGGAAATAAATGTAGATATTAGTGAAGAGACAGACTCGAAAGTATGCTCTACGTTAAGATACTAGCGTTCTGTGTCGTAGAAAAATCGTAGTTATTTTTTATCTGGGAGCGAGTGACATGCACCTAGATTTTACTAAGTAAGGTAAGCTCGAACTTTGTCGAAAACTGTCTAGAAGATTTTTAGAAACGCACGAAAAGTGAAAGAAGCATAGTGCGAATTATTTACAGTTTAAGCCTTTGGCTACTCAACATCTTAATTGTAAAGATAATATATCAATATAAACATAAACATATAAATATAAATGTAATTTTATATATTTATATTTATTTTATGTTTAATGTGAAATATATATTTTATTTATATTTATTTAAATATATATATGTATATATAAATAAATATATGTATGTGTGTGTGTGTGTGTGTAAAAAATATAGTATAAAATATAGATATAATTAAATAACATCAAACTTATAAAAAAAAGGAGAGATGGTATTTTTATATATCAGAAAATTAGTAGTAGGTTCTTGCAAAAAGAACGAAGAATGCCTTTAAATGTCTTAAATGTCAAGAATTCTGAATCTAATCTAATCGAGATCACTGATGGAAAATGATACAAAGAACAACAATTTAGTTCGTCATCCCTAGATCAATTATCATCATTGATTATAGTTTAATGCTGTGTTATAAAATGTAGATTCTCATCTCGATTTTATAATGCTGCATTAATATTTAGTATAGTCATAGGAGAACAAGCAGCAGCGATAGTGATAACAGTAACAACGGCATCGGTAACGATAGCTAGCGCGATCGTAGTAGTAATAGTAATTATTAGGTCACTTCGAAGGCTAGTAGAAAACGAGCTGAGAACACGCTCAGCTATTTATAAAGGAGAAGTCCTTCATCTAAAGTGTAGATGATTGTATTCATACGAGAAGATTGTCCATGCGATAATCTTCATATGAGACTTTCGATGCGTCCGTCCGAATTAATTTCTTAATCTTCGTCGAAAATTCCATCGATTTTCATTACCTTCGCCACGAATATTTTTTTTGCTTGATTTGTTTGCGCTTGTATTTTCTGTTTATATATACACATCGTCGTTTACTAAGATTTTACTAATTTTAAACTTACTTTCTCCCGCCTTTCTTTATCTTGAATTGTCATTCGTAAAAGGTATCGGTTTTATTCGCGAAAAAAATCAATTAAAATACATAAATAATAATAATCGTATGTGAATAAAAATGTTACCTATTATCGTATCAAATATCATATCACTAAAAAAAATATATAACTATACGAATATTATTCAATCTAATAAACAGAGGATACAAGGTCTTTATTTCACGAGGTAATGCGTATATTATTTAGGCAAAATTTGAATTCAAATCCAATATTCATAACGTCGGGTATATGTTTCTAGGCCGATTATAGATTTACTTCACGTGAGTGACATTTTGTCGTACTCCGCGATATATCTGCGGTAACCCTCGCAAAGGCACAACCTCGGGGTCTGCCTCGTTTATGACTCTTGCGAGACTTTCGCCGGCGTTTGAGGCGCGAGAGACCGATGAGAGAAGCGATTACATCGACAAAAAGTAGGATGAGCAGCACTAATATGTGATTAAAAATATTTCTCCTTTTCTCATATGTCGATCTGCTCTCTCCCTTCCCATCCTCGCGTTCTGTGTTTTTAAGTAAAAAATTACTTTTTTCGGATGTGCTTATATAGGCGTTCGCGATTGAAATGTTTGCCTCAATGAAATCTCTGCAAGACTCGTTCGAACCGATTGGATCTCAAAGATCCGACGTTGAACCAAATAAAATATGCCGATCTAAATATTTACAAAAATGTAAAATCAACGTAAACGTTGTTAGTATAATGCAACTGCGAGAGAATATAAGAACTGCACACGTATGTATATGTCGTCGTTAAGAACTTCGTTTCAACATCGATTTGCGAAAATAAATCTTTGATTGAGAACTTTCGTTGACATCCCTTAAACATCTACATATCGTTAACATCGAGTTTTAATGTGTGATATGGGATAGTGACACCGTACTTATCCTTACATCGTATCATTTAAACACATGTACATTTTGATTATCCTTGTTACAGTTTTCCCGCACAGAGAGATGTTGTAATAATATATAATGTATATTTATATAGGATGTTACACGCGATTCGTCGTCGAAGTATCGACGCCGTAAGAGTTTTACGTTATTACATATACACATCATTTAAATATCGCCGTCTATCTCTCTGCGCACACACCACACTCGATATACTATAATAATAAACCTGTGATCTTTTTTAACCATTTAGATATGATTCACACATCGTGAGGATGCTGCCGGGTCATTTTAATTAATTATGTGTACGGTATTATCACGTTTATCTATTGCACTAATTATTCGGGCGGGGTAAGCGCAATAATTCTGGACAATTCATTCTGCCCCCTAATTCCGTCGCGAGACATTGTAGGTGGGATTTAAACATTCACATTAACGCGTCCCGAGGATCATCGTAAATTATCTCGAAGCAAGTAAGGAGTAAGAGCGTACTGGAATTTTCCTCGTGTCGTATCTTTTTTGCGTTATTTTATTAATTTTCGCGCGATCGAATCTCTTCGGGATTGCTTCGTGAAATTATATAGTGATCTTCGGGATCGCTACGCGAAAAGGGACGTCGATATTAGATCTGAGAAACGTCGAGGAAATCCGCCTGTTCATCCCGTTATCAGTCTACGAGCTACAAAAATTGTGCGACTTCTAAACACCGAGTTTGGTTGATTATTATTCAAGTTGGCCGCAAAGTTCTACCTCTGGAACTCTTTCTCCCTCTCAATCCGCTCCTCTCGTCACTACCTCAAGCTGATTGCTTTTCATTTTTTTTTGTCATCGGCTCGACCAGCGAGCTTTGAAACGATTGTCTATCATTAAGTTAAAGCAGGTTGCGCCGCTCGAGGCATTCCATTAGATTCGAGTGTTTTCTATCGTTATCATTTTTTTGGGGAATGCGAACAGAAAATTCTAAATCTTTCTTTCTCATCATATCTATCGATAAGTAAAATTATATAATTTATCTGACAATTATTTCATAATCTTTGCGTTGTACTGTAATATATATATATATATATATATATATATATATATATATATAACATTCGTATACAAATTAATATTTACATATATGGCAAATCTCTCAGATTCGCGAGCTAATAAAAGATAAAATATAATTTAAAAATATATGTATATCAATTATTAGAGCAGAGAGATCGTTTATATATCACATTGTAAATTTTCTGTTCCGCATTCTAATTCGAGCATCCGTTTTTAATAGAAATGCGAATCCTGGAAGCACCTCGTCGAGGCAATAGGATCAAACAGCCTTTATCGTTCTTTTTTGATCCTCGGTATACCGATATTTGAATTATATTGTGTACGAAATTCGATCGAATCACTGACTGGATCAACCAGATGAGACCATCGGTGGTGGCAGATGTCGGTCGAGTTTCGTTTCGGGTAATCAACGTTTCCGTCGAAATATATTTGTTTCGGGAAAAATGGACCCTCGTCTTATCTCATCAGGATACATGGCTGTATGCAGTTATTCATCGAAAAAAAAATAATCTCTCTCTCTTTCTTCTTTTATACTGTTGTGCGAACACACTTGCGCAGGTACACCTTTATTGCTAAAATCATTACGAAATACCGACGCGAAAAGCACTCGCGGATCTCGAAAGGCGCTGATCAAAGGAACTCAGTTCTATGGAACTTATTCTGTCCTCTTTACTATCTCTTTGCCTCTTTATCGAGTCGAAACGCGATGTTAACGCTGACGTCGTTCTACAAACGCAAATTGAAAGTGTTACATCTTTATGATTTTCAAAATTGATTGTCTTCTTGAACAGTTGTATGATAAAACCCTCTGGAGTTGATTGTCTTCTGGTTATATACTACACGTCATTTTTTTAGAGTCATTTTTTTCAAGTTTGTCAAACGATATATGATCGATCCGTGTTGCTCATTGATTATTCTTCTCAATCATTTTTTATGATAATTTAGAGTTTTTATGCTTTTTATAATATTTTTTAAAAATCTATTTGAAAAAGGATAATATTTTAGAGACACATGCCTTTCTTTTATTATTTGTATGCGGTTGCAAAAATTAATACATTAAACACTCGATTAATAGATGAATCGTTCATTATCTGTTTGTCTTATCAATCGATTTAATACAATTCAATTGCAAGTGTTCAATTCATTTAACGTTCCTTCCCAATCTCTTGATAGCAAAAAAAAAATATATATATATAGCAGAGAGGAAGTAGAATTAATACGTAATAATTTTCTGATCGATTGAATGAAAGAAAAATATTTTTTCATCCGAACGATATTTCGCATAATAAATAAATTTCAGAGTTAAGACTGGCAAGTCGTAACAAGACTCGAAAAGACTCGGACTTCGTTGTTGACAAACTTGATTTACCTTCTGGAACAGCATACGTCTCATCGCTATACTCAAGGACTCGTAATAATAAGAAACGCCGTTTTTTCGTAAAGATCGAGATCGCGCTGGTCTCGAGCTAGCCAGCACCGCAACATGATCAGCCACGATTTCCATCAAGAGATAATCTTGACGACGGACTCGCCCTCGTCCTTGAGCAAAAGGCTCAATCTGAGGTCGAGTTCGCCGGCCTCGATGGCCCACTTTTCCCTTAGCCATCATGGCGAGTCCGCGTTGTGCGAGCCGAGGGTGTGAATCGGGAAGAGCGGATACCAGTCGAAAATAAATTCATTTGGCGGCATCAGATCGAGATTCACTTCGGCGCCGCCCAATCCTTGATTGCTCTCGAAGCCCTGCTTCTTTTCCCACAGCATCACCAGCAAGTGTCTACCCTGCAGGATGTCGCAGCGGCCGTACTTCAACGTCTGCCGATACTGCGGATTCTTCGAGTGTCGTATCACGCGAGTCTTGCGCTTCTGCAGCCACTTATCGTTGTCTTCTCGCAAGTACGTCTTCACATAAGTATCTGTGAAGAAGAATAAAAGTTTCGTGCGATCGAGATCAGCACTCGAGGAAATACTATTCAAATCAAATACTGTTTTTAGCGTAAAGTGGAAAGAATTGCATTCTTTTCTCGTGTGTGATCTTCAACTAACTCTCTAAATTAAGAAAAGAAAAACAAGAAATCTTTTTCAATGTTTTTATAAGTTATACATGAAAATAATTTCGAAACAAAGATTTCTAAAAGATAAAGAAAAGCATACAGTGTTTTTGAATTTTATTAAATTGTTTTATCACTTGAATTAATAAAACTGAGTTAACTCGTTATCATCATTCATTTATAAATAATGTAACATGTTTGTTAATGTATCTAATGATTAATTGGCAAACAAGAAGTCATCACGATTATTTGCTCGGAAAGTGGTTTCTAAACGTTAAAACAATGCATGAATAATCAAGGCGGAGTCGTAAAAGTAACGGCTGCAGAATTAACGTTTTGCGTGAAGATAGAAGAGCGAGGGAAGGTTTCAAAGAAGCTGTTGAAGAGCATTTTACATTAGCCGTAAACGTAAAAGCGAGAGACTCCTGGGAATTAATGGCAGTAAAGAGAAGTGACACACATGTGCTTTTCAAATTACCTGGCTCCTCCTTCTCCTCAAGACAGATGTCCCTTGCGCAGATAACTTCGACTTCGAGAGCTCCCTTGCAGAGGTAGAAGCCCAGCTGCACTTCGCCGTTTTGCGCGCCTGCAAGGTACATAATCGCGAGTGAAATAGATGCGATGGAAGCATTAGTTTAGATCAAAGCTGTCCATATACCTAGGCAATTCTAACAGAGTACATTACGTAATAAACGTTTAAAGTGTTTAATGTGAATAAAAGCTGAGTCGCGGTTTTCGTGTGCGGATGTGATAAGATATTCAGCTAACATTAATTCTATTTTAAATTAGATGTATTACCACTGATTATTTTGTATCTTTTCGGCAACACCTGTCCGCGACCCAGTTTCAGGTCGACGCCGTTTTCATTTCTCGCCGACTGACTGCAACAACAAGAAAGTCATATAAATACAGTTTTGTTTAGCTTAAATTTTGAAGTAATTTCTGTCCATTTTTTTATCGTAAATATCGCGATGAAACACGCGTGATTGAAACACAATATTAATGACATGTGATGGCGCAGAGTATAATTTATTGAAGAATAGATAATAAATGCACGTAAATATGATTAGAATAAATCGATTTTAATTTGTCACAAGAAAGATGGATCGCGTACCTCCATTTCTCGTCTTCATCGGATTCACTATTTCGATCGTAAAATCTCTCAGGAATCTCCATGACGCTGTCTTTGCGCTCACCCCGCCCTACGAGTTGAAAGATATCTTTTCACATTATTGATCATCGACCAGACTGCAATCTGTATGGCGTTGCACGAGTAAGCAAGGATCTGTCACTAAATTATAACTCTCATTCATCGAACAATTTACTCAACACATATAATTATCACTTCTACCAATTATTTTCTAAGTGCACCACCACACAGATCGCAGTTATTAGGTTATTGAAAGAGATAATTTACACCTGCCAACCAGAAGAGTTGTTCAGTTCTACAGGCTTGTTGTTTCAAACTCAGTTTTGCGATAGATTTATCAGAGAAGCTTCCTACTGAACAATACGACAATTGCAAAGCGTCTTCGATCGTATGAATTTCAGTATGATTTTAATGATCTATATATTCTATTATTAATATATCACATTTCACTCACACACATAATATTTTTAATAAAATATTTTTAAAATTGACGAAATAATTGACAATATTTTTTAAAGTGACAACACTATATTGATTGTCTTATTTAACTGTCACTTCAAATAATTATAAAAATTCCAGCTGATCTTTTTGAAGTCATATTGAACAGATAGTAAAAAAAAACAGAGATATTATATATAATTTATAATACAAACTGAATAAATTGACTCCCTTTTCATATATTATTTTCTTTTACTTTAATACCAATTTTGGAATTGCTTATAGAATATTATGTATTTTAGTACACTAGAATGTACAATAAAGATTTTTTTATGCACGCAATTCGATCAATACGAATAATGCTACCAAATCGTGAAATTCAACGACCGAAGCTTCCTGAATTGTAACAAGTTCCAACGCGTTCTCTCTACGTATAAGTAAGATACAAACTTCGATTCTAAAGTACCAGTGATAGCAGGGAGTTTCAACTCTACGAAGAGGAAAGTTCTCGATAGCTGTAATAAGATAATTAAAAGCTCGGAGCTAGTAGTTCGCCCTTGTTTTATCGTTAACATATTCCGTCCAAACTATAGTTTTCACTATGATTTTTTATATATATTTGTATTTCTTTATTATTATTAGTTACAGAATACACGAATTAATCTTAACGCTGCCACATATTATTCATCAAAACAAAAATAATTATTAAATATATACGATTTTAATCAATTCTATATTTTTCTCTTCTTCTAGATAATAGACTATTTAGTAATAAACGAGTATACAGACTATTTCGACTCAGAAATTGACTTGTTTTGATAAAATTATAAAAAGATTTGTGGCACAAAATATATTTTATTTTTCATTTATTTTTACATCATATTCTTTTATGCAATGTAAATTTTCAATTAAATATTTTGAAAAATTTTAAATACATATAATTAAAAATACATAAAAAAAGATAAAGAATTACAAATGAGCCGATAAGACATAATATAGCATCAATAGAAGTTATAGTATAATCAATACAAATAGAGTTCGTTATAATAAGTTTTAATTATATCAATAAAGTGCTACTTGTTAAATGCTCAAGTCAATACAGTGCTTAAAAAACGTGCGACAGTACAACGATGACATTCGACTTCTCTTACCTAAGATCACAACTGTAGGTAGCAACAATGGTGTAGCAGAGCAAGTGACTAGCGTTCACATTATCTACAAATACTAATAAGGCATTCTCAAGCGAATATTCCGAAGCTATTCGTTTTAATTGCAAGAAACGGTTGGGAAGAGATAAGCAATAAAGGAATCACGAGGGTTTGCAGAATAGAATACAGGACGTGGATAAGGTACTTTTTTGCCTTCTACTCACCTGTCCGCAGATGACTCAAAATTGCACAATTTCCGCAACGTATAAATAAATATACGTAAATATAATGATAGTAAATCGCAAATTATTTATCTATTCGAAAGTTATGCTTAATCGTTAACTCGTTAACATTTTAAAATAATTAAAGAATATTCGACTTGATGCGCGTATATATGTATATATATTTTTTTCCTGCACAAATGTTATAATATATTATTACTATTACATAATTTTATTAATTAAACTAAATTTGCTATATTAAAATTTTTGACAGTAATAATAAGCTTGAATAATAATGTCACGCGATAAATGCAATTTCAACGAAAACATCGTATATGTTTTGAACAATTGTCTCGTTCAAATTCATGAAAGATATAATCTTTACAGAAGGGAGAAAACAGGATGAATGAGTTAATTAGAGAGAAGAGGGTAAGAAATTACATGTTAAAACTCTTGGCGATTAATTAGATTAATGAATAAAAGTAGAGAGTGAAATGAAATACAACTGATGTAAAGCAAGAATTTAATGATGTATTCGAGAAGTTGAAAAACCAACAAAAGTATAATTAATCTCGCTGTAAAAAATTAAATTTCGATGGGATTACGAAAGGAAAGGATGCGTGTGCGAAAAGAAAGAGATCTCTCGAATGGGGGGGAGTTTATTTTCTCTTTGTTTTATGATAAATGACGTTGCGTGAATCTCTGAAAAATATAATGTGGCATGTGTATCGGGGAGAAGACAAATTAACAGCACGTGTGCGCAAAAAGGGAGAATTGAACATAGATAAAGTAATAGCGCAAAAATAAAATATATACGTGGGAGATATCTCAGAGCATTTTCTTTATAAAAAAAAAATACATTGATATATCATTTCGAATATCTTTTTTTGTGAAGTACCTTGTCTACGTCATTGATTAATAAGAATTGTAAAGAAGAACGGGAGAAAAGATAAGGGAGAAAATAAAGGTAGAAAGAAAAACAAATGTTCAATACGTGGGTGTAAGGTAGATAGACGAGTTTGTTATTCGTGGACTGATTATAAAAAATATTTGTTCTCGCTGTATAAAAATTTCTATCCAGAAGATATGGATGCTTTTCTATTACAATTATAAAATGTCATTAAAAAGTTAAGAAATAGTTATAAAAAATTAAAACGCTGTTAAAAAAACGCGTTTTGAATAATTATTTGATACATTATTATATTAGTATATAAAATTTATCAAAAATATACAAAAAATTTATTGTATCTTTTTTCTCAAATACACGTACACACAAGATGTTATTAGTGGAATTATTATTTTGTGTGTGTGATAAACAGATTTTTTATTTTCTAGAATTATTTTTAGTAAAAAAATTTTATGGACACAAAAAAGTAGTTTTAAAAATAATGTTATATACATTTAAATCTGAAAATTCTGGAACATAGAAATTTTCAGATTCTATTTCTATTTCTCGATCTGATAAAATATACTTGTATCCATTATCGAATGTCCATATTAACAAATTTGTTTTGTGTGTGTATAAATAAACCTACCCCTATTTTCTCTCCACTGCAGGATAAGTAACGACGTTGTTGTTAAAAGGGGTAAACTAAGGGAGGCAGAAATTGGAAGCGAGATCCTGCCTAAGGTATATACAGTAGAGATAGACGGAAATTGGCGGAGGAAAAGAGCGATAGACAGTGAACGATAGAGAAAGAGTGTGTCTTACCGGAAGCCCGTAGCGTTGGTTGACAGTGCCCTGTGGTTATTTATCGAGGTGGTATGGAGTGCGGCAGTGGGAAGGAGGCCGAGTTACCGGTCCTCGGAGACACAGGCTCGCACTGCCACACAGTAACTGTTGGGACTACGCACTCTGTTGTCGTTGTTGGTGGTCGATGGTGGTTGTTTGGTGGTTGGTTGATTGGTTGGTTGGTTGGTTGGTTGGTTGATTGGTCGTGCGTGCGTGGCCCACGATTTGTCGTCGATAATCGGGGTCGTGACGATGGCCGATGGCGTTTCGACCGAGCGAACCGAGTGTTTCGTGATTCGAGTCGAATACGAAGAGCATTCAGAGTTTTGGCATTGGGCGAACGGTGCCGACCGAGAAAGGATATCAAGATAATCAACAATACAGTGAGGCGTTTAAGTTCAAAGTGCACGCCAAGCTCGAGGCAGTGCACTTATGCGAACGAAGATGCACACAACATGTCAACAGGAAGTCGCGGAGATGAGGCGACAGAGACTGATTAGATGATTGCGATTCTTTGGTGGCGCCGAGACGCTTGATAATCTTTTCAGACGCGGCGACTCAACGAGGTGGATGTCGCATACGCGAGATAGTTTGGGCAAAAGCAGAGAAGAGAAAGATAGAGAGAAAGAGAGAAAATGAGCCAGACAGGAATAATTGTGAAAAGCACTTTGACCGCTGCTTTGAATTCGTTATGCTTTTATACATTCCCCAAAAGTCAGCCAGCTCATTTCTCATGCAATTTGCAGCCTATTTCCTCGTAATGCAAATCTACCCCTAGTTTTCATTTTCATGTTAGCAGATAATGAAAGGAGTGTCGGCAATTTCGTGTTTATTCGTTCAACTAGTGAAATTAACTTTATCTCGCAAACACTTTATATCATTTTTCAATTAGATTTTATTAGCGCGACAATTTTACCATATATTTCAAATATGTATTAATTTTTTAACCATTTATTTTTTGAATGCCCACACGAAAAATCATTCACGCGTATCGCAATCCACCCCGTATGTTCACCCCGGAAGCCGCCAGCTAAAGCAACCGTTAAGCCTGAACGATGAAGAAACGATAATTTTGTTGACAGAACGATCAGCATAGCGCATCGCTATCATGACAGCTTGGCACGGCTGGTGTCGATGAAGCAAACAACACTCGAAGGAGTGGATGAAGAGCTTAAGAGTAGACACAGAAAGAGAGAAAGAAAGAGAGACATAAAGGTCACGACGTTAGAATCATACAACGTGCGTGCAACAGCACAGGAGCACAATAGCGTATTATGTCTTCTGCTGTTCCGATTACGTTGATGGTGCTGGAGATAATGTTCTTTCTTCCGCTTCTTGTGAAAGCTCGAAGCACTGCGAGAGAAGGTATTTTCAGTATTTTCGGAGTCGTTACTGTCAGGCTGTAAGACGATACGAGCAGTCAGCAACAGGCACAACAGCGGCGCGCAACAATAATTGTAGTACAAAGGAGCGGAGAGCACAAATCGCATTAACTTTTGCTTGGCTGGGATGGAGAAAGAACATAGACTTTCGTCCGTGGAACACAAGCCGAAGCGAGAGACAGATACGAAAACGTGGAATGAACTTGGCGATATAGATGCTCGGAAAGATGTCAGCTCGTCGACCGGGACAATGACTCTTCGTGTGATCTAAAAGCGAATGATGATTGACGAGCGAGAAATCAGCACGATGGATTATTTTGCTAGAATTCCGGATGGATCCATTAATGGTGATAAGAACGCTTCTAATACTTCGATTCTGGCTCGATTTCGACATCAACGTCGATCAGTTCCTCGTAATTCGGCGAATATATATGCCGAATATTGTTGGATATTTACAGCGTAATCCAGGAATGAAATACATGCCGAATCGAACATTAAGCGTATGAACGATAAGACGACGATGCAATTGAAGACGCAAAACAGAAGGCAAATTTCGAAAGCGATCATCGTCATGGTCGACGTTAGATGCAAGTCTGAAATCAATCTGATCCCGAATTCCCGAAGTCATGTCGAGGTCCTTTCTAGGTCGGGCTGTTCCCGCTTTGATATGTTAGATATCATAAATTGATAAACGTATGACTTTTGGCAAAGGAAGGAGAAATTCCTCCGCATGTTAAGAACGTTCGCTCGGTCAAACCGCGCAGGATCGACAGGACGTGATAGTGCGAGACAGATAGTAATTTGCATCCGAAAACAAGAATATAGAAAAACTTTACAAAATGATACGATTTGTGGATATAAACATATAGATGCGGGTTATATTAAATATGATCGGAAAAATAATTACAAAATAGAACTGAATAAAAAGAAATGCAGGATATTTGATTTTCGACTATGTTGTGCATATATTATATACATACATTTGCATAATAAATACATAATCAAAAATCCTAGAATCTTAGAAATATCTCTTTACAAAAATTATACGTCGTAATAATTATTGCGAAAGAGTGTCCTGCTTTTCTTGTATTATATATTAAACAACATAGTATAATATATAAGTAAAAAGGTGTAAAAAAATAAAATTTAAGAAAAGTTTTTAAAATCTTATCTAACAGAGTGCTTTTAGTAAAAAATTTACATTTACACGAGTCATAATTAATTATATTTATATATTTATATAAATGACATCTCTTACATGTGAAAAATACTTATTTCAAAATTTTATAAAAATTAATTTTTTTATTTCTCTATCTGTTTCTCAATTGCGAAGAAAAAAAGAAAATATATTTAAAAAATCGTGAGATGGTGATTATAAATTGCTTAAATTGTTGAGTTTTCATACAAAACCATTTTATAAAAATCGAAGATAAAGAATAGAAAGAAAAAACCAATAGAGGATAGGGAGAAGGAAAAAACAGACAGATGATTCGTTTAATGCAACGAATGTGATTAGACGGTCACACATGAGACGATGCATGAATACTCAGTATGCAGCACACACACGCACACACACACTTATATGTATACATTTAAATGCACGATATGCATATGATAGACTTTCATCAATGAGATTCGCTGTTAATTGGATTAGACGGTGATAATGACGTGATAGGCCGACGAGAAACGTTAAACAACAATAACGGTGACAAAAAAAAGAATAAGAGAGAAAGAGAGAGATAGAAAGAGAGTGTCACAAAATGCAATAAAAAAATGATTGTGGGGGTTGTGACGAGCGAATGGAGAGGTACAAAGACAGACAAACAGACGACGGACGACGGACGAAACGAACGAGCGAAATGATGGCCAAGAGAAAGCAAGGAAACGTTTATACTCACGGCTGCCGCGTCTCTTGTCGCCGGTGAGACTCATAGTCCTACTCAGCTCACCCTTGGCCGCCTTCAGCGTTCGCAAACCTTCCAGTATCTCCTCGGTATCTCTCATCGGTCTTGTGAATGAGCTTCGCCGCCGATCACGATTGTAATGTATAGCGGGCAGATCGGTCTCACCCATGCTTCCGCCTGCAAAGTAAATTCAATCGGATGTGATTAAACGCGAGAACAATACATTAAAATAACATCGATGCTTATCTCATCCCTAATTCTCAAATCAAAATTTAATATAAAGATATTTAATTTTAAAAGCCCACGCATTATTTATTAAACTAGAACAAAACAAGCGCGCACTACGCGCGCGTGATTGTTCTATCTTATATTAAAAATAATGTATTTAAAAAAAATAATATAAAGAATGTCTTGTTTATCTATTTTTGTCAATAACTGCTCATTCTCGCGATGACAGCCGCTGAATGGTACGAATATAACACACAACGCGAATCGAGACAACATTGGACAATATTATCATTAACGAGAATAATTAATTTTTTCATAATTTTATTGTCGCTCTTTACGTTATGTTATGAGTTGGACACACAACAGAGTTGAAGACACGACAAAGTTGGACACAATGTTTTGTTGAGTTGAATACTGATTAAAACTCTTTAAAAAATGTAAACGCGTGTTTAAAAATATAGAAAAACATTAACAAAATAGTCCTCTGTTCGATAATGAAAAATATAGAAAAAACACATAACATAACGTAAAGATATACTATACTCGAACCTAAGATTAGAAAAAAATTAATTATCGCCCCTAATGATTAAAACTTATTAAAAAATGAAAGAGCGCGTTTGAAAATATAGGAAAATATGAATAAAATAGTTCTCAGCTTGATAATAAAAATTATTTAAAAAAGATGTGTCATGACCTAACGCGTTATGGTATTTAAATCGCGACTCTAAAATTTCGAAAAAAGTAATTATCGCCCCTAATGATTAAATCTTATTAAAAAATAAAAGAACGTGTTTAAAAATATTAAAATACATTAATGAAATAGTCCTTTAAGAGATAATAAGAAATATAGAAAAAACACGTGACATAACGTAACGAATATATACTCGAACCTAAAATTAGAAATAAATTAATTATTGCCTAATGCTTTAAACTCTTTAAATAATGAAAAAAAATTAAGGTGACACAATACGAACTGTCATTATCATAACCGCGTTTTCGATTTAGAATCGATCACCAATTCACATTCACGGAAAGAGGCAACAATACGCGCGATACCAATCAATATCCACTCCAAACGCACATTTTTCACGTCTACATGATTTTTTTTATAGGAAAAGAAATATTATTATTATTATTATATCTATCCGCATTTTTCTTTAATGCTACTTTAACGTTAGCTTTCACTATACTTCGTAGTGCATCGATTTTTGCTGTTTACAACGTTTTACACGAGCTTTTTGCTGAAGCGACGTAATCGAATAGCGATAATCGAGGAAGCTGTTACTTAAGCGTGCCAAGTACTTCCAACAAGCACTCGAAGATACCGAACAATAGCATCGCCACTGGCTAGCCACTATGTCGTTATTATCTTTAAAAAGGAGCAGAAGAAGAGTGTGGGATGCTTGAGGATAAGAGCCAGCTTGCAGCAAAAAGAGGGACACAATTTATTGGGTCGAGTATTTGCGGGTGACATTTTGATAAAAAAGTCTTTTAAAAATCAAATTTTTAGTTTTCAGTTATTTATGTGCGTTATGAATGCACTGTTATGTCAACCTTATTCAAAATCGTTCGTGATGTCAATATATATATATACATATATATATATATATCTTTATTATATAATAGATATTATATATCTTTCATTTTAAATAATAACATTAAATATTACTTACATTAAAAATTAAAATTCTACGAAATTTTCTTATAAATATATAGTTGAACGAATAAATATTCAATATTCGTTTAATTAATATTTTATTTTTTTTATTTAACGTCTATTACATGCTCTAATTAAATGCTCTCGTAATTAAGCGTCATATTAATCTCTCATGACCGTGAAACCAATGGAATTTACTCGAGAATGATCCTTTTACTAATACGTCAGTGTATTCCCAGAGGAGGAAAAATGGCTCAAATGCTTTTTGTCGATACTCACGTTTGCTATCTGTGCCACCCTGACTCTGGAAGCTGCTCCTACGGCTACCCGGCAGAGATCTGCTGTAATCCCGGCTGAGCTCGTAGGGCTCGACCTCGAGCTGTTCGGACTGGCTGGAGCCGCGTCTGGAATTGGCATGCCAGGCGTGATCCGGATGCAGGAAGCAGAATTCCGGACTGCCACTGTCACTCTGCGTGTCGTCGCTGTAGCTACGATCCCGCAACTCCTTCCTCAGCAATCGTTGAGCGATGTCCATTGACAGCGAACCGCGTGGTGAGCAGTACGGCGATTTGCCCGTTCTAAGCCCGCGCGGATCCTCTAATCGATACCTAGATATTTCATAAACCACGACACTTTGACACATGAACTCGAAAATTTACGTTATCATTTTAATTAATTTATAGCCATCAATCTGCGCAAATTTGCTTATACTCTTTTTCTTTTTTTATTGCTGTCGAATATGATTTATAAGTAATTACATTGATGATATTTCAAATATTATTTTTTTATTAATTAGATTTTGTACAACTAAAGATTTTATATGTTAATAATATAATATATTTTTAAAGAATGTAAAAAAAATGTTTATAATAATAAAAAAATAGAATAATTTTATTCAAAATAATAATAATAATAATTCAATAATAATAATTATAGTTATAATTGTGATAAAATTCATGGATTGTTGTATCAGTCAATTATAGGCTTTTACATTGTAAAAATTTTATGCCATTCAATATTAAGGGTTCTCCAAGCTTCGTCCTTTGAAAGATGCACTTACCAAACCGCTCGATCATTTTCAAGCGCTCGCTGAACATCGACAGTGCATTCACCGAGGAACACATTATCACCATCAGGACAGTAATCCCAGAGAGTCACCTCGATCGCACGTTCCATCAGGCTCTCGCCATCAACTCCGGTAAAGAACAATGTAGCGTTCCAGATAGGTTTCTGGGTCGGCTCGGCCACGATAGTCTTCAGCGCATCACCGCTATATGAAAGTCACAGGTAATTAATCAATCTCTCAATTTGGAGTGTCGAGAAACATAAAATAATAATAATAAATTAAGAGGAAGAGAAGTTAAGTCTCTTCGTATAAAACTCTAGAGATAATTAAAAGATGCTTATATAGTATAATAAAAGGTAGTTATGAGAAAAAATAATGTAATCATTTACGTAAAACTACTCTTAAATATTATTCAACGTTGTATTTAAATTTTTATAGAATTTTTTTTCAATATATGCTTGAGTATATCACAAATTTATATATATGATCCTTATTTTGTTTTGATATATAATACGAATTTTATGCGATCGGGAAGCGATTTTATAGAAGTCCAAAATGTGTGTTGGACATATCCAATCCGAAAATTTATGAGATGACCGAAGACACCTTACCATGGCGGGGCAAGAATGAGCTTGGCGAAAGCCTCCGGCAAGGTGCCGAATCCAGTGTCTTCCCGAATACATAAGTCGTCGGCCATAAAAACCGAAACGACCAATTCTTTTCGTTCTGTCTCGTACGAAACCTGGATTTGTATGCGACCAGTCACCTGTCTCTCTTTTGCTATTTGCTCCTAAAATATAGGAAATCGGTATTAATATTTCCGATATGTCAAAATCTAAAGGGTTAAAGATTTTTGAACTTGCGAGTGGTAACAAATGTTCCTTGTTTTTTATTTATAATATAGATAAAATTGATAAAAAAGCAAGTGATTAGTTGATATTACAAAGTTACAAAATGATTAATTTGAACACATAGTAAATATTAAAATTCGAAGAAAAAATAAGTGCTAAATTATTAATTTTAAATAAAAATTCGAAGAGATAAAATTCGAAGAAATAATTACGATTTTAGAAGGAATCAATAATCTTGAGATAGATTGGAAATAGTATTAAATTATATTCATCAATCAACACACACAATTTATGAAAATAATATCGATAAAAAATATTTAATTTAAAATATCCAAATTTTGTTCTGCTAGAACATTTTGAAGATTTTTTAAATAGAACTTTCGTGACCATTCACGGCTGTCATGAGGAGCTGAAAGCAGAGTTAATTTTGCATGCAGAAGCGATTTCGCGATGGAGTTTTGTTGAAGAGATAAAACGAAGATGAGAATGAGCAAACTAAGAGCAGTCCTCGAGGTTTAATTTTATTCGTGTCAAGATCCATTCCGTGTCACAGATCATACAACATAGCAACTATGGATGTGTATATGTGTGTGTATAGGGATGTAGTCCTAGAAAAAGTATTAATTATATAAAGTTTATTAATTAACTTTTCTCCTTTTAGGCTATTCACAGATTGATAATCCGTTAAAAAAAATAATAAACTATCTAGAAATTTAGAAATCCATAACTACAATTTGTCCTAGTATTTCCGACGGGAATCTTTCAACTTTTGTATTTATAAATTTTTGAATTTTTATATTTCTGTAAGTCTATTTTAAATTTTTTCAGAATTATCTTTTTACTAGAGAGACATCAGAAAGCAATATATTAGTTATAAAATTTATCCTACTTTGATATTTTTGCAGTCATATCTTGAAATAATTTTAATATATTGCCATTGAACACTATATTTAATATAATTAAAATTTTTTCTATATTTCTAGAATTGATTTGATTTGTCTTATTTATTATAGATGTACTTAATAATATATCGGACTACAATCCTAGACGTGCGATACAGTCAAGAAAAACGTTCGTTTAAATAGGCCTTTGTTAATTCTTATTTATTTCAAATTTTTTTTTCGTTATATGCGATTGACGATTTATATATTCTCCTCTCCTTGTACTTCTCTTTCGACTTGTTTCCACGACATCCTTCACACGTCTTCTCTGTAATTTCAATTTTGCATGTTTTTCCAGATCGTGTTCAGTCTCATAATCGCGAAAACATAAATAAACCGTCCATTATTCTTTTTCTTTTCACGTACGGTTTTCCCGGACTGTAAGCTGTTTGCTACGGATTCACATATATATATTTACTTAAATAAAAATTCTTTCTACGCGCAAGCAAAAACACGTGTATATCGCAACGCGCTTCTTCGGGTGTAATAAGTTACGTGTATATTAAAAAATTATATATATTTGTCATAAAATTTTTTATCCACAATTTTAATACTTTAATAATCGAAATAACTTTATCGTATGCTCTATTTTAGCATATTTTCTAAATAAAAACTCGTTTATATCACGTAAATTGATCGTACAGCTGTTTTGTTTATGAAAACGGAAACCAATTGATATTATACTACTACTAATGTCTGTTAATTATGAAATGAGATATGAATTTGGGATATGGGTATGGATTTCATATCCTAATTTTGAAACTGAAACTGAAATCAATATCATGTGATAATTCTATGAAGAAACTTTTCCGCAATAATATGCTAATCTCAGAATTAGATTTTACCATGGCATATAAAATACATAATTTTCTGAATAAAGTAATATGTACAAAAAACATTAATCTAAAATATATAATATGTATTAAGCTTAAAATCATTTAATAAACTTATAAGTAAAGCCTTAAATTTTTCACAATATTATACAAAAATTTAGAATAAAAATGAATAAATAAAAATAAAATAAAAACATAAAAAGATAATTAATAATCATAAGACGGGGGAGAGTTCAAGATTATACTCGAAGATTATTTTACACTATTTCTGTTAACAGGTGCGGTCTCGGTAATGGGAATAAAAAAGTTATCGCGAAGAAAAGCAGGGATGAGAGAATCTTTTTATCCTAATTTAAAGTAGAAAGTGAAAAATGAATTTTAATGAAGATGACGAGATGAGATTCTGGAAAGAAATCACGGCGAAAGTAATCTAACCATCGAATTTTCTCTATCTCTATTATCTCTTCATATAATAATTTCATACATTAAAAATTATCGCGAGAAAGTTTTGCTGCTTAATAATCATCGTTGAAATTAAAATCTAAAATTGATGAAAAAAATTATATGTGACAGATATATTTAAATAATTCTCCTTGTAAGAGATCCTCTTAAGAGATTTCAAATTTTTGTGCCGCACATATAAATATTACCAGTTATTTATATATAGCGTTTCTTATATTATACATCCATTAAAAAAAGAAACGAATAATCAGAAATATTCAGATTAATCATCGCATGTAACTACATACAACTGTATACATATATTTATTATTCTGTTTTCAATCTTTGTCAAGCATCTTTCATACGTCGGCTACCATCTACGCTATAATTACACGTGCACAAGTTCTGTCGAAGCCGAAGAAGTGTCGTTGCGACAAGCGTTGATGTATAATGTCAATCTACGGTTGTTTCCAAAGTTCGCATTTCCCAAGTATAACAATCAGTTGTGCAATTCGTCTATCCTTTCCCTCCGGAAACGATTTTCGATATACGGTCGATGTAAGTACGATCCATTAATCTATACTCGCACATGCCTCGCGTACAGAGAGAATTTTCTTTTAGAATTTACCCTGAAAATCATGGTAATTGTGGGACAATATGGTATGGAACAAATTCTATAAAAATTCTTCTGATTAATATTTATCACAATAAAAAATAATCATCAATTATCACAATAAAATATAAAATGTTTGATTAATTTTACTAAACTATATAGTATATTATTGTGCTACGATTACCATGATTTTCAGGGTAAATTCTAAGAGAAAATTCTCTCTGTGTATATACTAGGGAAAGCGACAATGTGACAACAACCAAACGCCCGCGTTTCTCCATCCGAGCAAACCGAACGCTAAAGATTATCGGACGAGCTTTGCTTGTCGGCTCGTATGGCCGGTCGTCTCTCGAATATTAAACGAAAATGCAATTTCAAAATCCCCGCGACAATAAGAACTAACAGAGTTATTGAACGTCCGTTTGCATTTATATTCGCCGATCGCGTTGCATATCGATGGGACTGCAGAGGTCAGGGATTGCAGCAGCATCGACGACAATTATGAGCACGTCACGTGAGAAAATCTCACAGAGGAGACCGAAAAATTATCTTTCTTCCCCGCCAATATGGTCTGATTGATCGCAATCGCGAACAACGTCGCGTTCGGACGTTTGGCATTTGTGCATCACTCAGGACGAGTTTGGTGTTCGTGTGTCTGCGCTCGCAATCCAAATGAAAAATAGCGGATAGATAGGAAAAAAAGAAAAGAAAATAGCCATATAAAGTTACGTATGTTTGTATATGTATAAAGAGGCAGAGAAAAAGAGAGAGAAGGGAGTCAGAGAGAAGTTGGAGAGAAGTACACACGTCGATCTATAAATTGAAATATCACTGTGCTAAACAACGAGGCAGCCACAGACGTACGGGGAGAATTGGAAGAGAAAAAGAAAGAGGTGAGAGAAACGAATCGCAAAGAAAGAAAGAAAAAAAAAAAGAAACGCTAACGTACAACTATAATTCGTGCCAGTTGGGAGAGAGTAGCGTGGAGGGCCAATATGCTAAACTTGCTCAACATGAACAACTTACATTTCGTCTTTTTCATTTCTCTTTCGTCTCAGCGGATCTATTTTGCTTTTTTTTTATTTCTGATCATATTGGTTTTTTTTTTGTATTACACGGTGCGGTCGGCTTATGTTAGCGGGTATATACAGGGAGACACAAAGTTGCATATATGCATGTATATATATGTATATATATATGTATAATATAAAGAAACGTAGATGACATCGAGTATGTACATACGTATGGGCGGAAGTAACGGAATTACTTAGAGTAACGTAGAGAGTGAAGAGACGGAGCACACAAAGTATGTAGAAATCCAGAGAGGAGTCTCGTGTAAGTCTCTCGTACATCGGAATGAGTGTGAAAAGTTAAGAAGTAAGAGTAGAGAGTAGAGTAAAGAGTTTAGAACACAGAGTAATAAAAAAATTAGAGACAGAGAAAAAGGAAACGAGAAAGAAAATGAGAGAGGGAACAGAGATAGAAGAAATATCAGCTGAACGAGATTAAAAAAAAGAGCTGTAGATGATAAAGAGAAAGTGAGTTAGAAAAAGAGAGAATAAAACAGCGGAACGCGACAGATGGATATACATTTATACATATATATGATCTTTCTCTGGCAGGGTGAAAATTACGTAAAGAAAGATCGAGTGCCACAGCCTCCGTGTATGCATATAGTCGAGCTTCTCCGCGAGAATTTCTTTTTTAGCTTTTCCGCCGTTTCTCCTTTCTAATTAGACCGCTCTTTCGAAAATGCGAGAAGGATAATTCTCACATCGCGAATTCAGGATTTAAATCTCGTAGAGGAAATCTGGGACAGTGTCGGAGCAGTTTTGCGAATTAATGAGCGTTTGCCCCTTTTATTTATAAAAATAAAATTTTTTAAGCAACACACATATGTATATTCTCTAAAATATTATATCTTTTCTATGTAAAAATGTTGTTTTCATATTTATACAAATAATACTTCAGGTGGTTATTTTTTTGAGGTAGTTATTGGAAAATTGTACAATGTCAAGCTGAACTAGGAAATTTGAAATAAAAATAAGCTATCAAACTAAATTTAATTTCGAATTTTTTACCATTCGAAAAAAGTTTTGAATTTTAAAATATTCAAATGCTTTGAATATGTTGACAGATAAATCGTGCAATATCCAATTGTGTAAAAATAAAATCACACGTAACATTTACTTCCTATATTATACAATATGCACGATATTGATATGAATAAAATTCACTCGACACTATTCCATTCCTTTCGAAAGCAAAGTCCCGGATTTTAAAGAAATTCGACACGTGTGCTTCGCAACGGATCGCTTTTAGGCGATTTTAGTCCGTGCGAGATCAGCAATGAAGCAGAGAAAGGAGAACAGCAACGACACAACTCGCCCCAACTGACACTTTCGTTCTTTTTTTTTTTTTTTTTTTTTTTTTAATGTTACGCGTCTTTTTCCGAATCTTTTCGTTGCACGCGCGTTTATCACGTTTATCGCGTCTTGCCTCTCTTCATGAAACGAAAAGTGAAAAGCGTGACATTCGTTCTCTCTCACGAAAGCAACGGGCACGCTTGTGTGCTGCCTTTTTCTTTTTATTTTTTTCGCCACCACGTACGTCACGTTTTGGAGGATCTGGGATATCACTATCATCTCCGATTTTATCACTATAAATATCCTGCAAAGAGGGACTCAAAGCGATTGTATGAGATCTTCAAGCGCGAATAAGTTCTTGGAATTTTGAACTTTGTCTCGTTTTATCAAAAAGACGTCAATCATTTAAGGATTTTTAAAGACGATGAGATTTATAAACTTTAAGTCCGTTTACAAGGTATGAGATTTTACAAAATTGACAAACGTTTGTTATAATTGTAGAGCTTGCGTTGAAGAATCGATAAACCCTGTATTTGTTAGCCCTAAGATATTATTAAACGTTATTAATATATTAATAGTTATAAAATTTATACGACTATCTATATATTGTTTTCCACATAGATATTTATATATATATATATGTATATACTGACTATATTATTTAACAAACAATAGATTATAGAAATCTCTACATTCTGATTCGATAAGATTCAGTTTTTACCTTCCCTATGTTAGCAAAATTCTGATTCATGTCGTTACTTACTAAAGGCGTTTAGAATCGACGCTGCAGTATCTAAGGTAAAATATCGATTATTACGCGTGCAAGCTCTATAAATTGCCAAATAATAGGTATACTCACATTAGAGATATCATATATGTATTTATCTTTTTTTTCATCAATTCGATCACCGACGAAACGTACGGGCCGCGAAAGAGATTTTTCAGTGCACAACGCGTCAATATGTAATAAAACCGTATAACGCTGTTCGTTTTTATTAATGAACTTTGTTGATTATAAAAAAACTATTGTTATTTTACACATTATTTAATTATCATGTTTTATATAAATTTCTCTTTCCCTCGCTCTCTTACAATTACTTTATAAATATATAATACGGTTATATATAAAATCAGTAAGAGAGAGAGAGAGAGAGAGAGAGAGAGAGAGAGAGAGAGAGAGAGAGAGAGAGAAGAAGAAAGAATGAGACAAGTTCGAGATTTATCGAAATATAGTAGAGAAATAATAAGCCGCTGATAATAAATGATAAATAAACTTCAAATCGTAAAAAAGAATTTAGACATGTGATAAGCAATTCTCGAAATCATCTACAAACGAAAGATAATAAAAATAATAAAAAACTACGTTACCATTTTTCTCCTTATACGTTCAGAAACTGTGTCGAGTAATGTAGTCATCTGACGTTTGCAAAGAATTTCACGCGTTTGCGAGTCATAGACACAATAGGATATATAATATAGATTGCGCGTATCTATTTTGATGTGCGTTTACATTGGAAGTAAAGAAGGCGCAATTAGTTTATCTCTGCTTCCTTTTTCTAATTTCAGAACGTTCAGCGAACTTCAGCGTATTACCCATCTACATACACTTATTATATCTCTATGATGCGCGCGAAATTGAACGTGTGATAAATATTTCATATCGTTATTCCAGCGATTCTCAATTGCCCGAGACAAATATGACTCAAAATTGAACATGTCAATTTTTTGTGATAAACTATTTATTTCAATGATATTAGGTTAATCCCATTAATATGTTAATTATACGCGCAGTGTTTGCTGTTATCTAAATAAAATTATATAGATGATTATCTAGATAAAATTTTTGCAGCATCTTATCTTTATATAGATAATAAAAATATGTATTATCTATATCTGCATCTTAGATGAAAAAATGTTATCTTTATTAAATTATCTAGAATAATGTTCAGGTAATTTGATTTAGAGTCATAGCCACATAAAAATATTTAAATAGTAAACTTAAACAGTAAGCGATAGAAACTTACAAATAAAAGTATGAATATATTTTTATATCCCTTTTAAAATTAACATTTTTTTCTTTACATAATCAGTCAAAAAATAATATTATCTGGAAGTCATCTAGATGAATCGCCATATAATTTTATCTTTTATCCAGATACATTTAAAACAAAATCATCTTTATCTTATGTAAGATAAATTTACATATTTTTATCTCATCTTTATCTAGCTAATTTTAAAATCATCTAAGCACAACACTGATTATACGTCACGTCTCGTTTCCCGCGCTTTACCGCGTGTACCGGCGAAGCTCGATGATCACGTGACCGCTCACTGCAAGATCGGTCAGTCTACGTCACTCTACGTCACTCTACGTCGCGCATTTACGGTGGGTGGACGACTCGGCCCGTCTCGCGTTCTCGCGTCCTTTTTCCTGTCCTTGAAGAAATTCCGGGCGCGAACGAGTGTCGGATCTAACGGCGGGCGATCGTCTCCTTGCATTAAATCGGTCTGCGCGAGCAGTACGTGTCGTGGATAACATTTATGCCCGCGTCGTTTCGCGTTTCGCCGAGTCGGCCTTTAGTCGGACAAAGACAGACCGGAGGGGTCCGTTGTCCGACACGAAATACCTCGCAATGTTCTCTCGATGTTCGACGATGCCGCTCTATCCAGCATCCGGACCTCGAGGAGCATCGAAGGGATCGGCTCGAAGGAAGACGGGACACGATGGAGACGAGCTATCTCGCTCGTCGAAATTCGTCTACGAAATTCGCATTAATAGTCGCCATGATTGCCCCTTCACGATACTTCTCGATTATATACGTCACGATGACGTCACGCCGCTTCCCTGCACAACTTCGCGCCGATCACCGCCGCCATCATGAAACGTCACGCCGCTTCCCCGCGCGATTTTTCGCCGACTGCAAGCCGGCAAGTGTCGAACTTTACGGACCTTTTTTCCCGGCGTATCAATTCGGACTGCTCGATGACTGTCAAGTGTGTTTTTCGTCACGCCGTGATCGACGCCGGTAAAAGTATGTACGCATTTTGCGATCGCGATCGAGTGTCGGGGGAGTGCCGAATAAATGTACGGACGATTGTGTTTTAACCTATAAACTCCGACCGGGGTGTGAACGGGAATTTTTTCCCTGAATATACGTTCGACTGTGCGCGCGCGATCGATGTCGATCGTGTTCCGTCAAAACCGTCCGAATTTTTTGACAAATACCCACGTTTCGCGTTTTGTGATTGAGTGCAACGAGAGACATATCGAGGAGCATCGACGGATTGCCGTAATGGATTAATCGACGAAGGGGTACATTGCTCGTCTACGTTATTCAAGTGACGGTGAGTGTTCATATATGCTAGGTATTTTGTTATCGAATTATTATATTATTATCGGAATTTTTATGTGCATTCCTTCCGAAAGGGACAGAATATTCTCCTCATTTTAATTCATATTTTTCCACAACTGATAAATAACAAAGAAAATTTAATTGTCAGAGAAATTGTCAAAAGAAAAGAAAAAAAATAAATTTTATAAATGTGATTTCCATAATTATTTTTCAAGCTGTACAATAAAAATCTTTTAATGTTATAATTTTCATAAAATGCGTAATATAATTTGACCAGCATATAAATATATAATCAACAAAGTTCATCAATTTCGACATCTTGCATGCACACTCTCGCAGGATACTTTTGGCTATTTCGGTAAATTGTTTTACGACCAACGCACACGTAGCATAACGCTTTTTCCACAAGATCGGGTTAAAAAAAATACATTCGAAAGATTTGGCAAGTTGCTCTTTAACCATCGGAAGCATCTAATTCTAAGCATGGTAGCCTTAATTAATATTCGTATTTAAAACACATAATTTCGCCTATAGACATACCCGATTAATCTACACGGATATCATTTGATTCTTTAACATTCATAAAGGTAGAAATTTGTAGGTAAGTAATGTGTACTTTTTGTAGGTATAGTACTTCGCTTTTTTCAGCGAAAAATACATATATCTGATACAAAGAGTTAATTTATAAAATTATGCGATTGCATAAAATGTATTGCACATTGCAGTTATATGTCGCATTTAAAGTGTACACTATGTAATGTCAGAATATCTTTGTCTAATGTAAAAAAATCGTACTCTAAAGAAAATTTCTATTTTGATATATTCAAGAAACCAAGAAATTTAATCGAACGATTAAAAACAAAGTGTGACATATTTTATAATATAAATACTGTTATAAATATTATAAATATTTGATGTATTATATAAGTATATACAATTTATCGAAGTTATAAATATTTATAATATATAAAATTTATAATTATAAATTATAAACGCGTATATAAAATATAAATACGTAAATAATTATAAAATATAAATATGTACGCGTTCGTATAATATACGTGCGCGAAAAATAAATTTAAACTTTTTATTCGTTTGCACAATTTAATATACGGATCAAAATACTTCATAAATTTAACTGCTTTGTAAAAATGACGAGAATTATGGAGTCGATTTGTCATGCTGTTCTCTTGTTACAAATGATACTTCGTATCAGATACATGCCCCTTGCGCTTGAACGAGCTTTATACCCTATGGACGCCTATTGGTCCAACTGTAAAAATCCCTCGCGAGAAGATACAGTGGTCCATAACAAAGTTTTCTAATCTAGAGATCAAGTATAGTATATAGTATTTACATTGCCGGTCGCGCGCGCAAAATCATCGGCTTGATACGTGTCGTACGATATATTCAGGCGGAATCGCGTCAATTGTTAGCGACGCAGTCAAGTCAAAACCTGAGCAAATCTAATTTTCGATTTCGATCAAGTCTCAAAATCCTCCGAAAATTCATTTGACTAAGTAAAAGGCAACGATGTGCTTTCAATCATTCGCGTTTATGTGATAAAGTAAGAATGGGACAAAAGAATAAATGTAAATATATATTTTTTAATTTATTAATTAATATATTTTGTAATTTATATAATTGATTATAATCAGGTTTTGACCGAACAGCATTCACTTTACATCGCGAATGCACACCGATTAAAAAAAAATTTTAATTTGTTAAGTACTTTATCAAAACACCCAATATATACACCTAAAACTGCGCTAAAATACTAGATTCAGTATTTTCCTGTATTCCGTGCTTTACAATCGCTTCTACATCTCTGAAGCTCGCGTTAATATCTAGGAGCCGTGTGAATTTCCGCTTTCGCTCGTTCGCTGTTTCGAGAAAAACAAGAAAATAATCTGGGAACGAGAGTGATTCTACAAAAGTTTTTTTTTGTCATATTTAAATATAATATACATGTATATGATTAAAGAGAACGAGAGATGTGTTTTAATATTTTATGTTAATTAAAAATATTTTATGTGTTTTTAATTTATAAGAAATTTATAATCAAATAATTTTTTCGAATAATTTAATTTATGATAAAATATCAATTAAATATCAATTAAATATAATTTAATTTAATAATAAAATAATTTTTTTCGAATATTACAATAATACACACATACATGTGTGAGAGCGTCAGTATATTATTTAAAAAAAATAGAAAAATAGAGAAATAGAAATATGACTATCTATATAAATATGCAAACATTTGATTATAATATTAAAATAAGAGTCGATTGACGAAAAATAGATGTTTGTAAATAAAAATTTACTTTTAATCACTTGTTCCTAGATTCTCATTCAATAATCTCGCGATTGATATTACTTTTTCGCGAGATTCAAATGATTTTCATAAAAATCCTCAAAGACGATACGAGAGCGACGCGCTGCTCACACGACTTTTCTACGATTGATTGTACGAAAGCTTTTCTCTTTCTTCAGACAGAAATCGGTTGCGGTGTCGCGTTGCGAAACCGACGGACGGAGGTGTTCGTAAGCTCGCGTTTAATCGATGTAATTACACACCCGGCCGATTTGTGTATCGTGTTCGTTTGCGATAATTAATCGGGAGGACCGATCGAATAGGGTTGTGCGTCGAAATGAACCGACGACGCATCGGCAAACAATCAAATTAATGGCTGCGCGAGAACTACGGAGATCGGGTAGAGGAGGGGTAATTCGATCGCTAATAGATTTAATTATTATAGCACGTGACAGGTCTCGGTAGCATTTAAAATTTTGTGTGTTAATAATGCTTGGAAAAAGGGGGAAACAATTTTAAACTTGCAATTTTGAATATTCCGGAACGACGAATTTCAAATCTCCAATGATATATGTATATTGAAATATGCATTCCGTTAATTGGTTGACGTTTCGATGAAAAACTTTAATTTGAGATGTAACGAGCGAGCTTTTACAGATAATACGATAAATCTTCTATGTGTGTATTAATATTTACACAATGATACTAGTTATCCGTAATAGTAAAAACAATGTATAGAAGAATCCACATTTAGGCAAATATCTCTTTCAAATGACAAGAAATTGCTATAATTTGCACAATTGTTTTAATTTTTATCATTTCTTTTATAATTGCATTACAAAATACATTAATTTTTTTTAGTATCGAATTTTTCATTGAATAATTAAGTAAGTATCGATCTCTCTCAATTTTTATATTTTTGCAAATATTTTTTGCAATCCTGGAATATATGATAATAAGGAACACCCCCGCGATTGCGCCGAAGAAAATGAATTGGCGTACACCGTAACGCGCATTTCTGCTAATGATTGTACGAATGCTGCTATATGGCCTATAAAGGGGTCATATAATATGTAATTTCTTAATCAATTTAAATTGTTCTCGAGTCGCGTCGTCAAATCCTACGATCGATATCAGCTGATAGGAACCAGTGCCGTCAATTCGAAATTTTATATATGGATTTTAATCAGTCAAAGATATTATTTTGATAAACAATCTTACATAAAACTATAAGTGTAAACACACAAATATATAAATGTGCCAATATAAAATTAGCATTATTCCATATCTTATTTTTTGTTTCTATTTTCATATATTTTTATATAGTATTTATATTAAATTAATTAAATATCTGTTTAGCTGTTCAAGATTTGTGTTTTTATAAAAATGTTTCTTTTTGTACAAATGTCAACTGTGATTACATAACGTGAACGACTGCCCTCATCAGTTCGTTAACTGTGAATTTATAAAAATATCTCGTAAAGTATGTCACAGATGTTGAGTAATTTTAAAAGTGGATAGTCCGACATAATAATTGCGACATTCATAGCATATTTTGAAAATTCGCCTCTGCATATTAATCAAGTATTTAAACGATTAAGATCGATAAGATATTGCTGACTGAAAAACAGCGTGCGCATATTACGTAACAGCGTGTTATCAAATATTTACGGCACTGGTTGAATCTGTCAATTTTTCCTTTTTTTTTACTAACTACAAGATAGTCTTGTCCTTAAATTTCATTTTTTTATTTTATAATTCTGATAGGTGATTCGAGGAAATTTTACAATAAGAATTCCTCTAATAATTTCGCCTATATACCTTTGCTAAAACTCTCGCGTCTGATAAGATATCTATCAGAGCATTTGTGATCCTTAAATCACATATTGATACCGAATGAAAATGACAAAAAGGAACGAAGCAAAATAAAAGCAATTAGCAATAAATTCTCTGTAAAACCCACGTAGGCAATCAACGATATATGACGACAACCATATTCTCGTCAAAGTTTGCAATTTTCGTAAAAAAGAAAAGAAATATAACTGATCGTATTTCAGTTGAATATCGAATTTTAAAAATATGCGATAGCGGGAATAACTTTTGGATGATTTGCTGCTCATCATTAAAATATTATATTACCCTTGCTGAGAAGTAACTCAAAATATTCAAAATAGAATAATCAATATAACGTAATAAATAAATGTAAAATTATAATTAAACGAACTCGTACATTCGATGGATCGCGAAATTTTTAAAATATTTTTTTTGCTATCACTTCTCTTCGATTAATATCGCATAAAATGCGCGATAACCCGTATCTTCATTTTCCATAAAATTTAGAAAGCTACATTAGCTTTTGCTACACTCTTTTTTTTTATCACGAATTCTAAAATTATACGAGCTTGAAGTTGTCGCTACAGATCAAAAGCTACTAAAGTAGTACATAAAAGATTAACCGAATTGAATGTCTTGCAATTTTTTTCTTCTAAAATTATCTAATTTTTTAAAAACACTTTTGAAAGTAATTTCCTACATTGTCGATTATCTTCATTCTTTTATGGACAGACTTTTCTTTCGTTATTGAGATATGCGATCTTCGAAATTTATTGGAAACTTATCTGACGACATCGCGAAGAACATGCTCATTTTGTTTTGCTGAGGAAAAAGGGACACCATAGCTAATTATATCAATATACGTACAATATTTACATGTAGCGGTTTTCGCGCACGATCAGTGAAAATGCGCGGCTGAATTGTGTCGCATCGTGTCTTACTGACAATGAGGTAAAATCGGCGTGATTTGAGTGATCTTATTTTTCGCGAATAACGCTCGGTCAGAATATTCAAGTACTTTTGTCAGCTTTTCTTAAGCATCACTGAGTAAGCACTCAGATAAGATTGTCGATCCGTGAGAAAGATGTAATTTGAAAAGTATATATATCAATGAGTCGAGGACCCGAATAATCGGAGATTAAGCGAAATAAAGCAGCAGTTAGTGTACAGAAATTCTAACATATGAAAAATTATATCACATTTTTACCACAGAAATATTTAGCATAATTATTTAAATATTAATATTAATATTTAGTTAACAATATTACGATTTAGTTCATTATAACAGAGTTGTCCACAGATATTAAAATCTTAATTCGCGATTGTAAATTGGCAATTTATAATTTTTTACAAAGTAATATATAAAAAAAATTAGAGATTTGGACGGATAAATTTTTATATAATTTTCTACTGTAAAAAAAAAAAAAAAAATGCATCGAATCCACGGAAATGAACGATTAGACATGTCGAAGATGTAAATCGCAATCGTGCTGTTTTTTAGGCATCAAAATTGATTGATCCGCGGACATTTCGATTGCGATTATCGGAGCTGTTTTATAAATTGTTGGTGACACTTTGGACACGCTTCGGCACATTCACGTGGCTCGTTCACTTTAACTGATTTGCACGTTGACGCTGAAAGCCGCGGTCTCACGCACTCGTCCACACACGTCACCCGTCACGTCTGCCTATACATCCGTCGTTTACACGCGTGCACAATCAGTTCGTGTTCGTGTACGGCTAACACGAATAACACGTATTATATATTATATGTACAAAAGCAAAGAGAGGATGCGCGAGGGAGGACGCCTTTTTCTTTTCGTTCAAGCGTTGTTCCCTTGTGCTTTTCTCTTTCTTTTTTTTTCCTTACGCTCTTATTCTCGGCTTTTAAGCGTGCTTATCCCCGAGTCTGCGTATGCATCGTGTACATCGTGTAGGGTAATGAAAGAAAGAGAGAAAGAGAGAGACGGTCAATGTGTGTAGGTGTCAATTTATCAACTCGTTATACCGGCGTCTTTGGCAGTTTCCTGCGCGTCGGCGACGAAGGCGTTTTGTCCGTTTCGGTTTCTGCAAAAATATTTCAACATGCATGATATCAGTATAACGCACAGTTATGACACTCCTGCAATCGTTTTCCTCTCATTGTCATAGTGGCAGTGGTGACGATAATAATTGTGATAATAATTGTTGAGAATCATTTTCTTAATCGTTTCATGTGAACACAATTAATGTGTAGTGTAAATATAATTGAAAAGATTACCATTCTAGAACTTATAGAAATTTTAGATATGTAATGATAATAAATTCACACACTATTATTATTAAATTTTAATAATCTAAAATATTTACGATATGTTGAATATATGTAAATAAAATTCAGGAATATTAATATTAAAATGAGAGAAATATGAGAATGGAATTTAGCGATAATAGATTAAAAATGGTATATACAAATACTACACATTTCTCATTATAAAAATAACCGTTAAAAAAAAGACTATGTTCCTTAAATTTTTTACAATCGATTTTAATTTTTAACGATAGATCATTTCCACAAAATCGCATATATCCACACAAAGAAACGCGACCGCGATGAGAATATAAAGTGGTTTAGCGAATATTCCGGATACAAAAATACTCGTTCTTCGTCTTGCAAATATTCTCGAGGTCAAAATGGAACTGTGTCAGTGATCAGAGGTCATTCTCGTCCTTGCAACGTTCTGGAATATCACTTGGGACTTTTATTCGTTATGTAAAAAGCCACTACGCGTATTACTCGGAGTTATTTCCATGTACGAAGCCTACATCCCTGTGTTACCTTTTAGGCTTTTCTTTTCTTTATAGCGACCCAGTTTCGAGATAGCCGATCTTCGCCACCCTCGTCGAATCAACTAAATGTACTTAGGGGTTTATGTTTTATTATAACGTTCGTTATGTTACAAATGATTGGAGGATACGTACGTTTTACTCGTATTGGATGTAAAATTATTTTTATAGCATTTATATTTAGGGTATCAAAATCGATAAACGATATTTCTTAAAAGCCAATTTACAGTTGTAATAAAGTTTTTATATGTCGATCTTCTTAACGCGTATTTTTATACATCGAAGATTATTAAATGGACTCGTGTATACAGTCAATATTTTGATATAAATAATGTATAATCAGAGATTTCTTTAAAATACATTGTTTCTAAATTTGAATTGGAAAATTTAGATATTTAAACATAAAAATCGTATATTATGCATTTTGACAAAATCTGTTGCTACTTACCCATCAGAAGGCCCAAATTTGTAGGTGTTTTTCCAGCTTGCGGATCGTCTAGCAAGTCTCCGGTACTGTTTTGCAAGGGCGCCATAGAATTTGGTCGTTGGGGAAACACAAGGCGAATATAGAGAATCGATTTGCGGTTAGGTCTATTCATAATCGTCTCATAGTAATATCACTATATATACATTGACTTACATATCGGTCGCATGCTCCACCACCAATTCCGCTACGTCATCGGTTCGCTCGATTATCTGCTGCACCTCCTCGAAGCTCCGATCGATAAGAGATACACCGGACCATTCTAGCACCTACACACAGCCATTTCATATGATATATATTAATAATTAATATTAATAATAAATATTAAATATTGATGCAAAAATACGAGAAAAATATTTGTTGCTTTTTGATGTTGCGATCTCTTCAATTTAATTAGCGTTTCTTTTATATAAATTAGAGTACAGATAATCACAAATATTTAATTTGTGATATTATTATAAAAATATCTTACAGTTTAAAAGGAATCTCGCAACAATCGAATTATTTTTTATTCACGATAACGATATTAAATAGCTAGAAATTTTGTCTTGCCTGTGTTTCTCTTTTTTATGAATATCAATTCTTAAATTTTGAAACATGTTTTATAAAAGATTTTATAGCATTAATATTGCCGAATATTGCCTATTAAATTTTGGCAATATTTTATATAATTATATATTTATATTTATATTCTATTAATATATGCATATGATGATTACTAAACACGTCACTCATGAAAGACATAAAATACATCAAATACATAAGGAGATATCTAGAAATTCTTCTAATTTTCGAACGCAATCCTTATCTATGGGACATTGCGAAATGACTCATCTCGCACGCAAAGAAGCGGAGCGACATGGCTTGAGAGAATTTCCGTGGAATTAATATTAAAACGCGTCTCGGCGAGAGAGGGCAACAGATAGACCGAATTGCAATCGGTCATAAAATACCCCGCTCTCGCTTGCGCTCTTTAAGTACTTAAATTACTTTAATTACTTGAGCGGATCGTTATGGGGAGAAACAAAGACGGCGGCGAGACCGTTGCCGAGGGCAACGGTAAGCTGTAACTTTCGGGAGGGATTCACCGTGCTAATCCTTAAGTCCGGGGAGACATTAAGATTAAGGGCCCGTCTGTTTTAACCCGATGGACGACATTTATCGCCGCGTATAAGACGGAGAACCGCGAAAATTGAAATACAGTGATTAAACATAGAGTCGTTTAATTTCTTATCGTCGCAAGCGCGCAATCGTTGAAAATTTAATAAATAAATTCGATTCTCCAATCTTGCACGCGCGAATACTTTTCACAGATTTCGGATTTAAAAGTTTTTAACAATATATCCTTTTCGTAAAATTGTCACTTGTGTGTTTTTTGTTTCGCTGTGTCGCGTTTATAACTTATTACTATATTCGGTCGCATATTAATTAACGAGAATGGAATTAAATGTCCGATTAGGATAATTATTCCGACGCGACGTGGAAAATTCACGACGGTGAAGCGTTGAGATTAGTGTTTCTCCCTGTTTTCTCGCACACACAATGAAACATTAATAGCAGCAAAATATCGCGATGTCGACTGCTATTCAAATTTCAAATGTCGAATGGCGAAACTTGCACGCTTGTTTCAATTAGCGTATATTGTACGCAAAATCCGTAAATATATTCACCGTCACCTGCTGTATAATAATGTCTAGGGCGGATCCTTTGAAGAACGTTATACGATTCGCGTTAATTACGGCACCCGATAGCTTTCAATTAAAGCACGAGTGCGGAATCGAATTCAAATACATCGGTGAATATATCGTTATATATCGAAAAAAGGGAGCATATGCGATCGATAGCACCACAGTTATTTTTCCCTCGTTGAAATGAAAAAAGCGTAAAAGCGAAAAATAAAATTATAAATAACTTTTAAAAATTGATTTATTAAACATTATTATTTGTACTGATTTATTATCATATTAAAATAGACTGAAACATTAATATATTTTACGCGCTGATTTTATAACTTTTGATTATATTTTCTCTCGTGCATCGCGTGTTATTTTATCTTAAATAATTGCATCATTCTCGCATGATGCTGAAAGATATTAAATTCTTGTAGCATATGGCAAAAATAATTAATTAGACATTTTTTCTTTTTGTCCTCTCTTCTCTCTCTTTTTTCTCTCTATACAGTACATAGAAATATGTAGCTTGGATAATAAGGTATCTCATATACTATTCTACATATATGTGTTCGCGATTCTCTAAGCATCCGCATATATTTTCGCGATCATCGCGCCTTGGTACAAGGTCGCGCATAATTTTTTTTCACAAGCAAACATTTATCGTCGTTGCGATGTATTAGATAAAACGATTTATATATGAAAAGACTCGCAATTGAGAAAAGTTTGAAATTTTCCATGTATTAACAGGCTATATGCATTAATAGACTGGATATACTCGCGAAAATCTAACGAAAAGAAAGTAAGAAAAATGAGAATACAGGCAATTCGCGAAAAATATAATAATTTTGTATTCCGTGATATTTAACGAAATGCAACAACGACAACATAATAATTATGCAATATTTAGATGCTTCAATTCAAGTTTTAAGATCAAGAAATGCCTGCGATGAAAAACTTGTATCGAAATGGAAATATTTATTCGCGTAGGAGATGGATGGAAAGGTGTTTTCAATTTTCGAGATGCCCGTTGAACGATTTTCATTGCGTGCAAATCTTTCCTTCTTTGTATATTTCCGGATGTGATAAAAAGGAATTTATAGGAGAGAAAGAAACGATTTCATGCAGATGGTACATACAGTAAATGTAGAATATGATTAATTTTTATGTTTAATAAAAGCGGTCTTCTTTTGCTCCTTACCTCAAGAAGAATTTTTGAAAAAATTTTCTGTATTTATTTATATGCTTCGTTTACAATTCAACAGAATCCTCTCATTTAAACAAAATATCTTTAATATTTATTAGGCTCTACACAATTTGTTTATTTGTAATTTCTCGTTTATTTGTAATTTCTAATAATTTTATCGTCGAATTTTTACATAATCGATATACATATACTGTATTTATCTGTGATCGACTTCGTAAATTTCTTGAATAAGCTATTATATCTACGAATATTTTTAATTTGTCCACGTAAGGGTGAGCATTGGACTCGCTTCAATTCGCAATCATACTGTCTCATGTACACGCGTTCCGCGTTGTTACACACACGTACAATTTTCTGTCTCGATGCTTCAGAACGAGCTTTTCAGCGTTCACATTGTGTATATACATATATCCATGTTGAATATATATACTCTTTTTTTTAAATCTTTTTTTCCCTTTTCCGCTCCCTTATAGAGGGAAGGCTGCGGATACCGGTAACTGGATACAGGAAATGACGCGTATGAAAGCGATCAACCGGCGGTTCGCCGTTTTCTCGCTCATTGTATGATATATCGCATCGATCGGTCAGAAAAATCCAATATGCATTCGCAAACGGACGTGACATGCTGAGGAATATTCATGGAACGTCGGTGGCAATACAATACCGCGAAGTTAACTAAAAAAAATAAAAAACAAAATAGAAAAAAGGACCGCGTGAGTTAATAGCCGATCGATCGTCACAATCGAAAGATATCAGAGTTAAAATCAGCACAGTTTGACGCGGTATGCGGGATGTCGAATGCGGGTATCCGAATTGCGGTATTCGGGATGCGGGAACGGCAACATTTATTACAGGAATCACATAAAACAACTGGTTTCGAAACTATTTCGGGATTCCGTATCGCGCAATCATTTCGTTATATATTAATCTTTATTGCATTTTTGTAATAGTAATACAATATTTAAATTATATATAACTTTATTATAAACAATTTTTACACTTTTTGCGTTTAATGACAGATATTAAATTGTTCTTCATTCAAAATTAAGATTTATATCACACAGATCGAGATATTAAATTTTCTATCCTACTTTATAACATATATATATATATATATATATATATATATATATATATTGGATGATTGCAAAAGTTCGTGCCCGATTTGAAATTATTACCACCATCTATGCAAATCGGGCACGAACTTTTGCAATCATCCAATATAAACATTCGAAAGATATTTCTGCGTCGGAATTGGCTTCTTCTTTCTTTCCTTATCGCGTTACCCCGCCGTTTATTTACGATACACAAGTGCCTCATATTTCACCCCATTCGGAAACATTATTTAAAATAAGCGACTTGCGCGTGCTCTGTTGCGAGCGTTTAACCCTCGAGAAATGTCTGTCCTTAGTTTTGCGTTGTTTACAACATGCTATTCGTTCCCTAGAATGAAAAGGTTAGGGTTAGGTCATAGGTTCGTCCAAGCTCGAGCAAAAGTGAGTCCATTTGGTCTTTCATATCTGCTACGAGGAGAGAGAAGCGTCATGTTTCGTCAAGTATTTTTTGCGACATAATGAGACGGAAAAATCGCGTTTGAATGATAAAGATAAAATGTGAAACATGATATTAATGTGAGTTTACGTTTGCTCGCGTAAAATTCTCGCGCGAAATATCACGATGGAACACACGCGGGTTGTGAAAATTTCAGCGAGCTAGCGAAAATAAAATTTCGAAAATTGCGTTCCGTTTTTTACGAAAAAATACTGGAACTGATGAGCTGCTGATATATGTATACGCTGTGATTCAACGCAATCCAACAGCGATATTCCTCGGAAGAATATGCTAACTATGAAACACGAATTATTTATATACTTGAATTTTATAATTTATTTGAAAAATATAATTTTTTCTTTTAACAGTTTTTTTGCATAGAAGCGCATGCAATTTAATATTTAACAGGAATAAAAAGTTATCGAATATTTATTTGAACGGATTAAAGTAGAATGTACATAAATGTATTACGAAATAATAACAAAACATTTTCAAGATATATCATTTGAATGAGATATGCACATGCAACAGAATATTCATTCACGGTATAATAATAGCTTTGCAGCAGAGGTGTCGTACGCACAGTAAACATTTTTTAATTTTCATATTTTATCTCTGTACGCTGATTGCTTATTTCTTTATATCATCAATTGTTGGAGATTAACTTTTGTATTTCCGTTCATATTTATATGTCAATACTGATGCGTTGGCGTCGCGTAGATGTTATCATGACGTAAATATTCGTTCAATAAATATTCGTTCAGAATAACAAATTGAGAAAGGAAGAGAATGGCAATGACGCTTCATTTATCGTTAAACTTTATAAATAGAATTTTATTATAAAATTGTTTTAACTCTTGGCAACAGAGACTCTTTGTATTATTATCGTAAAAAGCATATGAATGCACGAAAGCATTTTCGGTGTAGTGAAATAAAGTAGCATTTTACTTTGCGATAAAATTTGTCTCACTTAGGGCCAATTTCACCAACGTCGGTTAACTTTAATCTTCGGTTAAACTATATCTTTGTCTCTTTTCAGATACGTTCTTAAAAAGAGACAAAAATATAGTTTAACCGAAGGTTAAAGTTAATCGACGTTGGTGAAATTGACCCTTAGCACGGTAAAATTCATTTTGTCGAGTTTATTTTATCATTATCAAATTAAAACAGAAAAGATTATATTTTCGCAAAATAAACACAATTTATTCGATTTATAACAGAGTTACGATTAATGAAATATTAAATCAGAACGGGAGGAAGAGAGAGCACATAATGTTAAAATCATATTACCTTTTACTCCATTTCCAACCACTCTAAGTTTTATTTTAATTCTATTAACATTCAAATCTCTCTCCCTCCCTCTCTTCTCTCTCTCTCACTCAATCTCAATCTTTAAAGATCAACTTTCAACTCATATTGATGTCTCTAATTCAATTCAAGTTATTGTTTAAATTTGATTTCTCGGTTTGCGTTTTTTGAATAGCTTGCAGGACCTCAGTTTGCAGAAACGGATATTTTTTCTATTTTAATTTGAATAAAAAGTGAATACATTGATTTAATTTTATATATTTTTATTAATATTTTAAAAAAACATTTTTTATTTGCTATTAAAAAATTGAATTTTACAATACGAGCCTACAAAATTTATTCAATTGCATTAGAAAGCGCATTCGTTTTTTCATTTATCTTCGCGTTGTTTGGCGTCTGGAGAACAATTTATCTACGAAACGTGCGCATATCACGCGCGAACCCACTTTGAAAGTATTGGCCAGTAATAAAAGTTTCCCATACGGTTTATTGGATCACGTCGACGATTAATCAGCGTACTGTGTCCTCGTTGACGTTAAATTTCATTTCCGACGTAAGCCGCGTGACGACGACATTCACATGACGTCAGGGGCAACATTGTCAGAACACTCGGGGTTTGCTGAGAACTGGATTTGCCGTTCGATCGACTCGACGTCAAACTTTATTGTTATTAATTACCGCGTGGGCGATCGTCCATTAACCACGAGTGTATGTACGCGGTGCACCGCCGTAATTCACCACACCGATAGATACATCACATCGACGATACGGCATAGGGCAAAGGCAAGGTAGTATCGTGAGATCATTGCCGGTGTGACCGGATAAGGCACGAGATACGAGAATTATGATTAGAAAAATTTTAGATCCTAATTTTGACACAATTCTCAGAAATATCTCGGAAAAAATAATATATGAATATTTAAATTTAAATTTTTAAAAAAACCTTAGTTCGTCAATTCGCTAGATTCTTATTATAATTTTATTCTATCGAATATTACTTCATCAACTTTTGTTAACGACAGTTTCTTTGAGTCGGTTCTTTTGTTGCAAACATTTGATGAAAGATCAGCGTTCGTTTTAAATTCGACGTGTGAAATGTAAAACCGTTTACGATCTTTTTACCGTCGCGATAAAATGAAAAAAAAAAAGAAAGATCAATATTTAATTACGTTCTCGTTCTCGTTTCCAGGTCCGATTTAGTAGGAACTTTGCTCTCGCGAGGTTTCTAATTACTCCGCCTTTCCGAGAAAACCGCTCTTTTTATCTTCATTTCTCTCTGTTTTTTTTTCTTTCTTTTGCTAGCCTTTACTTAATGTATCTAATGTATCTAACTAGAATAATACCTTAATGTATCTAACTAGAATAATACCTAAGGCAATATGAAATTCTTCTATCGAAATATAAAGTGCATGAGAAACATGTTTGAATCTATGCATTTATATTTATATTATGTGCAATATACTATACTAACTCTATTTTGAATTAATTAAACAATTATTTAGTAGAATACTGGGTCTTTTATAGTAATAAGAATGTAAAAATAATTTCTATTAATTTATTATATAATGTTTGAATTTTATTTGTAATAAAATGAATTAAAAATTAACATAAATGTAAAGAAAATTTATAAGAAGACTTATTATCAAAAGATAATCGCTATTGAATATTGCGAATCGGAAGATAAAGGAACATTATAGAAACATTATAAATCAACTACACCTTGCTGAACCGTATCGTAGGAATGTTCTGACAGAACAATAATAATCTTTTCGTTGCAACTATCAAACTATCTTGCGATTTTTATTGGTGTAGCGTTTCGTATTATCTGAATTAAATAATTCGCGTCAATCGATAGCCAATAATTGTAATCATTCATTTCTTATAGTACAATAGAAAATCATTACAGGATAGATTAATTATAATCCGCGTGATACATCTCACGATTAGTGTAGTTTCGAACGTTCTTTATTATACGAAAGTCAGTTCATTCAAGGCGCGCTTTGACAACGATTTCTGAATTATTGCGGCTTCTCGTATAATTCTTAAATATCAGAACAATGATTCTTAATGAATATTCAATATATTTACTGAAAAAATTACAGTTTGTTCAAAATAAAATTAAATAAAATAATATGTTTTAAATGATATGTTATAATACTCTAAATTAATATTTTATGACAGTTATCAGCTGATTTCTGTCAAAAAATATTAATCGAGGATAAAGTGTGATAACATATTTACAACATATTACTATTTTAATTTTTATAACATGTGTTATTTTAAAATTTAGTTATCAAATTAACGCTTTAATCAGATTTCTAATATCAAAACATATTAATCGAGAGTAAACAAATTTTATATAATTTTTTTTTAAATATCGTTTTTTTAAATATAAAATTAAAGAATGGTGCGTAGCGCGCGCTTGTGTTCTATAGTATTTAAAATAATGATAATTAAAGATAACGATAATAATCGAAAAAATTATAAAAGTAATATAGTTGGAGATTTCAAGATTATAGGGAAGAGAATCATACTCATATAATATACAATAATGTAAAATAAATCATCGCGAAGATAAGCGATCAATTAATTTAATAAATAACAAATAGTAAATTAGCAAAATTATAAATAACTTATCCAATTATTTGATGCCTTCTTGAGTTTCTTCCGTTCTTCTTCTGTTTGTTCTTTGCTGCTTCTTCATGACATTCATTCATTCACGAAAACACGATCATGCTTAATTATTGTAGAGTAAGACGATTATACGATATTTTTACTTAGCACTTTCAACGTTAATCACGATGTATGCTTTATTTTATATTGCGACGAGAAAATGCAAAAAAAAATTACAGTTATCCAAGGCAATAAACATATGTATACGATCCGCTTGATATTTGGAAAAAGCGCGCACTCGAATTCACACAATGCTATCTTTGCTGCTCACGAATACGCATATTTTACGACGATAGAACGCGCAATGGTTTCTGCTCGCCGTGCAAATGACAACAAGACTACTGTGTATAAACAACAAACGCGCTGTACGTCGCAAAAATTCAGTAACATGTAGCTATTGCTATTGTTTACATGCGGTGATATTGTTGTCACTCGCAATATAAGCAGAAATCGATGCGCGTTTTGTCGTCATAAAATGTGTAACATTGTAGCGTGAATATATGACTGTACGACTTTCTGAATGCTGAGCAGATTGTAATTTCGTGATTTTCACGTTCTCTGAATCGGAATATAAAATAAAGTATAAGTCGTCTATGTGATTAATGTTGGGACATAAACTAAAGAGTGTCGCATAATTATCCTATTCTGGTAATTAAATCGCGCGCGCGCGAGATTGTAATTAATTGTTTTCGTGAGTAAATGAGTGCCAGAAACAGCAAAGGAACAGAGAGGAATAATGGCATTGGGCGACGGAGTCTATTATAAGATTCGCAATTTATAATTTTGTTAATTTGTTATTTGAATAATTAATTGCTTGTCTTCACGAGAGTGATTTTATATTATTGTGTAATATGTAACATCAGTAACATGTATAAAATATTCTAGGGGAAAGATCTAAAATTTTGAGAGTTTTAATATTAAAATCATTTTTTTAACATACATTTGTATGACAAGTTGGCACCGCCACTTCGACTCGTTTTTTAATTAATTTAAATTAAATTAAATTAAACAATAAACATTAAATTCGGCATTGATATATCTCGAGAGCAAATAATTTAGAAAATATAATCAAAACCAAAATCGAAAGAGCACTTGACGTAATCTACTTTTATAGCGATATGGGTATTTTTGATTATTTTTTCGAAAACTTATTTCGCTAATAATAAATATTTAGGATATCTCAATAGCAATTAATTTGAAAAACAATTTAATATCAATCTTATTAATGTTTTACTCTTCTAAGCTATGTGAACCTAGCACCCGACTTTTTAAAAATTAATTTTTTTAAACGGAAAATGCATAAATTTGTTAATTTTAAAGATATCGCAAGCGGATTTGAAAAATCTTAAAAATTGACAAAGTTAGCTTTTGGACGAATAAATAATTGTTTATAACTTTTGAACCGCTCAACTACAAACGAAAGGAAAATCACTACAAACAACTACAAACGATTCTAAAGAAGACTGCGCAAACGGATTTGTGATATCTCAATGTCGGGTGCGAGTCATTTAAAAATGTTTTTTTATTTATTAATTGATAAAACTACAAACAAAATTATTGTTACTACAAACAACTACAAACGAAATGCTATCATTTTCCGCTTTAAAAAATTAATTTTTAAAAAGTCGGATGCTAGGTTTACATAGCTGATTTATTTACTTACTATAAATTTAATGTATTTGAATTTGATTCAATTTTATTTTTTGGACACCCTATATACGTGTAAGTAACAATTTTAGATGTTAAATATGTCCGATACACTGTCTGATTATCGAAATCTATATTGTATTAGCCGGGCTGACATGACAAGTAGTACGTCCACTTACGTCTGATCAATTATAGTTTTATCTACTTACAATAAGTCTAATGTATTTGAATTTGATTAAATTTTATTTTTTGGACACCCTATATACGTGTAAGTAACAATTTTAGATGTTAAATATGTCCGATACACTATCTGATTATCGAAATCTACGTTATATTAGCCAGGCTGACATGACAAGTAGTACGTCCACTTACGTCTGATCAATTATAGTTTTATCTACTCACTATAAGACTCATCAGTTATGCATTTTAATCACCTATGTGATCTAGCACCCGACTTTTTAAAAATTAATTTTTTAAAACGGAAAATGATAGCATTTCGTTAATAGTTGTTTGTAGTAACAATAATTTCGTTTGTAGTTTTATCAATTAATAAATAAAAAAAATTTTTTTAATGATTCGCACCCGACATTGAGATATCGCAAATCCGCTTGCACAATCTTCTTTAGAATCGTTTGTAGTTGTTTGTAGTGATTTTCCTTTTGTTTGTAGTTGAGCGGTTCAAAAGTTATAAACAATTGTTTATTCGTCCAAGAGGTAAATTTGTTAATTTTAAAGATATCGCAAATCCGCTTGCGCAATCTTCTTTAGAATCGTTTGTAATTGTTTGTAGTGATTTTTTTTTCGTTTGTAGTTGAGCGGTTCAAAAGTTATAAACAATTGTTTATTCGTCCAAGAGCTAACTTTGTCAATTTTTAAGATTTTTCCAATCCGCTTGCGATATCTTAAAAATTAACAAATTTACTTCTTGGACGAATAAACAATTGTTTATAACTTTTGAACCGCTCAACTACAAACGAAAGGAAAATCACTACAAACGATTCTAAAGAAGACTGCGCAAGCGGATTTGAAAAATCTTAAAAATTGACAAAGTTAGCTCTTGGACGAATAAACAATTGTTTATAACTTTTGAACCGCTCAACTACAAACGAAAGGAAAATCACTACAAACAACTACGATTCTAAAGAAGACTGCGCAAGCGGATTTGCGATATCTCAATGTCGGGTGCGAATCATTAAAAAAATTTTTTTTATTTATTAATTGATAAAATTACAAACGAAATTATTGTTACTACAAACAACTACAAACGAAATGCTATCATTTTCCGTTTTAAAAAATTAATTTTTAAAAAGTCGGGTGCTAGGTTCACATAGCTATTCTTCTATTTTACTACGTTATATGATTTTAATATTCCATGTTGGTGCGTGTATAAATATTTAATATTTTTAAAATCTATCTTTGCACTATCTTTGAGCAATTAATTCTTATATATCTGTTTTTTATTTTGTTTGATTCATTATAAGTTTTTATGAAAATGAAATGCTGGCATATGTTAAATCAATATTTCCACTTGTAATATTAATTTTTTAAAAATTGTGATAAGAGCCATAAATTCGCGATTAGATCAATAAATTAGCCTTTAATTCCATACATTCGAATTTGATTTCTCGTAGGGGAGATGCTAAATTAACCAAAGTCAATTTTAACGGAGGTTTATTCCACAATTGGACAATAACGAATGGATTGATCAGAATAGATGTTGTATTAAGTTCGTTGCTCCGGTTTTACAAGCGACGGTACGTAAGCGGATTAAACAAAGCTCGATTCGCACGGAAACGCCGCGTCACGAATTTTCGTTTCGCACGAGCAACAAGTATGTCACGCCTGTCAGGATGTTTGCCATTTCCCGCTCTCATGTTTCGCAAAATTCAGAATTCACACAATTTTCTCTTAACCCCGACGCTCGATATTTAGCCACCGATCGAGAGAAATGAAAAAAGGATGAAGGATGAGGAAGGCAACGCGTTTCTTTTTTATATATTTCGCGGGATAATGCGCGCGTAACGAGAATACGGACCATTGTGCGATATCTGCACGTTCCTTATTAGACGTTGTCGCTGAGCGCGAGAGGAAAGCAGACGATAAGCGATTGTCGTCGGGTGCTCTTTATGGAAATGTAATGACAAGAGCGAGAAAGCATCTTCTCCGCGCCTTCTCGATCGATCGATCATTGGCGCCCACCTATGTATATCCCTTTGTGCGCGATGACACTCGAGGGAAAAGATAGAGGATCTAAAGGACGGTATTTTCCGCTTTTTCGTGCAGACTGACGTTTGAATGACGTCTGACAATGAATATATCGTGCTGTTTGAGCCATTTAAATGCCTAACAATACCAAGAATGTACGTCTTATTTCGAGTATTGCGTTGCGTAAATATGACGTATAAACATATTAAATCGACGTCTTTTCTTTATGCTTTACACTCGTTGTATGCCCAATAATAAAGTATAGTTAATGTTAATCCACTTCTTCCAAAGTTTACGTTTTGCATCACAATGGATATGAATATGTTAATAATTGAATTCGTAAACATTATAGATATGAATTACTTTTATAATAAAATTGGTTGCCAATTAATGCATTATTAGCTTCTGCAGTTGCATGCAGTTTGTATGACGTTAAATAAAATTTATCAATTTGAACGTAAACATGAATACGCAAGCGAATAGACATGGCTCTTTTCGCTTGACTGTCAGTACTTCAACTTCAAATTTAATTAGAATCGATGCGTCAGGAGTTGTCGATATTTACGCGCATTTATCGTTTATAACAATGTCCGACAGGTTAAAATGATGAACGTGTGACGAGAAAATATTTTCGTCTATATAGTATTTGCTTTCGAAGTATATGTTGAGTATTTATGTTATATTATTTGAATGTTATTTTGCATGCAACGATTGGCTGGACATAACGCGCGATAGTTTCCTCTCATTTCATAAAGACGCATATGAAAATGGAGAACTGACAAAATCGTTAAACTTCACAAACATTGGGAGCGATAGATATACGAGATTATCGCACTTTAAAAATGCAAAACGGATCATGTGATGTTTCTAAATGGAACGGAATCGCAGTAACATCGTAATCCCATATATTCGCGAATAAATATCGCGGATAATTCAATTGATTGAAATAAAGTTTAATTTTTTATATAAAAATAATAAAAACGAATATATATATATATATATATATATATTCGTTTTTATATATATTTTATATATATATATAATTTTTATAAATATTATAAATATTTTTAGTGATTATCTGATTAATATATTCGAATTTCGCGTTATATATTGTTAAATATATAATGCATATCAAAAATATATTGTTGATAACATATGATTTCTTCAAATCTGAGAGAGACAGAATTGAGAATCTAGGACGCGACAGGCAACTTTTAGGATTATTCTTAAAATTAAGGTGAAAAGGATAATATAATATAATTATATTAATTATATTATGTTATTTTTGCATATGAAATAACTCTATATGGAATACGTACAATTATATTATGTTATTTCTACATGGAATGCATGCGCATAAATGCATCAACATACCTTGTCGCCTTGCTGCAAGCCGGCTTTCTCGGCAGGGCCACCCGGCACGGTCCACACGATGCACGCGAAGGTGCGCCCGTCCGACCCGGTCTTACCGCCCACCACCCTCATGCCAAATCCGCGCGCTGTAACAAAAGGGTATAACGTGGGCTGAGAATGTGCACTGTGCGATGTTACCATCGCAATTTCTGCGGATATCTCTCGTGTCTCCTCGTGGGTAGGATTTGCGTCACCGAGCCGAGAACACACGGTTGCGCAGGTGTCGTATGCACCTCTACGAAGCGCTCGAAAGAGATATACTCATGTTTTGCAGCGCGATGCTAATCCGGATGCACTGTTTACCCTAATGTCCTTCACCCCTTTCCCTTCTCTCCCTTACAGCGAATTTATACGATGCGCGTTACATCCGCGGCGAATGCGGCTAAAGTTTAGGAAAATAATTAACACCCACGCTCTCTCGTTGTAAACGCGAGTGGCAATTGCATCGATTGTTGAAATAACAATGTCATGTTGTTAGTGAGCTCTAACGGGCGCCCTCGTGAGTATTTGTAATTTAGCTTCGTGAATTTATTATTCGATCGTCAACGTAAGTAAGTTTCGGAAAAGCCAGGTGAAATGCAAGAGTTATATAAGATAGCCAATATTATTTAATAATTTTTAAAAATAACTCATGTCATTGCAAATACATAAACGGAAATGTTTCTTAAAATTTGCATATCAATTATTATATATATGTATATAAAGTATCACACTGATAAACGCATCATTCTCTTGTAACAATTTTAAGAAGCAAGAAATTTCAGTGAAAAGCGTTGAGAATCCTCAGTCATTTTATTTACTGAAACTGGACACACATTTACTTTTCCTAAATCCGCTTAAGCTGACAGAACTACTCTACTAAAGTGTCGTGTCTCAATCACATCTGGCGATTAAGCGCACTTTCACGGAATACAATCCGACGTGATCAAGCCAATTTCGAGCTCTAAGGATTTCGCAACATCTGGATAAACCTTCACGCCATTAGCCGCGCGAATTCGACGGGCATTCGCGTTATTGCCGGTAACCGCAGATCCTATGTCCATTAGGACGAGAACTCACGTAATGTGTCCGCGAATAAAGCTCTGGGAATTAAACGAACGGGAGATCCGTTTCACTTTTGTACCCGATCTTATACATCGCGCGGATTTCGTTATATTAAATTTATATCCACCGAACTTACGCTGTTTAATGCGATCAAAGTGTTTGCAGAATTGATTATTTTTTATCTTCTTTGAGTATTAATTTTCGGGAATGTAAAAAAGAATTAACGCGCATAACCAAGGAAGGCGAAAGATTTGAAGCTTAATAAATAATTGCAATATCTGTACAATATATATATATATATATATATATATATATATATATATATAATATATATATATATATATATATATATATATATATACTGCGACTAGAAATACGAAATTCGTTTAGTTCGAGAATATTGCGAACGAATTTATGAAAAACGGATTTTTCCATTCCCAGTGGAAATTGCGTTTATATCGGGATCGATGGAAATTAATAACGTCGAAATTGCGGAAAAATGATCGCGCGATCGTCGCTTCCTATACGCGAACAATGGTCACGTTTACGCCGGGAAAAGCGTAGAACAGGTTGAAAAAGTTCACTCTTTTCGCGCTATTTGCGCGGATGGAGCAACGTGTAACTCTCTATCGAAGTTTTAACGAGCGGAAGGGATGTAACGCCGTGCAGTGATGTAAGCCGATGAAGGCGGAAGGGATAAAACCGATAAAAACGGAGAAATTTGCCGATAATAGCGTATAACATTCGTAATTTGGCTGCTCCCTGCGGTGCGAGCGAGGATAAAAGAATTGCTAGGTCGACTTTTTGTAACTTTTCGCGCGCAGCATGCCGTTTCGGAAAACCATTCCGCTTGTTTTTCACGTTCGCATCGTAAAACTGAGTTTACACCATTCGTTATTTACGATCTTTCCATAAGCATCTTCTATAAACTGAAGATACGGTTGTTCGTAAACACATTAAAAAATAAAATTATTAAAAATGAGTTACATATAAGCATCGCGATTTAATTTGAGAAAATATTATTTATATAAAATATTTGTTTTATTATATGAGCTCATAATTCATCACGAATAATCATTCAAAGTAGAAATATAATAAATAGTATGATTACAATTAATACACAGTAATGAGCGAAATAAATTGAAATTATTGTTCCACAATTTGCGGAAAACACTAGAGGAAATTATTTAAATCTTGGAGGAGATTTAAATAAAAAATTTAATAGAATGTTAGGATGAGAGAGATTACAAAGACATATGTTTAACATAAATATTATATATAGATTGATATCTGAATGAATAATATAATTTAATTGAGAGTAATCTTTAAAATTATTAATATTTATTATCTTTTAATACCTATTTAAGAATCTATTTGATATTCGTTATCGAGAAAATTGAATGAGATTAAATCGTTATCGTTGAAAATAATAAAATCCACCCAAAATGCCGTTCTAAACATTTACTTTCGAGTTTGATAGAAATAAGATCTATACATACAGGAAGAATCAATATAACTTAATCCATCTATCGCACGCTTCTCATTTTGCTGTCTCAGCGCGATTGCGAGGAAATATCTTTTCTCTCTTGAGAGATACGATCTCTTCATACTCATCTTCCTTAAGTTCAGTTATACCAGTTAGATCGTGTCACAGAACAACGTAGGCGTGGTACGCTAAAGCATCCTTTAGTCCGAGGTTACGATGATGGGTGGGTCGAAAGGGCACGAAAGGGAAAGGGTGATCGAGGACGAGATGTCGGGGACGCGGTTCGGCAAGAAGAAAAGGGAGCAAGGGGACGTGAGACATCTATATATCTCTCGTTTCTCGTGCTACGCATATTGCGAATACAGAGTCAATATCTTCGCATTCGGTAGCATCTACGCCTACGTGGTCAGCCATGCGGCATTGTTGCCCGCCTGTGATAGTATTGTCCTGAGCTCAAGTATTAGTGTGAGAAATTCGAAATGCAGGCGCGCAAGGAGAAGCACTTAATTAAGTGTTAGCCGCGCGCGTGCGTAATTTCGTTCTGTGATGTGTACGAATTAATCACGCTTCTAATCGCTGCGCGTAATCCTGCTTCGTATCCTACTTCGTATTCTACTTCGTTTTGCATGCTAGAATCGTGAAGGCGCATTCGTTATGTGTTGTTGATTTAATACAGTTTTTATTAAATTTAACTTATGGCAATACTAGTAGACAATGGGTATAAAAGAGTCTTTGAGAAATTATTCGCGGAAAATAGTATTTTTTTGTTACTATAATATAAAAAATTTTTTTTATAATTTATAACAAGAGTATGTATTTATCTTACAATATTATTTTAATAAAGTTTGCGTTTACGCGAGTAAACGATGTGAGTTTTAGAGAACTATATAGTGCTAGTGCACAATGAATATGTAGAAAAAAATATCAATGTTATCTGTGAACGCGCCATCGAACGAATTCGTCGCGATTCACGAAGAGTGAAAAAATCGCACTTGAAAGTATTCGAGACAAATCGAGTTAAAACCTCACGCCGACGTCTCTCGTGATCGAACCGGTCGCGATTTTAAATTCAATTCTATCGGCGAATCGATTGTCATTCTGAACTACTGTCGTATTGGTTGACGTACGAATTTGCGTTTGCACAAACGCGACGTTAACAAGATAGGACGTGGACGCGACGTCGTACCATTTAATTGATCAATGTCATCGAGCTCTCCAGTGTAGCGGGATTATCTGTTAATGCTCCGACGAACTGGTTAAGGAGAATCTCGTTTATGTCGTAACGCGGGTATAGCTCCGAGAGCAACCCGGTTAGAGGTTTCCCTCGCAACGCTATGGTAATTATCAATAAGTATCAGTCACGATCAGCTATGCGAGTGCACAAAGCTTGTTCACGTCCTATTGAATTTGCTAGGAAAAGGAATTCGGCGTTCGTGTATTATTAATTATTTTGCATCAATGTTGAGCGACGATGAACTGTTGGATAATCCGAAAAAATTGCATTCTTTATTATATTCTTTATTATATTATTTATTATATTTTTTTGTTCTTGACTTTATTATTTTTTGAATCTGCGAATCTCTCTCTCTCTCTCTCTCTTTCTCTCTGATATAAATCTCTATAATGTTTAAATTATTAATAAATCTAATTAAATTTGTGTGATGGAAAAAGTATTTTTTAAACGTATTTTGAAGTTCAAGGAAAATTTTCTTGATTACGCATATAATGTAGATATTACCGAATTCATAGCTCGAAGATTTTTTTGCGATTGTTTGCTCAACAAAAAGGAGCGCAATGTGAGCGCTTGAAAATGACAAAGCTAATTAAAATTAATGTTAGCGTTCAAGAACTTGCAAGAAGCGCGATCTAATTACGAGTAACACGCAAGGTTGAATAATTATAGATTACATGCCGCTCATTTGCACGTGTTATTCTACGCTCGCGATAACGATGTTAAATCTGAATTTTATTATCGTCGAATTACTCGTGGATTTAAAATTAACTAGAACAACCCAAGCGCGCGCTACGCGCGCGCCATTCTTCGGTTTCGTATTAAAAAAATTATATTAAAAAAAAAATAATATAAAGTTTATTTAAACTCGATTCATATTTTTTTATAGAAATCAGTTAATTAATTTACTAATTAAATTTTAAAATAAAAATATGTTATAAAAATTAAAATAGTAATATGTTGTAAATAATATGTTATAAATTCAATTAATATTTTTTGACAGAAATCAGCTGATAACTATCAAAAATATTAATCGAGTTAAAAGTATTATAACATATTATTTAAAACATATTATATTATTTTAATTTTTATAACATATTTTTAAAATTAGCAAATTAACGCTTTAATCAGCTGATTTTTATCAAAAAAATATTAATAAAGCGAAAATTTGCTAATTAAATATTCTAGCTTATATATTTATATTTATATTGTGTATGTTATAATTTGCTAATTAAATTTTAAAATAATAATATGGTAAAAGTTATAAAATAGTAATATGTTGTAAATAATATGTTATAATACCTTATATTCTCGATTAATATTTTTTTTTTCTAAAGCTTTTTTGAACGAATCTCCTTCGAGTTTTAATTAATTATTAATATTATATATAAGTCATGTATACATATAGTATCGCGCGCGCGCTATTAGAATGAAGTTGCCGATGTTTGTAGCTTCGGCCATTACCGAAACGCCGCGAGTATCAGGCAGTTGGAGCTGCGTCCCGTTGTGATTAATTAGTAAGCATAATCGTTAGAAACGATTTCTAACCCTTGTATTGTAATATTTATCAATCGCATATCATAATTTCAACGTTAATATGTAGTGGTAATTGTTCGAAACGCATATTTCGCGAAAAATTCGATGCAAAATCTCTTGCCAACATAACCCAACTTAATCTGTTTTCGCGCGCGCGAATGTGTTACGATCCGTGGATATATCTATCATTAATTTTAGCTTACATATTTATATTGTGTATGTTGTAATGCGAAATAATAAGATTATTCTAATATATATGTATGTATTTTATTTGTTACAGGTAGCATTGCGATACACAGTGCGATTCACGCGTCGTGTCGGGAGTGCCGTATAAAGTTTCGCGTGTCGGGAGTGCCGTGTAAAGTGTCGGGCGATCGTAATTATTCGTATTTTCGCGAGTGTCGTGAGTGCTACCATGGACCAAGAGAGGAGGGGGAGGCCCGGGAGGCATCGGGCGACGTCGGGGCATCTATGAGGTATGCAAAATAAAACATTTTTTCTAAACTGTTTATGAGATATTCGATACACACATATGTATATACAACATAATTTGAATATTTTATTTTCAGATCAATGTGCTGTGTACTACAACTCTGCTATTGCACGTATTGGTGAGTGAGAAATTGTTCATTTTATAATATTTCTATAGCGGTAATATGGAGGTGTATATATGTTGAAAATATTAAAATAGTAACATTTTAAATAATATATGGTATATAATATTTTATTCGCGATTAATTTTTGACAAAAATCAGCAGTAATTATCAAAAATATTAATCGAGTTAAAAATATGTATTATAACATCCCTTTCTAAAAAAGGCATGTTAAGTCGATTCTCGCAAGTATTGTTGCATCTTTTCCATGATGCTGATTGACTTTTTCGATTCATACTGTGCGTTATACTCGTAGCATCGAGAGGCTGTCATCGCGAAGGTTAGTTGTGTAACAATTTGTTCAAAATAAAATTAAATAAAATGATGTTTTAAATAATATGTTATAATACTTTATCCGCGATTAATATTTTTTGACATAAATCAGCTGATAACTGTCAAAAATATTAATTGAGTTTAAAGTATTATAATATATTATTTAAAACTAATATCATTATTTTATTTTATTTTATTTTGAACAAACTGTCAAACTGTTAACCCTTGCGATGACAGCCTCTCGATGCTACGAATATAACGCACAACGCGAATATTGACAGCCAATGAGCATCGCGGAAAAGAGACAATAAACTTCGATATATGCGAATATCGACTTCATATCTTTTTTAGAAAAGGATATAAATGAAAATTAATCGAAATTATTTTGCAATTCGATTTAATACTAAATTATTTGTAAGAAAATATTATTAGAATACTATTTATTATTACACACATATACACATACACACGTGGCAATGAGCATTCAGATAGATAGTAGGGTTAGAAAGGCAAGAGGATGAGCTGAATACGCGATAATTGGAAATGCGTTAGGTCATAGCCACAATGCTGTACCTGTTGCGGACAGTTCAGAACCTCGAAGCGCTTTTTCTATAGATCTCATCTCCATGGATATTTTCTCATTTTCCGACTATTTTTTTATTCCTTCCCAGTCATTTAGCATCTTTCCAACTTCGTGAGAAATATTTGTGAAATTATTTCAAATCAATTTTACAAAATATTAAAAAATAATAAATAATAATTATAATATAATAATTATAATAAATATCACAGAAATTAGGATTCAACTATTTTAAATATTTTCTTAATCAACTCGAATAAAAAAGTCGCATATTATTTTCACTTTGTCTCTCTAACTAGAAACATCTTTGTAAAAAAATTCAACTGTTTTGCAAAGCAAAGTGAAAATGGTAATGATTTTATTCGCGTACTCTCGTGTTTCCTGTATATTTTCTGTTAATTTTCTGTAATGAATATGACACAGAAAGCTTCTTGCTCGAAACCCATGTAAATAATAATGATAATGTAGCTTTCACATTTCGTAACGCAAAATACGTACACTATAACTTTTTTGTTTATTATTTTTATTAAGTTTGCCCTTGTTTCTGCGATTGTCGGGTCCCCGATTCCCAAAGGCAGATAGCTTTAAATGTTCAAATGAGAGAAAAAAGTTCTCTTACAGAGATATTAGCACCTGAATGGTAGCTTTATTCGCGGGGCGGTGCTCTTAAATGCAAACTCAAGCGTTCGATAATTTCAAAGTATTATTGAAAAACTTCAAGTTAAGGAGAGGTGAATCACAAAAGAGTAATACAATATCTCGAAAAAGTAATGCTATGATAAAATCACTTTTTTTCATCAAATAAAATATATTTTACTTTACGAGCGAGCTCTACAATTTCATGTTTTATTAAAACGCGTATATTTAATAAAGCTCGAAATTGATGTAAGTAACATTTATGTAAACTTTTATACGTGCAAATTTGATTGTTACTTCCTTTGTAGGTACGTTAAACGTGTGTTTTACAAATGTATATGATCTATCAAGATCTATCTTCATGACGGTGTTATCAAATTAATGGATTGTATGTATATGGTCAACACTTTTTACACGGTTGTGCGCGGTTCAAAGTAACAATATAAATGCGTCATGTCGAGATTACAAGCCGAATGTTCACGCGCAATTAAATCCCGGCGGCAACTCCATGTTTTTCCGCTCTGTTCACCGACGTCGTTTAATTATAATTATTGTCCGAGTGAAATAAATCGTCGTCTCCACCTACCACTGTTCTTACGCGAAGTATAACGATGTCACGCGCATGGAGGCGACAAAGCGAGAGGCGTTTCGCTCTAAATTTTAGTTTGCAGCAACGCCGGCCGTGATAACTCATACTCTGGAAAACGTGATCTACGAATTAATTTGCATTGTTACTGAGATTTATACGCGAATGCCACCTCGCGTGTGAAATTTTTACAGTCTGTCGCGAACAATCGTGCGCATACCGCAATTTGTTTCCGCGTTATCGCTCGTTGCATCTTGTAATTCGTATATTTTAGAACAATTTTGAAAATTTCCGTCACTTAACTATTATATCTTCATGATATTTTAGCCGTCATTTCATTTAATTTCAATATTATGTTCGTATTGTTTTTATCTTATGTTAAATTGCAAGGATCAGCTCGTTATTACTATTGCTTTTAAGAGAGTAAACTCGGAGCGGCTTTGAAGGATCGGCTTTAATAACTGCATTCTGTGAAATTATTAATATATTGTTGTTATTAATGGTTTATCGAGTAATAACATAATTACGCTACAGTGTATTACTGAATTTTTATCTATGTTAAGTTTTTTAAATTTAAATATTAAGATATTTAAGGTTTTAAATTACAAAATACTTAATAATTTCTTTCAATTTTGAAAATTAATTAAATAAGCTAAATACGCGTCATTTTCTCTTTTCGTACATAAATAATATTAATAAGTTCGTGTATAATCAGAATACACGCAACTTTTCTTGCATTGTATTGATTTAAGTATATGATACGCAAATATGTGCATTATTGATTGTTCTACGAGTCTTCGCATTAAGAAACTCGACATTAATATTTGTACGTTATATATATGTATATCGAGAGCACTGGTCCTCTAATCTGTAATCTAATAGTGTTTTCGTTTTATGTATTTCGCTCGCATGTGTTACACCTCAATCAAACAACCCGAATATTCGCCAAAACTGCCACAGTAAATATCCCCATTTCTCATGATTAAATCAAAACAGATTCCTGTTGCATCCATAGTCAACCTGTTGATCGTTAATTCCAAACATCATTGTTTCTCATCTGTATTATCCAGTTTCGCAAAAATATTTAATCGTTTCAAAGTGGATGGATCACATCCACAGTTTGTGTTATGTCGATTAATATCTAGAAAAATATTCTCTCGCGATCTTTCATTCAAGAAATCAATCGGAAAAAAGATACACTGCTTGATACAAAATATATTTTTTATAAATATATTTTTTTCCCGCGTGGTTGTGTTTTTTATTTTGTTTATAGAGTCTATCGAAACGCAGACTTTTCAAAACAGAGATTTTAAGTTATTTATGTAGGATATATTTTTGAAAATTGCTTCAAATTTATCGATTATTAATTGTAATATAATTCCGAAACCGCAAACGCGATTGATAATTCTGCATATGCGAGAGAAAGTGAAAGATTAATAGTTTTTCATTTACGGAAGTTCTTTTTTCTCTCGCGTTTTCATGAAATTTGCCGGATGCTTTTCGAATATAGAGACGTGCGACAGCGAGAGATCAAGACAACGAGCGATTGCGTTGATCGACGTGTATCCGGATGTGTGGCGAGCTGAGCGGTTTACAAACGGGCTCGTAAAATACACGAGACACGTCCGTTTGCGTTAACGTGTCTCTATTCCGAACCGGTCGCAGCGAAAGAGAGAGGCAGAGAGGATAGAACCCGATCGATCGCGCGCCTTCCGGTGTTCCGCGAGCGCAGCTGCGTCCGGTGATGCGTCCCGTGTGCGATTCGCACGAAAAGCTATTATCCCGGGATAGAGAAGTGTGTGCACAAACGGCCGATGGCGGCGGTGTGCGGTGGGCCTGGACGACCACCCGCAATCCGGGGATTCGTGCGCGACGACGTCGACAGGTCTTTCGCACGCGCTAGGCATCGTGCTACTATTTATGAAACGTTTCAAACCTACGGCTTTTCATATTCGCGGTTTTCCGTGAACACTCGTTTATATCGATCTCCAACGTGGTTAAAGTTTAAAGAGACAGAAGCTTGTAACGTGTGATTTTTGCAAACAAGACACGCAAACTCTTCTTTTTTCAACTTTTTTTTAAATTTAATATTGATTCGATTTTTAAATTGATAATTTTTTTGAGACGAATAAGGATATGTAACGATATTATATTGAGATTATAGCGCTTATCGGGATTGTCCTTTTTAATTATTTCAATCACAAAACTATATTACATAAGATTAATTCAATTGATTTGACAATTAAACTGTGACAACTTTTTTTTATCTCTTATTTCTATCTTATTTCTGATTATTTCAATTTTAGACACAATAATTGCTCACAAATGTGGAATTTCTATGTTTATTCTATGAGATGTTGTCATTCGGCGTCATTCGTGGAAAAGCTGTCATTGCGAAATTACGATCTAGTTATTGCAGCTGCATCCAGTTTATGTCCATGCATTACGTATCATCGCGTTTAATGGCTTTCCTTTCAAATTGCAGAGCGAATCCATCGTTATTGTGCTTTCTGTGTGATTATAACGTATTAGTTGCTAATGATGTCGTGATTAGTAGGTGTTGCTTTATGCGTAAACAAGAAGCATGAATGAGCAATGTGTAATATGGAGACACGTATTTAATCAAATTATAAACGATTTATTTTTGCGAATTATGAAAATTATGAATTGTGAAAATACAGGGTGACGAGCAAATATCTGCGCGAAATTATCAGATTTAAAAAATCTTTTAATTTAAAAATATAAAAACATTTTTTGTATATATATTATTTTTTTATTAACAAATATAACAATGAAAAAAATGAAAAAGCAATGTATAATGACACATAAAGCACATTAGAGTCAAAATTTATGGAGTACAGATTAATGCTTTCGTATTGAATCAATCTTGAATCGTCATTATATCGACAAATGAATATATGTATACTTACATATTTCATCTTGAATTGAAATCTGTTTGTGTGTGCAAAATAAAATTCGAAAAATCGCGTATATGCCCCTGTTTTAGGACAATGTAATGTGAATAAGCAAATATGTATATAATGCAATTATTATAATCCAACCGTTTCAAGAGAGATATTGAACGAAGCGTTATGACAAAACGGAAACCACTGGACCACTCGTGAATTCGTTATCGTGCGGTCGCCACGCCCGAAAGCTTCGTATTATTAAATAAATGCAATAACTGTTCTAAATATTAAGCGCGCATACATATATACACATTAATATTTGATTACAGCAACCGCGGTAATTGTGTAACGATGCAAAATTCCCGAGATTAACGAATATATATAAATAATAGAAGGCAAGTCGCGTATGAGAAAAATAGAGAGGAAATCGATATGAATCGTATATTGTTTACAGAAACATTCGCGACAATTCAATTGATGTAGCGTATAATATTTATCATAAATCTCGCGCGCATATCACATCAAATTTATTAGTAATTAATTTAATTGCAATATTATTAAATATATTAAAAATTCTCCTTGTGTGTGTGGAAAATAATTGTTGAAATTTTGATCGACTGATCCAAAAGATTTTTTAATCCGTTCGTTTTTTAATTAATCGCCAAAACATAATCGTTATATTTCGCCGGTAACGCTCTGTCGTAATGGCGCAGGACGAGAAAGGACAACGAGGAAACGCGGACGTGTGTTGTGGAGGAAACTGAATGCGCAACGAATAATTAAACGTCAATCGCACGCCTACTCGTCGGGTGCAAGCTTAGCACCCGTTGCACTGATTCTCTCTCTCTTTCTCTCTGTGTCTCTATTCCTTTTCTCTCTCTCTCTCATCTCCGCTCATTTACCTGGCTATTTACCTGACGCACACATGCAGTACGCCAATAGCTGTTGCAGTTGATATAACTATATGAGCCGTCACCCATTTAGAGCAACGGCTGCATCGATCATCGAGAATCTCGCCTCTATATGATGCGACGTAGATAAACGCTTCGTGCAGTACACGGAAAATATGCATGAAACGATAATAAGTTGAATGATAAAATATATGCGATTGATAAAAGAGTTGTACAAAATTATTCGGAAAATTTCACAAACTAATTTTAAACGTCTGTGATTTAATTTTAGATTTGATTATTGAAATCAAGCTCTCAACTATGTAGATGAAAATGAAAATACATAATTCATGGAGAATGTAAATGTGGGTGATACACGAGACATCACAATGGAACGGATATAAAAGGCTCTAAAAGACCGAGGTGTAAAATGACAATGGATGAGGAAGGTAAACACAAGCCGTGAGAGAGAGAAAGAAAGAAAGAGAGAGCAGTCAAAGAGGAAACGACGCGTGAAAGGATGACAAAGAGAGATAGAGTTCCACGGAGTGGTGAAAGATTAATGGTGTCGCGTAGCGGCTGCTGATTAACTCGGATTCTATCAAAGTACTTCGCGATTCCTTAATCTCTCGATTATCATCGTACAAAACCTACCGAACCTGTTGCACTCCTTTCAACGAACGATTATTCTACGTAATACAACCCTTTCTTCTCGAGAAAACCACCCGTTATTCTTATTATTATTAGTTTGCTATTTTACCGGGCAAAACTTTCTCTTGATCCTTCACTTTATTACGATTAATATCCCTTTTAATATGCGTGTCACGCCATATAATCTCACCTTTAAAACTTCTATCAATTTTATTATATAAATTGTTTTTGTATATTTTTTTATTTTTTTTTTATTTGAATCTTTCTCAGCAGTATCACACGATAATCTTTAAAGATAAAATAATGCTATAGATTATATAAGGATAAGAAATAAATAAACAGATGAATAGTAAATAGGAGTTACCTAATATACAATAAAAGAAGCAAATTAATATTATTTTTTAATATGAATACAAATATTATGTAAGACACACACAAAGCACAACTATATTAATCAAGTAAATAATCGTTTTGTATTTCAATGTGCAAAAGGACATATTTTACGAAATATTTTAAATATTAAATTTTTTAATAACAGTAATCTCTTTTTTAAGATATGTGTATCTATCAGTTATATATATGGATTGTTAAAGAAAATTTACTCGGAATACTAATATTTATTCATTGGACTGAGATGCATTAACATTGAAAGTTTCAATGTAATTCATGACGAAAAGTCAATATTCAAGACTAAAGAGACGGTACGAAGCACTTTTGTTCGCGCAGTAGTAGATATCAACGATATGAATCACCGATATCAGTGTCGGAAAACTTTGGTCGATCGATAAAAGTTGGAAAATCTAAAGCGAACACTTTTTAAACTCTTCTTGAATTTCAAGTCTTAGACGCCTCGAAGGTGCTTCAATTATGGCGATAATCAGTGCTCTAATTATATACTCACTTCTATGTCCTTTATCCATGACCGGATCTCTCCTCAGCTTCACTCTCCTCTTCGCATTCATCCGTGGAGCTAAAAGAAGCAAAATTTAATCTCGTTAAAACTTTAAATATAACGACTAGCTTTCATCTTTCGATGTATTAATAATGATATAAGAAAAGTATACTGTGAAATTTAATAAGAATGAATAAAAATTGAGTATAAATAAAAATACATATTTAATAGAAGCTAATAGAAATATAATATTAGAGGAAAAGAAGTAATAGTTTAATTGTAATCGTGAGATACAGTTTAAAAATCAAATTCGTGAAATATGAAAAGAGAGGAAAAGAGAATGTTTTTTTTTCCAATTTTAAATTGAAATATAAATTGAAGTTAGGAATTAAATAACAGCTTGAGCTAATTCCGCAAAACGGAACAAAGAACATGATGGGTCATAAAATAGTTGTGATTTAGCTCGAAACGATGCTACTCGCGTTTGCTTTTCAATGTGACGACTTTGAGAAGAAACGAAATTTCTCCTAACGTTGTCAGTTAACAGTTATCGTTTCGGATTGCCGTGATTGCACGCCCACGTAGTAGCTATCCGTCGTTTCGCGTACGCTGATAAAAATCGTTCTGCAGAGGAACGGATTTAATCAAAATTGCCAATGTATTCCGCGCGGCAGCGAGAATCCCTCTGTTTAATACACGTTAAGAGCAGACTAAAAAAAGCGAAGCGAGAGAAACATCACGGCCGAGATTTTCGAGCAGTTCCCTTTTTATAATGCGCCCCGGCACATTTCTGCTCGATCTAGCGTGAAGGCGATTTTGACGTTAACCCCGATTGCATCCCATCTACGTTCGATCTCGACACGTTATCGTAACCGCCTTGAAAAATTGATCCGGCGATGACCCCACGGACAAACTTGGAATAGGAATAGAAGCGACAAAAAGCGATAAATGAATATTTAATCGCGCGAAGCATAGATATAGTCTTTAGAAAAACAAAAGGGAATGAGAAGTATAAAGTATATTTATAGGATGTATTATATTTCATATATTTCACATAAAATAAGGAATAATAATCTAAAAAAGTTACAAAGACATTTTAAGGAAAATGTAATTGTAGCATGTGCTTAGAAATTGTTTAGTCGTGTATATTTTCCAAGTCGGTCTAACTTCAAATGAAAAAAATTCGTGAAACACTTCTGCGTGAACTTCGTTAGCTTCGGGCGCAGCGAGAGCTTGAATGTCGCACGATTACTTTTAGTATACGGAAAGCGCTTGATTATCTTTCCGCCCGCACTCTTCACTTTTGTGCACGCCGGTTATCACGGTGTGTTTGTTGGCGAGAAAATTAATCTCCTGTGTTAAGTAAATCGAAGACCATAACTAAATGAGAAACTGGAACTTCTCACAAGTGTTGTCAAGGGGTTGCAAGAGTTGGTTATATAATTAACACAATATATCTATTACTCTCTTTTTTTTTTCATATTCTTTATTTTTAATATAAAGTTAAATATATGATACACAAATTTAAAAAATAATTTTTGAATTATTGTTAAAAAAATATATTAAATAATACAATATTTCAAATAACTATTTATATATGGGATGATAAAATTGATTCAACAGCGATGAAAAGTAATTTACATTTTAAATTATCTTTTTAAAATCGTTATTATTAAATTTTGATATTTTTTCATTTTTTTATTAAAAAATTTAATGATTAATATGCAAATTGATTAGTTTTGCGGTATATTACTGATCGCATGTTTGTGTCACACACCCATGTGAATTTCCTTTAATTCACGAGATGTTGCGTATCTCACCTCTAGAGGCATAAATCAATTACGTGACCCACTAACAGTTTCAACAAACGACTCCCCGTGCAAACTGCGTTATCCGTCGTCGCAACGGCAAACTTGCACATCGTAAAATTACATACAATCACTTTAGCACAGGCTTATCTTCGCACCTCTTCTTAGCTCTCTGTTCTTTCTCTTTCTCTCTGTTTCTAAGGAGAGAAAGTCGCTCTCGTCTTTTTCACTTCATCTCGTGGGCAGTTTGTTGCATCGCAGTTTATCGGCGAGATATAGACGACGAAGGCGTAATCCGCCTTCCGATCGACGTGCCGTTAATGAACACGTATAGACAGATTGCGATTCGCATGTCGTGGTTCTCGCATGTCATGTCGGATCGTGATAAACTGCCGTCGTTGCAATCGATATAACGGAGCTACGCGGGATAGCTGCTTGCCGAGAAAAACGAAACGGTCCGTTTTTCCAGTCGTAACTCGGTGATCCGCACGACGAGAAGGAAAATACGCTGTGTGCAACGGTTGGCCTCATGATAAAATCTTTAGTAAACCTATACACGTTGGAAATGGTCCAAGTGCTTCTTGCGTACTTTTCAACTGTCCGCGTCAGCTGTCAATTTTCTATAAACGCGCAGTATCGCTATCGTGAAATAATTTTGAAATGGATTCTCTGGTGATTTTTCATGTTTTTAATTAATGATTATATAATAATTTGTAAACTTAATATTTTTTATTTTATATATATAAGAATTATATATAATTGAAGATGTGTAACTATTAATTGAACAAATTTTGAACGATTTTTCGAAAAATATATTTATGCGTATTTCGTGAAATTTAAAAATTTTTAAATTAATCTTTTCTTTTGTGTATTAAAATAGTATTTGAATCACTTCGAAAGTTGATTTTCTTTTAATTTTAATTAAACGTGATGGAAGCTTTTATCGGAAGGCTTAAAAAAAACTAGGTCAGCTATAATAAAAGATACTGTATCGTGACCGAACTAAGTTAGTTTCTCGACTAATAGTGATAAAATCATTCTGCTGACGATGTATAGCAAAAATTATATCATATACGTCGTATATATATTATACAATACAAATTGTGTATATAGATATATACACAATCAATATTTAAAAATTACATGTAACTAAAACGTCGTAAAAAATTTAGAAATCGAATTGGGGAGTACAAAAATGGTGTAAAAATATTTGCAAATAATTGTTACAAACACGTGAAATACGAATGCACTTTATCTCTGCTGAATATGAATATATTATATTAATAAAAATGAGCTCTTTATTTATAGAAGGATGGAAGATTCTCCATCTCATGTATATATTATAATACCACATTTCTGCGGTGAATACATTTTTGATAAATGCAGTTTTCGATCGCGCTCGAATCAAGTATCACACAAATCTAATTAATTCGAATGTCGCGTTATCCTATAGACAAAGAGACGGGCCGTTTCATTTTTTTCGTAGCAAATTAAATGGTATTTGAACACGACACTTTGGGCACGACACTCGAGAGTGTGGAGATCCCCGATGATCTCCGAAATTAAATTCCAGATTCCTAATTAACGGAATTTCACCACTGGCGGATACAAAAAACTCCGGGGGGTTAACGGAAACCAGTATTATCCGCGGAATTGAATCACTGCCCAGCAAGCTCGAAGCTCGATCGATCAAATGCACTCTCTTCCCACTTACAACTTTTTCCCCGTAATACTAACATTTGCGCACTTGTGGCGAAGAAATCTTGGAGTTTGTGGGTATCCGGTATTCCCTTAATAAGATACAAAGTATAATTAAATATTGAGACTCTTTATTCATTACGATTAAATAATAGTAAAGGAAGAACTATTTCTATGAAACGCCCGAAAAAAATAATCATATTTCGCTTTATATTCGATTAAATGTATAAATAATTTTCTTTTGTGAAATTGATAATACTATGAATATTCTTTTCAAATATAAAAATATAGAGGAATATTGAAGGACACTATTCAATCGAAAGAGACGATAAAATAGCCACAGGGTTAACGCATACATTTTTTTGGAAAATAAAGTTTCGATAGTAAGTCTTACCAAGATCACTGTCGACGTCATGAATAACGATCTTGATGCCTTCCCCGTCAGCAAGACTGCCCTGTCTAGGCAATTCGCGTTCTTCAGCTGCGACTCTGCTAACAGCCGTTGGAGGGGCGCCTTTCGCCACTCCTGGTTGAGCTGATGTCAACGCCCTTATCGCATTTATGTCAGGTCTGAAATAAAAATATCCCCAACATGATTAGGAAAAAATTTTTCAAAAAAATAATTTTTTACCGCCATAGTTTGTGTCATCTAATTAATTTTTGCAACATCTAATTAATTGATATTCGGCAGAATTTTGAAATTTGGCAGAAGCGATTAAAATTGTCTAAACAGCTAAGATAAAATCAGGATTATTTTTATAAATTTCATATATACAAAATAGTCTCATATAAACGTATATTTTTTAAAATTAATTTTCTACTTTAAAAATTTTATCGTTGACATTTACTGCCAACGACATGAACAAACATTAGCGAACTATTTATCGTCGCCTAAACTTTCGCTTCGGAAACTAAAGACGTTGATGTGAGCATGGACATAAGCCGATTTAAAGCAACTGAATATATATATAAGTATTATATAGATTATATTATATAGATGAATTGTAGAGTTATCGCGAAAGCCGCAAGATGGATATTGATCATATTGAAGCAAGTTTTGTTATTATGAAACTATCTCAGAATAATCGAAATAAGTTTGTTAATAATTTCGCCAATGCGCGCTCGGAGCAATAGTTGAAGAATGTTACAGCCAATATTGAACTCTCAACTTTCTCAGTTAAAATTGCGGTAATAGATTTTCGACGATATTTTATATTATTATTTTATTTGCTAAATAGTATGAAATTAGTACAAAACCATGTTGACTTGAAAATAAACTTTCAACGATATTAAATGCCATTACATCTTTCGTTTATGTACAATTTTTATGTACAATTTATTTATATCGAATGAATGGTATAATTAAATTTTTTTGTTTCTGAAAAGAATTATTATTTGTAATTTTAACTGAAAAAAGTGAGCTGAAAGCAACTGAAAATGTAGATTGACAAATATGAATTTTTTAAATTTAAGATTTAATTTAGACATTTTTGTTATACGAAATCATTATTATAATTATTTAATATTTGACTTCAAATAGGTATGCATATATCTCTGTATCATATATATATCATTCTAATTACAATTTCACAAAAAAGAAAGAAAAAAAGAATCTTTCGTGAGTGTAATAAAGAAGTTAGACTTTGTGCTTGTCGCGCTTTAATTCATCAAATGCCTCTAACTTACAACATAAAACAAGTAAAATCTTAAATTAGATTTTTTTTACGAGAGGGGAAGGCAAGCGAAGACAGAATATGAAAAATACAGTCGCGCCGCTGACGTTTTTATCAAGGAAAAATAAAGTTTTTTATTTTATTTTATTTTTACCGCGACGAGATTTTCAAACGTAGTCGCAATTGCGTTAAACTGTTCCCCGTGCAATGAGCAAGCAATGAATTTATCCGCCCGCGCACAGCATGATACCATGGACACAAATTACCATCCTAATTCCGCGCTATAAAGGCTAAAGAAGCTTACATTCGAGGTTCATAAAGTAGTCTCGACCGCCATAACCACCATTTTATCCAGTGCAAAAACGCTACCCAGTAGCTTTTCGGATTTCGTCGGATACATTTAACGCTAAATGCAAAGGTCTGATTTTTAACTCGCGAGATAATTTTTGTGCGCGATTTTCACGTATAATATATGAGACATAAAATTTCAAACTAACACATCTAAACTTTTTCGAAATTTAAATCTCTCTAAAAACTAATCTATTATTTTATATATTATATTTTCTTTCTATAAAAATCATAATTTTTTTGAAACATTTTTCAAGAATAATTTTATACGAATAATGTAACGCATATTGAATAGAATGTGTTTTATGCGTTAATGTATTTGGTCTCTCAGATTTCTCTAAAAAATAATCTCTTTTTATCTGTGTGAGAAACTATGTTCTATACGGAGATGTAGCTTTTTCAAGAAGATCGATTAATTTGACGTTAAATGTGTATGAATATGGTTTCTGGTATGTAAACGTCAAGAGGAAAGCATCGAAACACCGGTGCACTATCAAGCAGTTTGCCGTATATACGAGGCTCTTGGTGTGTATCGTATCGAAAGTTTCCGGCATTATCCCACAAAAGTTTTCCATGTAGAGAGGAGAAATTTTAGCGCGATAGTTACGACAAGAACACCAGCTACAAACTAACGCCAAAGAATACCAATAGAGTTCCATTTTCGCGGTAAACTGTTTAGTTGAAAACAGAATAAATAAAGAGAATGAAATAAAGAAATATAAAAGATTAAAGTTTATGTATACCTACGAAGAGTAAGAAGCACCAGGTGATATATGTATATATATTTGTTTGACGATATTTTAATTGGAACTGTATATTTGCGGCTTCCCCGAAACTTTTTTTAAACATATTGAAAAGTATCGTGATATCTCAATGTTGAATTCTAATTAAAATGGACTAAAAATTTATATTGAGACGCTATACTCTGTGCAGTCTATTTATATTTATATCGCGGTGACTTTAACAGCCTTTTTGACGGAATTTCTTCAAGATTTACTTTACCAGGAAAACGTGATCGCGGTCTCGATCGCTTTTTGTGTAAAAAGGTTGACTACAAGTTCGACTCTCGAAAACTACGAGAGATATTCTCAAGAATAAGTGCCCGAGTTAAAGGAACATACATATATGTCTGCATCGCGTTTCCTGCAACGTTCTACTTTCGAAGTAACGGAGCGGAAAGTTACCGCATCTCTTCTCGCAATAAATAAAAATTCATAAGTCGGTTGCGAGCCGATTATACGCAAACGATTGTCTGAAAACCCCGCGGCTACGCTGCATTAAAAACAGAAGATATCCTCTCGATGTGCATGACGTTGATGCAACTCCGACCCCGCCCGTATCCTCCCATTTTCTCTCGCAAATTGAAACTTGCAATTTTGCTGACGGCCGCGGCAGCGCGTGCCCCGCAGCACCGAGCTTATCATTTCGCATTTTTATGCGCAGCGCGGAAAAATTTCTGAAAAAAAAAAGGAAAAAACGCGAACGCGAACGCCGAGGCGAATAAGACAGATTTCAAACGAGCCGTACAACTTTTAACGACCCTCGAGTGTTCCAAAAGCGTTTCTGCTTCCCCCGAGATGCATAATTTCGCGATCGCGGCACGCTTATCGTTCAATTGTTTTTTCCGAAGAGATGGAAACGCGGGGAAAAAAATCATTACACACATACATGTGAAAATTTATCTCTCGACGTGACTTTGTTTTTTTTCTAATTGTACGTTTTTGATTAATTGTACTTCCTGATTAATTGTACTTTTCTGATTAATATATCCTGTTATGATATATAACACAATGACTTCACACAATGATATTGAAAAATTTCCTTCATTATTTCGCATTTTATTCGTTCTTCTTCCTCGTATTCGTATCTTATTGTTTTCGGGACATTCATAATTGCATTCTGAGTTTTTCTTTGAAGTAGCTTGCAACCATCGTTGCGCTCCAGAATACGGAATATAATTATGGAAAGAAGGTCAATTTTCCGAGGCGCTTTCCCTGTTTATTACAGCTAGACATACACAAGAAAAATATATATATTACAAATTGTAATATATTATTTTAATAAAAAGTCTCATTAAAAAAATACAAGGATGTAGGATTTCTCTTAAAGGACTCTCAAATAATGTCAATTACTCGAACTTAATTGGAAAAAGAAGATTTGTCTTCTATTCATATTACTAAGTTTACTAATATTTATATTTAGTTAAAGGGAATCCTTCAATTTTCAATATTTAATAATGCTAAAATTAGATTTTTTCATTTAATTTTCCTCGAGAAATAATTGACCGGAGATTCGTCAAAGAATCTGCTGTTAACAGCGAGTGGTGACTATAAGGGCGAGATTGCTCTGCGAATGGATCTCCTTTCATCTTGCATTGATAGTTCTTCCTTCTATAACCGCGTTCAATCATACGAATTCGTGTGGTATCGACAAGAAGCGATTTTAGCCGCGAGCAATCGACCTATCACATGTGAATCCATCGATTCAACAAAATCGTGCGTTTAATGCACGATTTTGTCGAATGTTATATAGGGACGTTTATTTATAGTGTGGAAATAAAAATACTACAGCCGTCGGCGAAACGTTTTTGCAAATATCTCGGCGCAGATCGAGATTGAAAAGTAGCGTGCGATCACGCATCTGATTTTTCCTTCAAATCTTCATGTTTCGATGGAGTAGAAAGAGTGTTTTGATGCACATAAGATCGCTCGCAAATCTTTCGCTCTCTCTCTCTCTCTCTCTCTCTCTCTCTCTCTCTCTCTCTCTCTCTCTCTCTCTCTCTCTCTCTCTCTCTCTCTCTCTCTCTCTTTTTCTGCGAGAATTCTTAGCTAAATCGTTTCGTCGATATACGTAATAATTTCACTTTAATGTGGTTTTCTTCGTTTTATATATAAATATTTTTCTGACAATATTGCCAATTATGGAGATATAATTTTCTTCATTTATAATTTGTGCAGAGATACCATTTCAGAATCATTAAGATAGTTATATCTTTGTAGATGTATTATAAGTTATATGTTAAATCACAATTAATATTATTTGCAGTTTTTAATTATAGTATTAATTAAACAAATCAATCTTCCTAATTTTCACGATCAACAGTAATTCAAATTTCTACATTAAAAATTTTTTCTGAAAAATTTTACTTATAATTGCATAGAGAAACAACATTGTGAATAAGCTAAATTTTTTTAAATATAATGAGAACTTGATAGAAGGAAATTAAATATACCGGTCAAACAGAGCGTGGTCGTATTGACGTACATAACTTTTCTTAATATTTTCCGAAGAGACTTTTGGCCTCTGTCCTTTCCGATTCGTCACCATTAACCTTTAGAAAATGGAATTTCCTTGATAAAAGCGTGTCCTCAGCTTACAAATTAAATTCCAGACGTATATTCTATTTTTAAAGTGTAAATTGAAATCAAAGTATGAATACGCATTGTAAATAAACTGGCAAGGATGTGTATGTACGTGTATATGATAATTAAGAAAAATTAATGTACGTCAATATAACCATCCTATAAAATTTAAGCTAGAAATAAGCGTGAGAAAACTGGCAGATGGGAAATAAATGAATAGAATTAAAGAGGATAATAGAGAATAGAATTAAAGAGGATTTTAAAGAATACGGACTGTGTACGTTTAAAGTGTAATTAAAAATATCTATCATCTATCTAACATAGATTTTTTAACATTTGATTGCAGAAGTGAATATGTATGTGTGCGCGCGCTCTTGTTGGATTTCTATTAAACTTTTTTTTCATTTGCTATGTAGGAAGCCATATTGCATTCAGATCGAATCCTACGATCAAATGCAATGTCACATGTCAGCTTTAAAAGAGGTTTCTCTCTTTTTCTCTCTTTCTTCCCTCCGTTTTGTGCGCGGATTGGTCGATGGTAGATGGAAATTTACAAGATCATATCTCTTTATGAGATTCTTCCCGTTCTGTTCATCGCGGCTCATACATAGTCACTCTTTGAAGAGAGAATCGCTTAATTGCACAGTGCCATCACGAACTCCAGCGGAATAAAAGCTTTCCCTAGCCATTTCACCGAATAAGAATGAGCTGCGCAACGATATCGATTAGGACACACACGGCCAAGAATTTGCGAAGAAATGGAATTTTGTTTTACTTGCACGCGTTTAGCGTTGTTGAGAAGAAATGCAGTTTTTATTTGAAAGATGAAGTAAGAAAGAAAACGCGGGGAGAACGTATATCATTAATAAAAACATGTCGAATTTATTAATTCCTATATATACGCGTTTGGTATCTTTTATATATTATTAAACTGTCGGAGAATAAAATTATTCCCAATTCAGTAAACTGTTTAAAAAAGTGTGAAGATGTTGCATGTTTGCATATTGTGTAATCAAATCAAATAAATGCGGGCTCGTGTTTCTACATTATAACTTATTAGTCACGATGAAACTTTGAGTCATATAGCGAATTGGATACAGAATAATGAAATAAGATATAATTACATTAAATCGCAGTTTCTTTCCTAAGTTCTAAAAGGGAATTAAAAGTTTTGGGATTAAAAAAATTATGTCGCGACCGGAACTACAGTATACAACTGAATATAATTATGTGGACGGGTTGTAAGTAAATGAGAATTAAAAGTTCTACTGTTGTGTTTTTAAATTTTGTTGGGAAAGGAAAGCAAGTATAAGCTATTATTCGTTTTTCTTTCTTTCTTTCTCGAAATATAAATACCTTTTTAGACAATTATTCATAAATTACATCGCTAAACTAAATAAAAAACTGAAAACTTGAAAGGATTTTTCTCAAAGTTTAGATATTCGGTGGAAAAATGATATTTTTTATTATTTTCGTCTATTTGTTTTTAGTGTATTGCTGCAGCAAAGCATTTTTTTTCAAAAATATTATAATTACCGTGATATACCAATTATTTGCAAAAAAATGTTTTTTATATAATATTTATTTATTAATCTCTTGAAATTTTTAAATATTACGAATTTAGAGATGATATAATCAATAAATTTAAAAGTGATTATTTAAATGAGTTTTTGTATTATAAGAACGTAAATGGTTTTTATCACGCGAAAATGAAGCGTGTTCTTGCTGTAGAATCAAGTTCTTAAAACAATTGTAAGAAAAAAGAAAGAGAGGAAGAACGAGCTCTTTTTCTCTAACTTTACTTTACTTAATACGTGAGGCGGGTTGAAAATACATCGACAGCAGTCGAAAGTACACAGTTAAGACGTGCGATATTTGGTAAAATTATCGGGACCATTTACCCTGATTTCCGGCGGTCTACCAAGATGACGATACCTAGATCGTGGTTGGCGCGGGTCGCCCGATGCAAGCATTCGAAGCACGACCGAATTTCGACGTCATGCAGCAAGACCGTATTAAAGCGCAAGTGCCGCTTCTATTCTAATGCCGCTCTTCGCAGCGCAACATTTAGCCGATATAAGCCGAAGTAAGCCAGGAGACGAAATCGAGCAGTTGTTTTAATTCCAGTGACATCTTTTTTTCTCATCTTTTCCGATTTAGCAACTCGCCGCGTCGCGTCGCTTCGAAATTGAGGTCAACGAATGGTGCCGCTTTAAGATATCACATTGATCGGTTGCAAATAATTAATGACCCTTCTCAAAAACGTAAAAACGAACTGGTATTTTGGTGGAAGCTTCGTATGTGCGCTTCGTTTACCAGATTAAATTACATGAGCTATGTTCAGTGCATTCCTTCTAAGTTTAACAATGTAAAACTATCTCATTTAGTAGATGAGCGGATCTAATTTAGGAACATTTTAGAAACACTCATATTTCGACACATTACATATTTTTGAAAAACAACTTGACAGGAAGAAAGTTATGAGAAGAAATTATATGAAATTATTTATAATATTCTTTATGTGTGATTTTGCTTCACGAATGAATCACACTGATTAAAGTCATCATTTATTATTATAGTCTGTTTTTTTTAAAATTAGATATATTTATTTTTTAAACATATCACAATCATCAATATCTATCGTTAATTCAACTCTATTATTTTGCAAAAATTACGAAAAAATTTTTTTACATTATTGTAATGTTTAGTTTATCTCTTAATTTTGTTAAAATATGTAGGTATCGAAAGTAACTCCAATATGAAGAATCGACGTGTACAAGAGTTTTAATTTTTAGCAGCACCTGACCGTATGAGATAACAGTGATTATAAAAGCAATTTATATGCTTTATCTTTATAATGTTGGTTGACCTTAGCACATTATTCTTCTCTTCACTCGATCGATACAAAGACTGGCAAAGGATCGCCCAGGTTAAGCTAATTTTGATAAAGGAAATACATCACGTAACGCACAAGACCCTTTCTATAATAAGCGTAACGTCCCAAGAATGACACTTTCTTGGTCTCTATGTTATATAGACCTTTGACCCTTCTTATAGAAAATATAGAGAATAGTAGAGAATGAAGAGACGTTTACCAAGTCATTGAATTTGCTGAAGAGCCTAGATCTCGATATAGCCAATTAAAAAAATTATTTTCTAACGTATGATTATGACCATTGCGCATGTTCAGTTTTATTTGTGTTAAATTAATTTGGCTTTGGACGATCAATATTAAGTCCCTTTAAAATTAAAAGCGAGATTACTTTATAAGACGTTTATCTTAAATCGAAAGGTATAAATAATGCAAATAGAAAAAGAAAAAAATATATTATTGTTTGACAAAAATTTTAATTTAACACAAATTTTGAATGTTTTAAATTCGTAATTTTATTGTATATTATTCATTTCGAGTATCGCATTTCACACAGGCGCAAGCTTTCCGACCAGTTAATATCGCAAGTTTGTCGTCTGCATATTTTCGAGTAATCGTTACAGCGTGGAGAATTAAGCTCGCTGAAATTATAACAGTTTAGAACTCGACTTTGGCTAGAACCGCAGATGCTTTCACACGAGTAAATGCGCGCACTTAACGAAGACCAGGAAAGGAGAGAATGGAGAGATGAGAAGGGGGATGGTTGGGTGGTATTAATTATTTCACTAGCAGCAAACTTCCCTGTTTGCGATCCCCTCGACTTCTTGCTTGTAATGCGCGTATATACGTTTATACAACACACATTACACGTCGTTCCGTTGGAAAAAATAAAAGGTAAGCAACCACACGGGGGATAAAATCAAGGAAGCGGGAGAAAAGAGCGGTAAATCGATTCTCATTTTTGCCACGTTGATGGTTAAAAAAGAATGTTCATTTCTATTATCTACATAAATGATTTTTCGTACAAATACTCGTGATTAAAAAAAAAAAGGTACTTGGAACTTGACATTTAACGTATTAAGTAGTTTAGCTGAGTAAATTTTCTCTCTCTTTGTTTACGTAAGATTACAAGAAACTATAGAACCGCTGAAATAGATTTATTTAATTCAAACTATCGGTACAAAAGAGCTTTAATGAGATGTAAACACGATAGCGTTGTTTCTTCAAAAGTAGAATGCACGATATTCATTATCTTGTTTTGAAATCTGAATTATCTGAACATATTTCATGATATACAGGGTGTCCGGTAATAGTCGCATCAACCGTCGTGTGCAGGTAGAGCTAGTTAAACCGAGTAGAAAAGTCCTCTACCATTTTGCGATATTCTCAATAATAAGAGAGAAATAAATTAAAGAAAATCAGCCAATTCGCGCGATGATAAGCGTGCGGCGAGAAGAGACAGCCCACTCGGGGGTCCAGAGTTAGCGCTACTCGTATGGAGTTACTGTCTTTTGTAAAGCGCTCCTCCCCGCTTCATCGCGCGCTTAGCAACCGTGTAACATTATACTGTTTCTTTTCGCCGCATGCTTAGTAACGACATAAAACTGGGCTGTCTCTTCTCGCCGTCGTCACGCGAATTGGCCGATCTTTATTAATTAATATCTCTCTTATTATTGAGAATATCGCAAAATGGTAGAGGACTTTTTTACTCGGTTTAACTAGCTCTACCTGCACACGACGGTTGATGCGACTATTACCGGACACCCTGTATATCAAGATTTCCGTTTCATGTTCAGAAGTGTGGAATGGAAAATCAACATTGTGAGAGTTTCAGTAAAGAGATTCTGCTATCTTCTAAAAAGATAGTTTATATGCATTGAATACTTTAAGTTGCTTCTCTTTCACAATAAAATAAATATAATTAAAAAATATATATTTGTGGGGAGGTTGTAAAAACTTTGCGGAGGTATATTGTTTAAGAAACGTTTTAACGATGAATTTATTCTGAAATATGTCGTTTAATATTTTTAGATATTCGAATCAATTCATTGAAAAGTCAATTCTCACTTTCTCCACATTTTATATACATTATATGTTTTATAAGTAAGCAATCTTACTAAAAAAAAATTATTAGAACTAACGGAATTATCTAATAGTATAATTTCAAATAGATATAAATATAATAAAAGGGAAATAATAACTCATGAAAGATAAAACTTTAGAAATACTTTCTCACATGTATTTTCGATGATCTAAATATGTGTTAATAATTTGTATTTAATTATATTTTTAGAGAAATTAATTTAGAAAATATATATAATTTATACAGTAAAGAATCTATGCGACCTAAAGAAATTGTTGCAGTTGTTTGTTCTTAACAAAAAATTGTATGTATGTATTTTTAATTTGATATTCGCCAAATAATTACTTATCATTGTGTTATTATATAAAATAAGGGACACTTTCTACCTCCTATCGCAAATATATAACTTCACTTTCACATCTTTCGATGGCACAAACAAGGGCAAAAGTTTAAATTACTCTAAAAGCGGGGACGAAATGTCTGTCTCGGCGTCAAAATTCGGTGTCATTCGGAGAAGTTAGGGAACAAGTAAATATGTGGGAGTTTGAAATTAAAGCACGCAAATTGCATACATTTTTCTTGCAAGAAAAAGTCGAAAAGTACAAATATAAGTGAACTTTTGCTTCAAAAATTATTTCGAACACTGTATGTATATAGACTCATCGTTAATTCATCGTTAATTACTTAAAATAATAAATATGTTTATATGTACGAATATACGAACAGCAATTAACATTAGCAAAACTCAAAATTAATCATACATTTAATTACATTATCTGTTTAATCACTAACTACACTACTTGATATTTATTCTGATTTTTATTCAAACTTAAATACATGTAACATTGTATATATGCAATATACAAGTTTAAAGCGTATTAAATAAAATAATTTTTCGTGGAAGAGATTTAAAGATTAAAAGATTTAAAGATTATTTAACGGACATCAAGTTAAATTGCGACAAAATCTCTAATATGGCTTCATGCCATTTCAAACTAAGTAGGTACATTTGAATCCTGAATGGATTTAATTTTGCTTTTATTATTATAAGCAATAAATCTACGGACAAGCATGATAAATCTTTATGATAACAAACGTCATTGATATAACTTACAGTTGAGAGCCTCTTCGCCGATTACGTCTCTCCTCGTCGGGTACAAGAGCGGGCTGAGATACAGGCGGTGCCACTGCAGGTGCAGATGACGAATCTAGCTTAATCATCTTCTCGTCGTCGGCCGCGACCTCGTAGGGCATCACCGGTTTTACAGCGCGGAAGGAGGATCTGCGCGTTACGGGACGTTCTTCAGATTCTCGGGCGCCTGCGAGGAAACAAATGATTAAGGACATTTTAAGGTCAGTTATATTATACTTGAAATATTTAATATGACTCGCATTATAGCGCGAATAAATCGACTTGAAAAACGAACGCTCTGGCCGATATAATGATAATAGAATTAAAAGTGACAGAGATTTAATAACACGTTTAAATGATAGGAATCGTTGGACTATATGTTTAAGCTATTTTTTAAATATTATATATATCGGAAAATTAAGACAAATTTTTACGGATAAAATGTATGATAGATAATATCATGTATATATATATCTTTTTTTTTTCAACTAAAAAAAGGTTTTTCATAAAAATTTTACTAAATCATTAAATCGCAAAGTCATTGCGAATTATCAACATGTAATTTTATTATGTATTTAGTTTATACAATTTTATTTGAAGACAAATTTTCCGTTTTATATAAAAAAAAGTGTTTTTTCTATTTAAAAAATAATTCTATTTTAAATATAAAATATACGAGAAAAAGTTGAATTGATATCGAAATATTGAAATATTTATTTATTCGATAACATATAAAGAAACCTAATAAACTTAAACGTATTCGGAAGAAATAAAATGGTCATAGCGTTTCGCAATATATTGAAATACGCCAGTCAAGTAGGTACCATGTTATTTCTCTCTATAACACAGAAGTATTCAGCTCTTGGCTTCTAGAGAAACTAGCATAAGTTACTTTATATGTATACAGAATGCCTGAATGTAATACACTCTCTCTTTTGCTTGACTGCAGATATATCACGGTTAAAATAATATTTGGGTTATAACCGAGATTAGGGAAAGAAGAGAAATGGAAACTAAACAGTTTTGAAACTAAACAATGATTTAATCTTGCGGTTGGAAGAGCAGTTAATCAAATCTTACTCTTCGCCATTTAAACTTTTTATTCTTTATTTTATTAAACAAACTTTCAAAGAAACTTTAATACGGATTATTAAATTTTCTAATATTAAATGTTGAAAAGTTATAACAAGCATTTAATCGAATTTTTGCGAAGATAAAATCTTCATTCAAAGAGCTAAAAAAATTCTTCTACTCTTAAGGGCACCCTATACTGCTGCATACATCCTGCGCTCTTTCCAATTTTATCGCGACAATATATTATATTTCCTTGTGTGCGACAATCGAATTTCTCGAAAAGGAAATTTCTCACGTGGCTTTTCGATTGACATGCAAAACTCGAGTTTGCTGGTCAAGAGATTTATTTTATCTTTTTTATTTAATATTGACTCGTGTGACTTGACTGCAGGCATGTTGGAAACCGCGTCACACCGAGCTAAGTCTCGCGAATTGAAACTATAAAACATCGGACTCGTTAGAATGGAGATTTGAAAAATATTCGGAAGATCGATCGACGTGTATGTACATATGTATATGTGTACAGAAAGAGGTAGCTTTAAAATCGCGTACGCCACTCCGCGATGCGTCGGAAATAGTTTTCGCAGAAAGTTATCTGCAAGTTGAGTTTGATTCTGTGTGTACGACCTTTTGACGCGGGAAACGAGATGAGGAAGAGAGAGAACGAGAGAGAGTTGGTTGGCACTTCCGATCACGCAGACTGGCAATATGCACGCGCAGTATTAAAGTTACACAGTCATCTCAGGATCCGCAACGTCCCCAACAGACGCGATTGAATTGAATGCATGAAAATGGGTATTCTGAAACTAGTTTCGCGCAGTCGCTATTTAAAGCTGTTTCCTACGGGAAATTTTAACGTTATTTTCGACAACTACCAGCACTATTACACACTTCCCAGCAATTTGATGACGCGAAATTTTCATAAAGGGATTTTACCTCAAAATTGCATAATATATATGTATACATATATTATTTTAGAGACGTTAATATTACGAATTCTCCCCGAAATACGAGATCGCGTAGTTAATTGGAAGTCGTGTCTTGAAAACGTTACAAGTTAGGAACTCTATTATTATTATATATCATTATATGTATCCTTCGCGGTAGAATAGATCGAGACCACGTTGCTGTAGTCGAAATATGCTTAGCGAAAATCAGCTTATTCATTTCTTTGATGGTGAAAGTTGCTTGCCGCTTTGATGATGAAAACTATAAAGTGCATCCGCGTAATGAAGCGAATTGTATCCGGTGAAACAGAGGAAGCTACGGACACAGAAGGAACAGTACGAGCGAGCTAGCATCGTTGCTGCTCTACTCGATTATCCTTTTCGACGGTCTTTGTCGCCCTTAGGGTCCCTTAGAGCGCAAGCATTTCTAACTTGTCGAGGGTACCGTTGCGATAACTCGTAAATGTGCAATTTGCAAGAAATCGGAGCACGTGTTGTATCAGTTCTCGAAGGGAGCGAGGTAGAAGTTGGAAATTTTGGCATCTTAGTCAAGATCGAAGAGCCGAGAAGGTTGCCAAAGTTTCTCTCATAGATAGCCCGAGAGGTCAGAAAAGATAGCGCTTAAGCGAGAGAAATTATGCGTACCTGATACAGCAAATGGCTATTGATAAACATCATCCGTCGTTTCAAAATAACTTCTGACGGATGAGTCGTGCAAAATATTATTACGCAAAATATTATAGCTGATATAATGAGTTACCCGATATTTCAAGCATAAAGTTAAAATGTGCGATAAACGGGAAAATATTAATTTCAGCAGGCGCACTATATATTTTATATGATTACGGATGAATATTAAACATGATATTTTTTTCTGTTAAAAAATACTGTGAAACCAAATCATCATATTGCCTCGTAATGGTTGAAAATTTATACGTTTACTGTGCATGATATATTATATGTATTCTGCACAAAGAAACTATTTTTTTCAAAAAACGTGACGATAATTTTTGTATTTTATTTTTTTATTTTTAATTTTTTCAATTAATTTTATTTTAATCTCATATTTTTTCTGGAATATATTGTATAATTATATTTAAATATAATTGAAACGAAATTAGGAGAATTATACGTTATCGGATTGAATTAAAATTATAAAAAGGAGAATCGAGAGAGAATAATTTTTTTATCTATGACAATAAAAAATATTTCTTAACGTACCTTGCGCCGAGATAGAGGCTCTCTGTTGAGCGGCGGCGATGGCCATCGCGTTGAGGCCGCTGCTTCCGGGTACGGCGTAAACGTCGTAGGCAGACGCTCGTCTGGGCAGTTGAACCGGAAGTCCTAGACCGGTGTCGGGATGCGTCGGCTGCGCCATCGCGGCCGCCGTTTTAATTTCATCGTCGTAGGATCTTTGCCTGGTCACCCGAGATTTACGGCGAATCGTACCTCCTCCACGACGAGCGCGTCGTCGACGCTCCTCTTCGTCCTCCGGATCGCCTTCCTGCTCCATCGCTTTATCAATAAAATTTAAAAAAATGTTACCCAAGTAATTGGAATGAAAAATCAAAATTTATTCTCGAACCATATCTTCCAATTGATTTTACTAGAAATGATAGAATGCGTTCACAGTACGGAAAAGCATATGATAATTCAAGTTGCAAAAATATTTTTAGTAATTTTCTATATTTATATTAACGAATTTTATAACTCTGGCTATCACTGCAAGCTTCAAATTACTTTACATTAATTCAATGCTAATGATACTAGAAATCTCACAGAAACTAATTAGATTCAATTTTTAAGTTATACTCGTAAAAACAATCTACTTGTCAAAATGAAAAAAGTCAAAAATTCGATTATACATTTATTATATATTAATATCACATATATCAAATATAAATTCTATTGTTCTCCATTTTAAGAAAGCAAAGTTACGTTGTCTTTACGGATATTTTCTTGATTATATCGTCATATCCGGTCATTACGCGAAACGTAAAATCTGTTGCGGCATGCGTGAAGCAACAGATATCTCATACGAATAAAACGATCCTTACCGCCCATCTGAGCCGGCATGACGACTCTCTGAGGGCTGGTCGCTCTCCCTCTGTCGGAAGCCTGATGGCGATCCGGCGAGCCACCCCTCGACTTGCTCTTCCGGTCCAGGTCGCGCTCCCATCTGAGCTCCTCCCTCTGCCGCTCCCCTGCAACCTTTCGAAACTACAACATTACGACACAAGAGAATTAGGGTTCGATGCGGGAAACCACATGTAGGGCGGGGAGAAAGTCACAGCATCCCCAACAACACGGCAAGGGAAGGCGGGGGTGCAAGTACAAGATTAGGCAGCATAGACCGACACCTAGAAGCTGACGTGTTAGATCAATGCACAAAGATTAGCTCTAGAGATTTATGATTGTTCAGATGATTGAATGAAGCTTTCGCGACTGTATTTTGACTGAATCGATTTCTTTGAATATACAGCTACTAAAAGAGAATCTCTAAATAGAGTTACTACGCAACGAGTTACTAAATACTGTACCTATGTAAAAGCTGAAAAGTTCATTCTGCTCTATCTATATAAATCAATCTATCTCTATTTGAAATTAAATCAATATATGTTATCAATGTTATCGATAAGCCATAGTCGAGAAGTGCTGAACGGGAAAAGTTAAAGTAAAATTGCTCGATGTGCAAGTTTCTAATTGTCTTTAGAAGATATATTATTTGTGACGTCAGATATTATTTTTGCAAATGAAACGAGTGATTGTATATATCGCATATACTTTAACGCGGATCGACTCTATACGGGACTAAAATAAACTTCGTGCCGCCTGCAACAAAGTGCAACAAAAACTTTTTGCCCGACAGTTCCGAAGCTAGTGTAAACTGCTCTCTTTAGTAGTGAAAATTAATAGCATCCTCCACAACGCTTTTGTGGGAAACACGAGTAGGAGGAAGATCGCGGCCGAGAGAGCCCGCGATAATAATGAAATAGAGCCACGTCCGAAAATTAACTTCGTCCGGGTTTCGTCACGCGGTCCTGTCGCGCGGTATAATTATACAAGGCAACAATTAAAGCGAGAGGGATAGAGATAGAGACAGAGAGAGAGAGACGAGATACGCTCGCCGTCGACCAAGTTCGAGAGGGTTTAAGCATTTAAGAGGTCCATTAAGGCCTCGGGAAGGGGCCACGGACGAGGCACGTCTCTCTCTTACTACCCATCGGGTGGATGTGTCAGCGATTCGATCCCGCTCTTACGAGCATCTGTCGCGCGCATAAATATCCACGGTGATGCAATGCGCGAGCGTGCCCTGAGAAAATATCGTTTTAACCTGACGACGCGACGAGGCGCGCGAAAAGATGCTGGCTCCTCTCCCGCACACGTTCCGCGATAATCTGGCCTCGAGCAGAAAATCACGTTGCAGTACTTGTCGCAACTGCACGGTCCATTCGATATCTAAACTGGGTCGCAGTGTACGATGCGATGCTAACACACATGCCACATATATACATGTACGTATGCATACATATATCGGCGACTTTCGGAGCATGAGACGTGTGCGATGCGGAGATGCATCGGATACTATGCATCACTTAGAATGTTCAGTCAGTGGTAAATTATCCAATAGGCGTAGGCCAACAAATATGTATGTCTGAGCGCATGTAGGTAGAAAACTATAGCCGCTATGTAGGACACTTCGGAGGCGTAAACGCAAATACCGAATGCAATTTTAAAACGTAGATTATGGACGCGTTTATAATCGCTGAACATTAAAAAAATTCTGCAGTAACGAGGTCGAAGTTATTAAACAAAGAAAAGTTCGATCTCCGAGTTAGATTATTTCATGTAAAAAGTATATTATTAAAAAATTAATTAAATTGTGTAATGACACGAATTTAAGATAAAATAAAAAAGAGTACAGAAATCTCTTTTCGACCGAATATTACTATCGAAATTTTAAATACAAGCATGCAAATGACATTTCGAATTTACGCGGTAATCAGATTAAATTGTATGGGGACCCGGATTTTAATCGCAAAATAATTTCAGCATCTCTTTGTAGGTTTGGTAATTATTTTTACGCCCTCCCTCGAACGTCGCGATTACATTTCCGCAATTTCCGCGCCGGCGCGGCACCGCAATCATTCTACTTCATCCATCAATGCGGCCGCTTTAGCTCACGAGAAAACCGGTAACCGTGACGTGCGAATGGCATCGAAGTGGATTGAATCTCGAGATGGAAAAAGCGTCAACGACAATTACCGCGAGGAAGATAAACGCGTCACGTCGTTCCTCCGGTTAACGAGCGGGGTATCGCGGGGTTGACGCGTGCGAGAGCGAACGATAAACTCCAATATTAGCATTCGTCCCATCGTAAATACGAGACATCACCTCTCGGGGTTTGCATATGCCTACGCGTGCGTAAATGCTCGTAGGATGTATTTCATTGCGTCACGACATCCCTGACAAAGCGGAGTTACGATCTCGAATCCGCCACCGGCGTGTCTTTTGCGTCGAATTCGCTGCTAAAAATATACACATGTTCGTTGTCAAAAGGATTTAGATTCGTAGGCATTGCATATGAAAAAATTTTACATCCGGTTGACACAAATGAATAGGATGCGAAAAAAAAATACATGGAAAATACGGATAATAGTAGATTGATTTTATTAGTAAAAAAATATTTCAGCAAGAAGAGAATTATTTTGAAAAAACAATCGGTTATCAAAAATACGCGAGGCCACGTGTTGCATTGAAAAATTTCGAAAATATTCTATATCCCCATAGACGAATAATACAAAAATAAAAATTGAAACATGTGTGCAAAAATAGAAACGTAGATTTTAATGTTAACCTGGCGCGCAAGAAGCGCGATCTTTTGTAAAAGCTTCGAGCTTTTCAGTTTTCCGCGTAATGAGCAATTTCATCTGATATACAACCTCGTAAAAATTTTCAACTTCGCAGTTTTTAATCTTATTCCTACCGATATGCAGAAGCACGTTCTCTTTTATTTCAATTTCACGCAATTTTCCTTTGTTTCCGTCCGTGCAAGCGTGAATCCGGTTTATTCTGCCAAGAACGTTGTTGTCGATAAATTTTACCGGTACCACGAAATTGTCGATTCGCAACAAGTTGTAAGTTTCAGCCTTGGAGCTGCATGATAGTCAATAACCGAAGCTCCGCTAAATTCAAGGATAGCGACTCCACGTAAATGTCACATCAAGCAATTTGCAGAACGCGGAATCATGTAACGTAACGTAGAATGAATTTTGTTAAGCAAAATGTCAGGCAGCGTTATCTAGTATTTTTATCTCTTACAACATGTTACAAAATTTGCTACAGTTATATTTATAATTTATATAATCGCAATTATTTAATATTTTTTTTATCACGGATTTTTTTTTATATGGATTTGAAAGTAAAATGATAATGGTTCTTCTTCGAGTCTATTTTAAAAAAGTAAAACGCATATTTGATTTTTATTACAATGCATTTCCATCCGAGTTCCATGAAATTCGCATTTACGATCGTCACGCGGTAATTGCATACCCGATAATTGTCTGGTCTGAGTGAGTGTCGGGTCATGAGAAGTCTGGTTTCACACACATACATATATTCGTTTCCGACGTGTGCGTGTTTGCGGGCACTCAGTTTGCGGGACAAGTATACACGATCTGCGCGCAATGAGATCTCGTCGAGTAGTCGAACTCCGTGTCGAGTCCGACATCGACGAAAGCGCGTCTCGTTAAAGTCGCGCGTGATAAAGTCGATTTGATCGTTCGAACAACTTATAATTCATAAATTGTCGTATATTATCTTAGCATAACGATAAAAATAAGGCATGGCATAAATAATTCATAATAATTCTGCATTTTGTTATGCAATTTTATTTTCCGAGAGCGACTTTATATTCCAAATTTCAGAAAAGCATTCTTAAGTATTAAAAAATTTTTCAAAATAGTGTACAAAGTATTTAACTTTTTTTTATTAAGTATATACGCTTTAAAATATTTAATTTTTAAAATATAATTTTTTAAAAATGTATTTTAAAAAGAGAGCAAAACTAAAAATTAAATGGAAAATGCGTTTAATGTATTAATAGAAAAATTAATGTGATTGATATAAATAGCGATATTTTTCTGCCCAATTTTTATTTAAAATAATATGGAAGGGGGGGAGGGGTTGAAATATAATTAAATTCGAATTATTGCATAATCAATAATTGAAAATGCGAAGGAAAGAAAAAAACTGAAAGAACCGTACTTTATATAATTCTATTGTCACCGATGTCACAATCGAATAAAATAATTCGAGATATCCCTCGTTGGGCGATCTGCACTTTGTTGCATGATGCAGTGGCGTGCAAGAATCTCAATGAGTAGTATAAAGTATGCATTTGAGATAATAGCAAAGTGTGATTTATAAAGCATTTAAGCGAACACTCAAAGCATGTTACACAGTAACTCGTTTCGCAGCGGTATTTTAGCAACTCTAATTTCAATCGTGATCGCACGAACATTTTCGCGTTTACAGGGATGCTGAATTATGCATCTCATGGGAAAGGAAATTTCGTGCGATGATAAATCGTGAGTAACACAGAAAGCCAGTCAAACGATATATCGCGCATGTAAAGCGTGGCTTTTCTCTCAATTTTAAAAATTTGAAAATATTCTGAACTCTTCATCGCACAAAAACAAAGTCGTGTTAAATATATTAATTTTTTGAAATAAAAAAAAACATTTAAATATTAAAATGTAGATTAATAATATTAAAATTTTATAGATTAGTATAGTAAAATAAGTAAACTTTGACCATTAAAGTGCAATAAAATGTGATAGTTCTATCGCCGAGATTTCATTTATTATAAAACGCGTCCTTTATATATATTATCTAATTAATATATCATCGAAACCGTGTGCTATCTCTAGAACAATTACTCTCGCATTATTAGATTAATCGATCAGAAAAATTAGGATCACTGAGATAGTTATGCTACTTGCGTCATCCAATTCTCGTTTAATCGTTCAAATCAGAAAAGCACAGATCTCTCGCCGCGAATCAAATTTTCGCTTACCTTTTCCAATTCCTTGAGACTTGCCGGCGAAACATCGGAATGCCTTCGGATTTCCGGGCTTCGCGGCGGAGCCAATCCGCTTCCGAGTGCACCTATTTGACTTCCGGTGGGTCCAAGCCGGGCGTCGCTGTGCCTCCTCTGGAGAGCCTCTAAGATCGGCACATCTAGCAGCGAATCCGTAGATTCCTGTGTCACTATCGGCTGGTCCCTCGAGGCGATCTTTCGGCGGCAAACGCTACATCGCCAGGAAGACTGTAACATTTCCCGAAGAAAAAGCATTTTCACTCATCGATGCACATAGATATTTATATACTTAGCGAAAAGCTTGCGTTTGATACTGACATATAATTATTCTTTGCTCTTTTTATGTTTGATTTCGATACAGATGGAACTGTCAGTTTAATTGATTCTTTGTTATTTATCAATATAAAGACGCGCGTAGATGGATTTCATAGCATTTTTTTAATTACAAGCCGAATTAATGATGGATCCAATTAAAATATGAAAAGCATAATGAACGAAATAAAATACAAATGTTTTATTTGAACTAATCGATACTAAAAAGAAAATTATTTTTTTATTCGCAGTTTTTAAAAAATATTTTGTTAGAAATCTATAGAGACCTCACACACACATATAACACATATAAACTTTTCCGTTTATCTAAACTTATTTTTACTTTTTAAACACCAATATATTACGAATACAAAAGAAATACAAAAAAGAATTATAAAAACTGATTTAATTTTAAGTTTCTTATTATAAATGTTGCGATCCTCTTTTTAAATAAAAACTTGCAATGTTTGCATAATCGGATTTTATACGACCTGCTTTTTATAATACATATTTATAATAGTGAAATTCATGTGCGCTTTATAAAAACAAAATTATTCTTTTTTTCTGCGTGCTAGGAGCTTGAAAAATAGCGAATGGCGAGGATAAATGCAAATCTTGAAATTTATTAAGGGCACACGTTTCCATCATATTCACATACGACGACTTTTCTCGCAATTCTATAGCGCAACGTTCCGTTTTATCAAATATATAGAAGAATATATATTTCATATATATGTATATATATATATATATATATATATATATATATATTTCAACGAATTTAGGTTAGAGCGTATGTAGATATATCGCATGTATTAGGAATGAATAGAGACACGGGATGAATAGACTCTTGGAATGATTACACACATTCTCGCAAATTTGGGTTGCCCGCAGGAATTTCATGCAAGGGCATACCACACGTTGTAATTCGTTGTAATAAACGCGAGATTAAATATCGTGCGATCGGTCGCGCGCATTTATCGAATTTATCAATTACGTGTGTAATTAGAATTAATGCGCGATCAACACCGCGTGCGCGAACATATATGTACCTATTGTATAATCGCGTGACAGATTTCACAAGTGCTCTTCGATATACAAATAATGATAAATATTAAAATAAAATTTTTTTATTCTTATTAACTCGGCGAACAAAGGGGAACAAATAATATCGCGGTGTTCCCCAATTAATTTATGGCGCGATTAAACGAAAACGTATAAAACGCGAATAAATTTTTTTCGTTAAACTTTCGCGCGTTTCTGATAATTTAGCGCGATAATTTAGTTGTCAATTTTGGTTTCTTTTTGCTTCTCGACATTTGTAGATTAAATTTTTTATTGATGAAAAGGAGCTTTATTTTTTCAGTGGTTTTGGAAAAAATTCTAAATAATCGAAAATTGAGAATCTTATTATTAGTAATTTTGTATTGTAATTTCCTAAAATTAATTGAAATGGTAGACAGAAAGTACATTCCACTTGACGCTATTTTCGTTTTAAAGTGTAAAATTTTTCAACCTGATCCATCCACCAGCGCTTCAAAATGAAAATAGCGTCAAACGAAGTGTATACTCTCAGATAATAATGAAATTCAACAATAGAGACGGTGGGAAAATTAGCAAGCAATGGAGGTGGACGTGATTTACACAAGGTGGTGTTAGGCCCGGTATTAGGAAACTTTCGTTCGCTCCGTATCACCGTGAGTTTCCGGCTTTTCTTGTCACTATCGCGCGATAATTAACTTTCCCTTTCGTGTTTCGTGCTTCGATGAATACGCAAGTAGTAGGATTTTCGTTTCTAATACATTTATATGGAAACTTCTTTATAAATCAAATCGCACATTTAAAATGTATTTGCTATTCTTATATTGTTTTTTCTAATTTGCATATGATATAATTATGAAAAATGCATGCGTGTTTACGCGTATATACCGGGTGTCCCATTTTAAAGGACCCACTCAAATATCTCAGAAACATTGCGTTAAATAAAAAAATGTTTCCTACAAAAGTTGTAGGGTTTCGAGGGGGACATAACATAGTAATATTCATATGACCTTGGGCGGCGTCTCCAAGGTCAAGTGAAGGTGAGCATAAATTTTTTAAATGGAAACCCATATTTTTTATTATAACATCTTTTTCTACTAATTAATTTGAACAACTTTTATCTGAAGCATTTTTTTATTTTCTTCAAAATTCATTCTCACCTTCACTTAAGGTTAACCTTCACTAACCTTGGAGACGCCGCCCAAGGTCAAATGAATATTACTATGTTATGTCCCCCTCGAAACCCTACAACTTTTGTAGGAAAAATTTTTCGATTTAACGCAGTGTTTCTGACAATGAGATATTTGAGTGGGTCCTTTAAAATGGGACACCTGGTTTATATATTCGTTTCGTGTTTAGATACGCTTCTCACGCGATTTTATAATTACATATATAAAATATAATCGCGTGCAGAAGATACGAAGTGCTCTTCGATATACAAATATGACACATATTAAATTAAAAAATTATTCTTATTAATAAGCATAACAACGCATAAATGGAGAGAATATATATTAAATACTAGTGAAATATGCCATGGTTATTAATTATAATGTTATTTTCAAAATTAAATTTTCACATTTAATTCGGCCCTTTATCGTCCCTTTGTGTTTTTCGTCCGTTTAATCTAGAAATCTATTTGAGCCCAGACACCATCCAATCTCGTGTTACGGCAATATTTACCGGCAGAAAACAATGAACAAGCAGGTTAATTAGAAATAGAGGCGCACAAACTCACTGGATCGTCAGAATTTGTTGTCGTTGAATACGAGGCGCAGTCCTCGCAGACCTTGTGTTGACACTCGCAACAAGTTCGCGAGACTTCCTCGGGACCGAACGACTTCCGGCACACCCTGCAGTCGTCCCCGCTACTTGTCTTGCCGCTCGCTTCCGACTTTCTGGAAGATCGGATAAACTTTCTTAAAGCGCGAGCTCTTATTCACGATTCTTTCTCGAAAAATATATACTCCATTAGCAACATTATATTGTCGAATATTCTGTTATCAATGAGATACATAAATCACTATAATACATATAAATAAAGACTAAATAAATATATAAATAAATATAAATATATAAATTAACTATAATCTATTTATAATACGTAAAGTACATACTTTTATAGCAACAAGTAGAGAAAGAATTATTTTTATGATAGATACATGTAAAAGAAATATCGAACTTAATTAAATGTAATTTAATTTATTTTGACATGTTTCTGTATATTGCCGTATGTACATACAAAGAAAACATCTACCATTGAATCATAATATTAACAAATTATATAAAAATAAGATTGATCGCCGATTCTTACAACTGCTTGCAATTGTACTGCAAAACATCATGTTTCAGAAGTATTATATCACGAAAGATTACACGAAAAGATTACACATTAATAATTTTTTTCTATAACGCGCGCATTTTATTTATTTATTTTTCAATTAAATGTCTTGCATATTTTCCACGATCGCGAAAACAATTTTAACACTAACATCCGCTATTGTTGAAAGATTGTTAGTTGAATCCAACGCAATCATGTTCGTTCGCAGAACAATACGATCAATACTTTATTTGAACAAGCGCGAGTTACTTAGCTGACCGACGATGAATCAATCCACGGTCCTTAATGGACGCGTCGTATTAAATATCGCTCGGTTGGGTATACGAGCCTGGCAAACGACAGAAATAGAGATCTGTCGCGCTTGTTTAAACTGACAGTGAACTTCAGGGATCGTCTTCTACATGGATAACATTTGTCACTCTATGACTCATTTGCACACATGTGTACTCCAGCGAATAAATCTTCATTCGCACGAGATAAATGTAGCTCGCGGATTAATCGCGATGGATTATTATCAAGCCAGCAAAATGTTTTGAAATAGATCAGATACTACATCTGATAAAATAATGAATTAAGCTTCACTGTGTGAACGCTGAAATTGTTTGAGTGACATTTATTAAAGAGCGTGCTGTCACTAATACAATAAAGTATGAATGTCACGTGGTTGCGTAGCTATTGATGAAAGAGATATTAACATAATTTAATGTAAATCTCTAATATATTGGAAGAACTCGAAATTTTGAAAATAACTTTAAATAATAATTATTTTAGAATGTGTAAAATATGCACTTAATATATATAATGATTAATCTTTTAGAAATAATAAGAAGTTAAAGTATTTTTTAAAGTTACGATTTTTATATCTTCATCATAAATATATTTCATAATATTTATTATTTGAAATATTCAAAACATAGTCTTAGATATATGCACTTACATTTGGTTTGCATAAATTAAAAAATTTCTTTCTTCGAATTTTCAGACAATTTTTAGTGTAAAGTCACCATTTTTCGTACTATCACAAATGACTTTTGTTAAGGATTAATTGCTTTCAAATATACCAATTTGAATGAAAATAGAGTGTAATTTGGCCAGATGCCCTTTGGGAGCGCAACACTTCCACGTGAAAAAATACAATACCGTATTTTTATTGTTACACCATTCCGGAAACGGATGTTTTTTTCTTTCTCGTTATTTGCAAGATTGTATACTCGCAATAAATTAATATTTCTATATTTTGCATCGATTCCCGTGATATGCTCCAATGCAAAAGTGATTAAATTCGATTACGTGATACTTGAATTACGATACTTTTAATGCGAAGTTTATAATCTAGAAAATAAAACCTGCATTAAGCCACATTTTTACTTATTTGTATATTGTATTATTTATTTCTACTATTAATTTTTATTTATTTTATTTATTATTTAATATTTTAAATTGTATTTATAATCTGCTGAAATATAATATTCAAAAGCATGATATACATGCTCGGTGATATGATGATATTGTTGCTAATGTAAAGTACGTACTCGAAAAATTAATCAACTTGAAATTAAACGGAAACAAATATATTTTATATATTAACACAATTGCAATAAATTAAATTACGCGTAAACTGTTGTTTCTCTCTGCAAAAAATATATAGAAATATAATATTATGATATTATATATATTTTAAAATTAATAATTTCATATTAATAATTAATATATGGATCATGATATTTATATAATATTATAATAAAATTGGAAATATGCAGGACTTTTAATAAGAAGAATAATATCAATATTATATCCTAATGAAGAAGATAATAATTCTTGAGCATGATACAGCTTTGAAACACGATGTTTTTTCAATACATGTAATAAGTAACACTAAAATGTACAAGGTAAACATTTTATATAGGTTGCACTTTGGCATGAACTTACGATTTTAGAGATTCAATCGTGGAGGATTCCTCTTTGGGCTGAATATCCTCCACCGGGGTGACCTTCGCCGGCTTCGCGACTGAAAAGAGAAAAAGGGGGATCTTCTTTATACCGTTATACTTTACTGCGACAGAGTCCTATCCGCGGGCTAGGCTTACAAGACTTATATCCTCCGGGATCCTCCGCAATTGGCGAATCGATCGCTTTTTCCGCCCTTCTATCGCCTCTACAGAGTCTTTAAAGTTCCATTTGGATCCTTAAGGATCTCTCCATAAGAGGGCTCGTTAAGTATTCAGTCTCCTCCTTCCTTCCAGCTAAGGAAAGAGCCACGCGGCGATTTTATCTCGCGCGATTTACCGAAGGCTTCCCTAATCGAGCGACGGCGTTATCGCGAATCCCCGTCGGAAAAAGGCTCCGCGATTTTGAGGGTCGGCTATTATCCTCGACAGGAATGAATTCTCGATATATCCTGTCAAATATTTCGTTCCCTCTCTAACAAAAAAAAAGCAGTTTCGTAAGAAACGATAGAGATTGTAATCGAATTGCCGCTTAATTTCATTCACATTGTAGAGGAACAGACTGTTGCATTCCTTTCTTACTGCTGACGTCGCTTTGAATTAGTAAATGGCGCTGTGGAAATGTTTCCTCAAAGATGTTCTTACCAGTCGTGCAAAAAGTATTTCTCAGCACCAATGATATTCGCATCGTATGACCAAGTAGAGTGCTTCTTTGCAGCTCCTCAATTAACCCAAATACTCTCGCGAGTAAACGGATGATCCATGATTTTTTTTTCTGTCACGAGTAACGTCGCGACATGAATTAACGGTATGAAAAAGATTACTGTACTGTGGGTTCAAAGAAAGAAATGAATCCTCTTTCTGTGCGCGTTTTTTCTTTGTGAAATATTTCTCTCTATTTAAGGAAATTTTTTAAAGAATGTAGAACTCTTGAAAATTCGTATTTTTTAAAATATTTATTTTATTCAAAAAATGATTTATATAAAAATTTTAAAGAAAGTTTATTCGAATATTTACAACGAGTTTTAGTATTTATGTAATACTTGCTCTGTTTCTCCAAATTAAATTTCTTTGCGCAGAGATGGAGGACAAAGTTCCGGAAGTAAATACATTACGAGATTTGTAAGGAGACTGTCGCACAATAAGACAATTTCTATTAACTTAAACTTTATAATTTTAATGATTTAAATACAAGTATCTTTTTTATATCGAATAATTCGCCTTGAGATTTTTAAAATCTGAGAAAAGTTATTCTTCGAAAACTATAGATAACGATGTGGTAGGAAGATAAAGAAGGGGCGCTCTATAATTAACGCGATTAATTATACTCGCTGAACCGATGCCCAACAACGCGACCTTTTTTTACGAGATAAACTTACGCAAAATTTTCTGGAAAATAAAAATGAAGAGAGATTGCACGCCCGCGGCGATGCAAAATCCGGAAAAATCAAAATCAGATCGCATCAGAGATTAGATCGCGAGCGCGCGAACGCATGTGGCCTGGATTAGGTCGTCCGTGGATCCAATTAAACTACTAGAAAAACCGGCCAGATGCCTGTGATTCGCCGCATATCACCTTTCTCACCGCGGAAATTAACCGTCAGATCGAATCTTACGTGAGTTATGACTTGATCTGGAAAATGTGCCGTACATAAAGTGCCGCTTCGCAGTTAAATGCTCAGTTAATTCCGCTCGTTTCCGCATTCGAGCCGAAAAAATAGAACTCACACTTTTTTTTTTCTTTGATTATATACGAATATTATATATTATAAATATAGGTTTATTATTTATTAAAATATTTAAAATGATTATTTTATATATTTTATATTATAATAAATAAACATTAAGAATTACTATTAAGGCTCTTTCCGTATTAAATACAAATATATAAGTGATAGGCCTTTTTTTAATTTTTTTAAGTTTTTTTTTTATTATTATTTTTAATAGCCGCGTTCGGCTCTTAAAAAAAGGCCTATCACTTATATATTTGTATATAATAAATAAAACAATTTTTTTTAAATAACAGCGTGTTACACTATTGAAAATATAAATCGCATAGATAGACATAATGATGTTTCAATGTTGATGCCATTATTTATACACGTATAGTGTGTGTTCTATTTACAGCATATTTATTTAACCACATTTTTATATAAAAAGATCGAGATTAATTTTTCATAAGTAAAAATTTTATGTAAAATACACCGGTAATTGATATTAAATACAATGTTAGTTGAATTTTCAAGTAAAACTTCTTTTTCAATAAAATTCTCTGCAGATTAATCCTAAACCACAATTTTTGTTATACTTTGTCACAATTATCCTCATATAAATACTCCTCGGAAGCTTAATTAGCGAAATAATTAATATTTAATGTTCAATTGAAATTTAAATGAATATTTAAATGATGCATATGTTTGATATTTAACTTTTAATATTGAATATCTTTATAATTAAATTACCCTGGAAATTAGCATTAAAGCAAAAATTTTGATGTTATGAAGATTATTTTGCAACAAACATGAATAACAATCTGGTCGCTCAGTTTTATTAATGAAATTAATTCTTTTCTCGCGCTAACATTCTGTCGTAGTGTTTTTGCAGAGACACTACGGAAATCGCGTTTATGTTTCTATCGACATTAACAAAGCGGATTACCGGCCTAGTCGAGTACAATAAAAGAAATCTTTGAACGACGTGCGAGAAATGTCAGGATTTTTCTCCTTACAACGGTTATTTCGTTATCATTGAGATTCGCCTGATCATGTGAGAATTCCGATTATCCGCTGTGCTTCGACACAAGACAAATCTAATTAATCGAAAAATTCTCGAGAAAGAAATTGTCATCGCAACTTATCTACTCTTATTTTAATCTAAATTCAAGAATTTTAGCTAAGATACAAATATATAAAAAGAATATAAAAAGAAGAGCTGACATTTCACGAGTCTACTTTTTTTATTTAGATAACTATTCAGTTGAGTTGAGATGAAAGGAGCTTTCGATGTTCACTTTAATAAAACTAGACAACACAAGCGCGCGCTATTTTATTCAAAGATTTTATTTAATTTTATTTAATTTTATTTTAAACAACTGTCAAAACTGTTAACCTTCGCGATGATAGCCACTCGATTAATATTTTTTCACAGAAATCAGTTAATTAAAGCGTTAATTTGCTAAATAAATTTTAAAATAATAATATGGTAAAAAATTAAAATAGTTATATGTTGTAAATAATATGTTATAATATCTTATTCTCAATTAATATTTTTTGACAGAAATCAGCTGATAACTGTCAAAAATATTAATCGTGTTAAAAGTATTATAACATATTATTTAAAACATTATTTTAATTTTTATAACATATTATTTTAAAAATTAATTAGCAAATTAACGCTTTAATCAGCTGATTTTTACCAAAAAATATTAATAAAGCGAAAATTTGCTAATTAAATATTCTAGCTTATATATTTATATTTATATTGTGTATATTATAATTTGCTAATTAAATTTTAAAATAATAATATGGTAAAAGTTATAAAATAGTAATATGTTGTAAATAATATGTTATAATACCTTATTCTCGATTAATATTTTTTTTTTCTAAAGCTATATCTTTTCGAACGAATCTGCTTCGAGTTTTAATTAATTATTAATAGTAAGTGATGTATATAGTATCGCGCGGTCGCGCGCGCGCTATTAGAGTGAAGTTGCCGATGTTTGCAGCCTCGGCCATTACCGAAACGCCGCGAGTATCAGGCAGTTGGAGCTGCGTCCCGTTGTGATTAATTAGTAAGCATAATCGTTAGAAACGATTTCTAACCTTTGTATTGTAATATTTATCAATCGCATATCATAATTTCAACGTTAATATGTAGTGGTAATTGTTCGAAACGCATATTTCGCGAAAAATTCGATGCAAAATCTCTTGCCAACCTAACCCAACTTAATCTGTTGTCGCGCGCGCGAATGTGTTGCGATCCGCGGATATATCTATCGTTAATTCTAGCTTACATATTTATATTGTGTATGTTGTAATGCGAAATAATAAGATTATTCTAATATATGTATGTATTTTATTTGTTACAGGTAGCATTGCGATACACAGTGCGATTCACGCGTCGTGTCGGGAGTGCCGTGTAAAGTATCGGTGAGTGAGAAATTGTCTATTTTATAATATTTCTATAGCGGTAATGGGGATATATATCAAGCAGGTTTATTATTTCTTCGAAATCGGCGCAGTTGTATTTAATGCACACTTTCTCTACCTATATAATATAAACTGACTTATGAAACATGTGTGCTATTAAATAATGTGTTTCAATATCTCGAGAACTTTCATTTCCGGAAAACAAAGTATATGTAAGATCAATATTTCCACGAATTTATCGACAACGTGTTATAGTATATACTATATAATATATAAACTTCTCCAAGAAAAAAAGTGCTCTCTAGATTTACTACGTATTTAATAATTTGAGCTTGACGAGTTCTCGGCGCGTTGCTCGTCATGAGTTATCGCTCTTTTAGGGCTTTCAAATAGCCATGGAAAAGACAAGAAGATTTCCATTCTCCGAATGGAAAGTTCAATAGTCTCTTCGAATTTCCAGCATAACCAACACGAATTTCCTCTCAACTTTGAATCTTCGGAAGATGGTCTGTTACAAACACGCGAGATTTAACTTTCTGAGACTTGTATAACGAGAGGTTGATCTCTTGCAAAGTAACTTGCATTATCATTTCATATCGGTATATCTACCTGACTCAGAAGAGAATATATTCGAAATAAATTTATCGAGAAAAATATAAAAAAAAATATGAATCGCTAAATTTATTATTAAACAGATTTCATTGAGAAATGTATATATAATATACAATAAGGAAATTTCATAATACATATAATTTTTAAGAACTAATTAACAGACTAATATAGATTTTATTCAAAAGATTCTCTTTTGTGTATCTGATTGAAATATTATTGTAAATAAAATCTCGTTCAGATATTTTTTCTTTAGTTTAATTTTAATTGATAAAGACTTTTGCATTACTTCTACGCTAAATTGAAATTCATTAATCTGCTCTGCATCTCGTGTGAATATCTTTTTGTAATAAATAGAGCACGTGATGAATAGCTCGGTATTCTTTTCAATAAATCGATATAGCTATAATAACGACAGCTAAATACCTCGTGAAAAAAATTTCAAGAATTCTTGACATCCCTCACACAGCCAATAAAAATCAGATATTTCGTAGATAAAATATGTAGCGCAACGCAGAGTGCTTTTTTTCAACTCGTCCTGTTAAATCAATATATCTCGCAGTATTTATTTTTCCTTTGCGGCTACATGTGCTTTCCATATTATTTCGATAAACGTCAAACGTAGATCTCTTCCGAACGATAAAATTGGAAAAAGAAAAAACACCTTTTATCGAGAATCTAATATCGATCGAGAACTTAAAGAAAAATCTGTGGAAACTTACGAAAGGGATAAAAATAATTTTTTGTTGACACGATTGTGGAAAATCATCTCGACAAGAAATGAGAAAAAGAAACACTTGGCTTTTCTGCGCGCGATAACTATACGGGCAAAGTATTTTTTAAGTAATCTCATAGAGATATTTATTCGTCGATTACATATTTCGCGATGTCGAGTGCACAAAGTTGCTCTATTCGATTGCGATATATTATACTACATTACACTGCATTTACCGTTCACGTTTAAAACATCCGTGGTAAAGTTCATCGAGGCTTTCGACGCGCGGACTCGATATATGTATATATATGCGAAAAAGAATTTATTTCTCCATTAATGCAAATCCATCCACATTTTTTTTCGCGCGCTCGTACGAAGAACAATATGTTTAGGTGCAGAAGGGGGAATACTCTTCATATTAATTCCAATTCCTCACTCGGATCTACTATTCGAATCTATCTCAATTATTGACGAGTGTTTTTAATATTATTTTTGAACGGCAATGCAACCAGCGATATCGTCGCGGATGTTATACGTTAAAAAATATAGCAAGAGGCACGCGTAGCTCGCAAATATTTGCTCGACGCACAGCGGCGAATGATTTCCGCGAGTTTTCATCATTTCGCTAATAAGCCGCGCGCGCGTAATTGGATACGCGACATATTTTTGGTATCGTCATCGGCGGCTGCAGAAGAGCCGGTCGATATCGTCGATTGACATTGCGCCCGATTCGGTGGACGATAAACGGACACGTAATTAAAACCTCCGATTACTGATGTAACGCTTCCGCAATATTAGAGATAACAGCGCTGATGACCTATTTATATCATTTATGTAATTTAATGCAATTAATATTAATACCGTAAATGTAGTAATTATTTAGTGCGCATTGTTGCAAAATTATCCGAAAATCTGAATCTATTATTGAAATATTTAAGGCGCGTATATATATAATTGCGTCGCGCGCAAGTAAAACGTTATATAATCGGCAGGCGTTTCATATTTTTCAGAAAACTTGACAAGCTTGTTTTTTTATTTTATTTTTTTTGTACAACTATAGCGACGACATAGAAATATCGAGCAATAGTCAGTAAATTCTAAATATTTTGCCACGAGTTCTCTTCAATATTCAATCGATTGTTATTCATAAACTAACACTTCGAGTCCGCATGTTTGCTCTCCAATCTTTATTTTATCAAGAGAGCAAGAATACGTGCATGTGCGACAAAAATTTATTTAATACAGTGCAGAGAATTTACATATCGAAACAGTATTGATGTTAAATGTTAAATATTATAATGAGCGATGTATTACATAAGTTTGTCGGTTTGATTTCAATCAAGGCTCTCTCGTTGCATTATTGATAATTCCTAACTAATGAATTGCAACATCATATACTACACATACATATACTAGGTTAAATCGATGATCTTCTCATACAAGTGACGCATTTTTGTAAACAAATTATCGTATTTGCGAGTGCATTGTCAAATAGCTTGTAGTTGACACGTGCAATTGCATTGCTTAAACTGGTGAAGAGAAATTATCAAATCGTAATGGGGCATGTTACTGCCCGACGGCGACGCGCTATTAGTAGGTCTATTGCTGGTAATTGATCTCCAGATACAATCACATTGTTAATCATCGCTGTAATTAATGGAGTAGCGGGTTGGCAGCGAATTGGCCGGTTGAATGGAATACCGTGGAATTAGTAGTCACGGAATGTATCTTGATGTGATTGACACGCATATGTATAGATACATTTGGATGATAAATTTTGACGATAATTCGCGTATTCCGCGTGAAACGATCCGCGAAATATTTATTCTTATGTGAATATTCACGCCATGATTCAGTCGATACAAGAGATGAGGATATCTAGAATGTCGATAGCTATATGAATATAAATGCTACGGATTTTATTAATAATTGAACGTAATATATATAACTCACCAGATGAAGAATCTTATTTCTTATTTCTTGTGTGATTCAGAACATAAAGAAAAATGATGAATAATTTTATCACACGTAACATTATCGAAAATATTTCTAATATTGATTTTTTGTGTGACAAATAGCTGCCATTATATTGAACTCGGAGATGTAATAGATTTACTTAAAAAGTAAAGACACGAGCACATTGATCAAGATTATAAAAAAAACGTAATTTTTTATAAATAATTTACATATTATATCGTACAATGTCATTATGTCGAAATTAGAATTCGCGGAATAGAGGATAATGATGCAAGTGATTTGAAAGCTATAAGGTTACCATTGATAAGCAGCTGGTACGAGCACAAATGCGAGAGCGGAGATTGGAGTCGGTCGTATTCGTGTTTTGCCGATGAATTATACCGTAATGATGCCAGCTTGAATATTAAAGGTGGCCCATTCAAAAGTCCCTTTCCTCGTCGTCTTTCAAACGCGTGAACAAAGGCCTACTACATTTTCGTCGGATATGCGGATAATGCGAAATCTGACTTTCAATAGATAGAGAAGATCGGAGATTTGAAACCATTCATGCCTTTCCGCTCTTGCCTTTTTCGGCTTCACAATATCTTCGACAACCTCAAATTTCCCTTTTTGTTTGTGTTTCCAGTTTTCCTTCCTCTTTTCACGTGTTTATTCAAAGTACATCGAATTTATTCAATCAAAAATTATTTCGCGAAAAAACAGTGTATCACTCCGCTGGATACGTCCGAAAGTATATAAAAATGGAATAGAAATAAATTATTCGAGGTGCGCGTAAGCGAGATTAGTAATAGTAATAAAATATGCATTTTTTGTTTCTACTTTCTTTAATATAGCAAATTTTACAATAGAAGAAAATGTTTCAGTTGACATTATCTCTTTTCCACTATAAAATTTAAAGGGAAAATATAAAGCATGTATAAGGCAAAGCATCTAAAATTAAAAATCATGGAATTGGATCTTTCTAGTGTTCTCAATTACGTTCATCACGAAGGTAATGTTGCATATTTTATGACTGAATTATTTCGGAACGACCCCGAGGACAAGGATTATTAGCTCTGCTTTCCCGTTTCATCGCGAATGGCAAACACGTGTAGAATTTTTTACGGAATCTTTGAAAAAGTGGCTTGCTGAAAGAAATAGAAAGCAGATCTTCGAAGATCGAAGATCGCAATCTATAATCGAGGGGCAATGAAAAAAAGTGAACTAAGCAAATGGGCGTGGGCGAAGGAAAGATGGATAGAGAGCAAAAGCAGAATAAAAATCGATACGAGAAACCGAGGCTAGATTTGAATTTTATGTATAGCGCGCGTATAAGTACCCCGCGATTATCTCTAAAACGGAAGCGAAAATGCGCGAGAGGCAAACTATAGACTTTACGACGTTGACTCTATCAACCCCTCGAGAGTTAATTTGAGTTGCTAAATCAGTGCCGACTCTTGACGAAGGAGGATCCTTGTAGGAGGCTGCAAAGTCAGAGATCCGCAGAAACTACCCTTAACTGGCCGATAAACACGAGTTAGCTGCGAGGCAACTCACACGATGACGGTGGTTTGTCGACCTACTTAAGCTCTAACTTCATAGTAAAACTTTACTGTGTCTTAATTAGCGAGAAAAGTCGAAATGATTTCTATTGCCTATTATTACAATGTTCAAATTTTAATATGAATAAATAATAAATATAATATATATAAATGATATAAATGATAATAATAAATAATTAAAATATAAATTTGCAGTGTCAAAAATGTAATATATAAAAGAAGTAATATATGAAGATATTTAACCATATAAATATATAGTATTGCATATAATATTATATAGAGAAAAACAAAGAGAAACACATAAAAAGAGAGTAAAAGAGAGAGATGATTGTACTATTATATTTCAAGTTTTGTTTGAATAAGAATTTTTTTTTTAAATCATTTGTACATTCACTTCTATTGTTAGCATTTTTAATCTTTGAAATTTTTATTTTCTACATTATTTCCCGTTGTTTCTTTATTAATGCGTGGAATTAATTTTCCGCGGGTTTACATTTTCTGTTGTGTCTATCGTAACACGATTGAATCCTCTCTAATATACTCGAGAGACTTTGGCCAAAACGATATTTTGACCAATCATGAATCAAGAAAATTGCGAACATAGATAAGCTAGCTTCGTAATCTCCCAATAGTATTAAAATCCCAAATTGATAGAGAATCGCGGCACGAGAGAAGAGAGCACATGCATCGTTGATGGGACATATCGCGTTCGTGCAGAACTGCTCGATGGAGAAAACTTCGTACTTCAAGTATAAATAACAATTACCATTCCACGGCGTTTCTTTCTCGACAGCATCCGCGCATTCCCTCTCGTGTCATTTTGTTTCTTTGTATTCTAACCCTTCTGTAACGTAAGCTCGCATTTTTCACTCAATTCTCAATTCCGTTTCGTCGAACTTTCCACTTTCTTTCTCTCTCTTTCTCTCTTTAAGATTTTGTCGATCTCGTTTGTGCTTTGTCATTTATTTCGGCTTTACGACTCCACCATTTTCAGTCCCTTCCTCCATCACCGTTATTCGGCTACCCTTGTGCAACTAGCTCAAATTTCTAGCGAGGGAGCGAAATGAAAAGGGATGTCAGCGACTATTCTTTAGGAACGCAACCCTTCTTCCAATAATGGCCCTAATTTCGCAATATCTCGAAAGCCCTACATTCTTTTCCCGCTTATCACACTTGAAATTGCACAATAGATTATTCTCATTTCTTGAATTAAAATTTTATAAATATCTGTTAATATCTATTAATTTTTATTGATATTGAAATATTTATTGATATCATTTCGTCTTATTTTTGCGATTTAAAATTATCATTTCGTTGACCGAGCGATATTACTAAATAAAACCATATCCGCCGAATTAATTAGAATGTTTTGCAAAAAGTTTTATCAGTAACTATCCGCTTTTCCCCTGAAGGACTACATCAGAGAGATTCACTAAGTACAGTGAGATCTGTAAAAGATTATGGGCAAAATTCCTGAGCTAAACTCTCGAGCTGCGAAACACCGCTAATAAACGAGGCGGAATCATCACGTGAAAGTCAAAGGATGTTTAAGAAGCGGGGAGAGCGAGGGGGAGGGGATATAGAACGGATTAATTAGAACTGCCCGTTTCGTTGAGAAGGAAAACGACATTAATTCGCTTCCCTTATCCCTCCTTTATCCCTTAAATTTCTTATGATCGTTTGTGATTAAAGGCTTAAACATCGTTACCTAACGATCGCGCGAACAAAACGCTATTAGGCCTGAGGAAGATTAGGCCTGAGGAGATCGATCTTCGCAAAGCCTTGTCAAAAGACTTGACGCAATCCTCTTTTCTCACAATTTGACATGTCATCTTCAGAAATCATATTTTCTTTCAGAATGAAAATTTAGTTTGTACAATATATTAGAATTTTTATTAATTAAATATAATCCATAATTATATAATTTAGATCAATTGTTTGTTGACAGAGAATAATTTGCAAGATAATTTTACTTTATTTTATTTTAATATTTTATTAATAGTTTTATTAATATTTTTTTTTCAATTATTCCAACAATTTTTAAGACAAACTTTCGCGTTGCTATATTTTCTACAGATACAACAAACAATGTCAATTTTTCCAATTATATATTAATATTAGATCACTACAATATATTATGTAGACAATGATCAAGAGAAAATTTTGTTTAAGAATAAATAAGTCTATAAGAATAGATAATACGTTTTTATATGTCATTATGTCGTTAAACGGACTATTTGAGATGCGAGATTAAATAAAAAAAGAATAACTTTTCATGGTGCGATTCACATCACGAAACGAGAAAAGAATAAACCTTTCGAGGAAGAGGAAAAACTTTCTTCGCAGCTTAACGAATCTCTGTAATTTAAATCCCGCCTTGCATCTCGCCGAGGTTAACTCGCCTAGCGAGTATTTTTACCACGCTTTTCCTCCGGTCTTCCTTCGTTATTAGCGTTTTTTTTTTTTGGATCGAAGTAAAATAAGCTCTCGATGTATATCGCAGCGAGTTTTTTTTTTTCGCATTTTCCGGCCACGTCTCATTCCCTGGAGAGAGAGAGAGAGAGAGAGAGAGAGAGAGAGAGAGAGAGAGAGAGAGAGAGAGAGAGAGAGAGAGAGAGAGAGAGAGAGAGAGAAAGAGATTCTCTATTCTACTTTTTTCTTTCTTTTTATCTCGATTAGTGGATTTCCGCGAGTATCGCTTCTTTCTTCTCCAGAATCCGACGGAGAGATAAACTTTGCGCACTTGTGCTTCCGTAAATTATGCTCTCAAATCTCTTTATTTCCCTCTCGTGAATGCCATGAAATCCGTAAAATCGAGCTTGAATTTGTAACATAAAAATCAGTTTTGAGATTAACTTTTGTCGTCGATCAATGATGAATCGTTCAATCATCGGAATCTTCTCCGAGCGAGTGTCACATCAGCTATGAATGATGCATCGTTGTGTATTTTGGTACACTCTCGTGAACTTCTTCGAGATAACCTTTAAACTTTATGAAAGCGCGACTGTGCAAATTGAGATCTTCTAGATATGCGAGATAGAATTCCGGATCTTTTCCACGTCGACGCGAAACGTGTAATGTAAAAGAAAAAGATGTAAATTTAATTCGCTTTTAACGGGGTAAAGTGTGTTAAAGTCCTGTGCAATGCGCACGAGACTATTAATTATGTTTGTTTATAACGAATAAAATGTAAGAATGGAAAACGCGACCACTAAAATATTATTACACCCGTATTTAAAAAGCAATCAATTCGCGGAGCGGAATAATTTTCATTCGATAGGAAGTCTATTCACGAAGCCTGGCAACAAAAGCTCTCGATAAATCGACATATTTAACAATGCCGAACCCTGATAAATTGCGGTACGACGTTTCTTCAACTTGCACGACGGCGCATAAATCAAAATCGAATCGAATCGAGATAACAGCTGACTGTATGCGGAGAGTCGCAGGTGCGTCGAGATTATTATTGCACAACTGGGATATACCCTGATATATCCTAATTTACCTTTAGTCTTTAATTAAATGCACGAGGGATTTCCTCTTTTACGATATTCCTCCTATATTCTCTATCAAATTTCTTTTCTACAATATATAATTTTCAGAGAAATTTTAAAGAAACCTATCCTTCTGAACGATATTCAATCGAGATTTGTCGAAATAATTTTCTTGCCATTTGAGCTTTTCGAATCTTCATTAAGAGAGAAGCCATGCATCCAGGGATTAATATTTCTCGCGGCTGCCGAGTACAAGGCTTTTCATCGCGCTTCGTGTAAAATAAGAGGAAAAGGAAAACGCGCTCGATGAAAAGAGCGGAAACGCTTTTGCTCGACTATCCTCGACTCTCATTGGTCTCTATATATACTATGTCTCCTAGCGCGGTGTCCCGCCGTATAATTGGACAAACATGACTGTGATATTTATGTAAGAGTTACCCGACACACTGTTTGCACGTTACGCACGGTTGCACGCAACATATAAACACAAAAAAAAGCGAGTATAAATTCGACTCACGGTTGAGATCGTCGTAAAATGGAGAGGTGCTCGCGAATGAAATACATAGTACGAAAGTGCCTGTATTCTGCAGTCAGATCAGGTACCAGCGCGAGGAAACTGCACGAACGAATTCAGGTTGACGTCAATGTGACGACAAACGAAATTATTGTGAGAATATGATGGAGAGGATTGTATAATTTCTCTATTTATATGAGACCGTCGAACTCGTTTTACGACGTGTAGCGGAAGTAACTTACAGTTAATTGGAAAATATTTCAAAAACTATTCTTTTTAAAGTTATAATATAAATATTTTCAAAAGAGTTGACAGAGAGAGAAAGAACGAGAGCATCGGCGAAAGAGTTTGTCTTTCAAAAATAATTTCGAATAAGATTTCATTTGCTCTTATTTTAATATGGAAGAAGTTAATTTTCTAAATACGACTAAATATTTTTATATAAAATTTGTGATTTTGTTATAATAATTATGTGCAATTTAATGCAAAGCATTAAGGTAAATAAAAAGGAGACTCACCGTTTCCAGTCGCTATGATGTTTCCCAGCAATCTGCTCAAGGTTTTTCCACTCTCTTCCGGCGTAGCCGACTCCGACGCACCGGCTTCCGGTTGCGTCATCACATTCATCTGCAAGAAAAAATATTATTTTGTTGCTTTACTTGAAAACCATGTTAATTGCGCAATCAAATTAACATAAATTCTCATAATTATAAATTAGCAATCGTAAATATATTAATTGATGTCGCTCTTAAATATAGCATTTAAATATTTATGTTTAAAGTTTTGCGTATAAAATCTCTAAATACAAATCAATGACAGATTTATTTATCCATCTAATAAATTATTTTTTAATTTATATAGAGTTAATTCGTAGAGAGAATTCATAAAACGCGAGTAAATTTACAGAATATGTAACTTGATATAAATCACGATTATAATGTAAACTTATCAAGTGATGCCCGCTGGAAAGCGCTAACAGTGCGGCTCAATAATACAAAACGATATTTAAACATGAAGCGTCCCAATTCACGTTTACTTGCACATCCTTGACCCGACGAATGTAGATATTAATTTAATATCTGACCCGCAGATCTCTCTCCCGTAGGCTCGTTTAAACAGTGACATCGTCAAATGACTCTCTAAACGTGATTACACAAAGGGAAATCGTCTAGGAGCAACTCGAAAGGGAGTTAAATACTTTTTGCCGTAAGCGAAAATTCTTGCCGAGTACTAAAATTGAGGCTTAAATATGACTCTTTGGTTTACGTTTCATTAGAGCGCTATATTACAGTACTTTGCAAGAATTATCGCCGTGGGGCTAAATTTGCGAACCTCGGAGATTTTAATCAAGAATCATCGTAGGTCTTCCTCTTTCCACAAAATTGCAAGAACTCTTACGAGCCTACGTACGCATTATTTTATGCAAAACGCGCGAACGTGTTAGCGAATGGAGACAGAATTTTATCTATTTTATCACATCTCGATATCTCTTGGGTTTTATATTCTAATATTTGACATATTGACTGACAGTTTTAGCAGTTGACAATATATATGTGGATATCTCTTTCTCGCAATTGTTATTTGCATAACAATTCAACAATTTTCTTATAACGTAATATTCTATTGAGATAAAGCAAACTTAATAAATTGTAGAATACAAAATATAATAAATTTTGTATCTCTATATGTTTCTCTTTCTCAATTTTAGACACACGATCGATTATATTTCGTTCTTTTTGCTTTCTTTTCTTTCTAAACAAGACTAGAGAAAACTACTTCCGTTTTGTGTTTCGCGCTAGTCGTAGAACAAATCTAAAGATACTGCATGAAACGGGCAAATCCAATTTTCTTCCCTTCTTTTTCTCAAAAAAGAAACTCGAGTACTTATTTTCCGGAAAACTTCCCCAGTCCGGTAGCATTATATTATACTTTTTTTTCCCAGAGAGCTTCGATCTGGCCATCATGACCTTTGACGAGATAAATATAGGATGATATAAATATCTTTGTACAGAAACACAAGCGAGTCCCATGCAAAAGCCAATCTCGTAATCGAAATGTAAATTGCATCGCATCTGGCCGATTGCCAATTCTCTCTCTCTCTCTCTCTCTCTCTCTCTCTCTCTCTCTCTCTCTCCCTCTCTTTCTAACTTTATTTTCTATCAAACTTCGCTTTCTGTTTGTGATACGCTTTCGGTACTTCTCTTGTCCGAAGTATATTCGCCTCTGTTTGCTCGCCTCTATTCTGCATCTGTGCATACTTCCCTTATATATACTAGCTATGTTATTTGGCACGTTGAGTGCGGCATAATGCGAGGCCTCGTTCCTGAAACGATTACAGCGGTCGGGAACAGCCGGCGGGACGTTGTGATTTGATCCCGGTTGATGAAAAGCGCAGCAATGCGAATATACATATACCTATACGTACATCGGAAATATTAAACCGCGCGCGCACGCACGCGGTCCCATCCATCCTCTCGTTTTCCTGCCTGCGCGCGTCATTTTGCAGATCAGCGCAATCATCGAGTTCGACGTGCATTTGATTACATCGTGTATAATTTGCGACAGGCAAATCGTTGATTTTACGATAACCGGATAATATTGAATATCACGCTATTATGAACGAATTTCTTGTTTGAACGAACTGCGGATTATAGTATCTGAAAATGAAGATGGATGCTCCGAATGTGGCACGTATAATGTATTCGACGCACTGCATATATATTTTAATTAATTACGCTGCGCGATTGCCAATAAATTTGTTCTTGAAATATTGGATATTCACTTCCACGTCGGCCAGATGCATCGTGCATTACGTATATGAATCATAAATCATTACACGCGTATGAAACTGTTATTGCGATTGTCATATATAGTATATACATAAAGTTTCTTTCTTGTCTTCTTCTACTTGAAACGTACCGTCAAAATTATCGCAGAATCGTATATCAAAAGCGAGTAAATTGCAAAGAGATTGATGTGTATTTGATTTTATGACTCTTATAGCTTTGCCAATTAGTTTATAATTACACGCACGAATGATATATACTCGCGCTGGAATACTCAACACATTTGCATTTCCCGCGAGTTGTCGAACAGCGACCGTATATTACCTATAACACGTGCAATTTTGCAAATGTTATGACGCGTGCAACCGAAGTTCCGAATTCATGTAATCGTCATCATTTATGAATTTAATCGGTGATATTCTCGATAATATTATTTATGATACTTCAGAGAAGGAATGGGATTATATGGCTGGAGATTTCGCGAAAATATAAGACTTTAAATTATAATCATCTTTCCGTGAATAATATCGCTCAGATGACAAATAATCGAAATTTTCGAATCATTGCCTTTAATTCTCATTGATATATGATTTTGATTTTTTAATATTTCGCATAGTTTCTATAAACGTCTAACGTGCATTTGAACTAACTCGTCGGCACGTAGGATGTAACGAACGGTCCATGACCTACATCTGCACGTATAACGTGTAATTTACGACACCGGAAGAAGTATAATCGCATATGATAGATGAAAATGGCGGTGCACCCATGTTTGCGTAGATACTCGCGGAAACTGTGCTCATCCGTTTTCCGACTTATCGGCCACCATGGCCATGATAAATAATCATATTAAGTTGAAAGCGTGCGAAAGGAGAATCCGCAATGGGGAAAAGAGTGAAAAAAACTGTGTGCATTTAGTACCGGGAATTAAATTTTGTCGTCGCTAGCTCACTCAAATTGAAATAAATTAAACGTATATTTACACATATTGACGCCGACGTTTGTTAAAAATAAAAAGGAGAACACGCTCTAAAAAGGAATAGAGATCTCTCTCTGTTGGAAGCATTTTTTGTTTCGTTACGAATTAATAATTTAATCAGAAAATTATTAATAGTTAACATGATTTTAATTTATTTCATTTCTCACAATCTTAAAACCTACCTCGAATCACTTAGAACGTTAAAGTTTTTATATTCACAATAAATCTAATGTAATGAATATGACTAAAAATATTTTTATGTATTATGCGCACTGCTTACCAAGTTTTAATGGTGTACGTATTAAAACTAGATAATTTTTCATCAAAAGGACACGTTCTCATTTTCAATTTTTTTTTTGATAAAAATTTCAAGAGAATAATGTGTTATAGATGGCATGCTATTTTATATTATACGCGAAATGAAATTTTTACGTAAAAAGCGCATGAATAAAATATGATGTGTGAAAGCAGCTCTTTTCACGATTTTATTGATGAAATATATATTGATGAGCATAAAAGCCATAATCAAGGAAAAAGCAACCGGGATAAATAAAAAAGGGCGATGTAAATGCTCTTTCCATAATATGCGATATTTTCTACGCCGGAATAGCGCGACCCTTCAGATGACGAATGATGTGGTAGGTTCTATTGAAAAATGGTTTTTCACAAGGTACGGCATTCATAACCTGTGTTTGCTTCGATTTATCAGAAATCTTATGCATTTAAAAGGCACGAGTGAATCTAAAATGACTCTGGCTCTAAAATGATGTCCGATGCTTCGATAAGCAAAAAAGCTCGTCGAATGCATGCGAGACTTTTCGACGCACACTCTGCTATATATTTCACGAATACACTAAAAAGAGTGGTCTCTAATTCCGGCTTTTCGGATCGTGACATAATTTATCCGTTTATATAATCCCCGACGACCGTATTTTTCGGGACCAAAACTGAATCAATTGCGATTTTTTTAAGCTGTCATAAGTTTGGGGGAGAGAGAGAGAGAGAAAGAAAGAGAAATATTACCTTAATTGTTGAGGTACGTTGTTTGGCACTAACGGGCGAAGTTCTTAAGACTGTAATAGCGAAAGTTGGTGCTCTTTTATTGGCACTAGGTTTTTATCGCTATTTTTACGCGAACGCAACCATTAAATGCTTTGGTTAGTATAATAGTGCAATGTTTCCTAACTTAAAGTTTCTTAAACGGGCATTTTTCTTGAAAATACGATCTTTTTATGAGCGAGTTGAGTAAGTAATCATGTAGCAAGCTAAAATATCGATTTTTAAAAAGACAACGGTAATAATAGCACTAATATATGATATACAATTTTTGATAATTCTATCAAACCATAATGAGATCATCGTGATGAGAATTTAAGGATATAAGAGTAAAGATTAAAATCAAAATCACATACACATAATCCTGCTGTGTCTTTCGTTTCTTTCGCACTGCTAATGACTTTGAAAAATATGAAGAAAATATAAAAGATAATTCGCGAAATAAGTAAAAAGATTACTTATTTCGACGAATTATTTACAAAGAAATACATAAATTTGCATCGTGAATTTTCCGCGTCGTCTTTGTATAAAATCTTTATATAATCCCTATATTTACTTCATATAATGCAACATATACAAACATGTATAATGTAAATATAGCTCGCGCAGAAAGAATGCATTTTAACTAATTAATAGCCTAAATAGCAATAGAATATAAAAATAAAAAATAATGAAGACTTACGGATACTGCGAAAATAATTTGTACATACCGTATTCTCAGAGAATATGTGCAATATGCATATGTGCAAATCACAATTACAATTTACATCAAAAAGCATGTAAAGCTATATTAATGAGCAAATAATTTTGCAGAGGACTAATTCACGCGATAGCTAATGATCAAAGGATAAATTAATTAATTGTTGAATGAATTACAAGAACAAAGGTATAGTGACGGCAGGTAAATTTGTTAATGACACGAGCAGTTGCACGTTACCATCGTGCTTTTAAGCTGGTTTTGACACATGTCGACTTCATGGCGGTAACTAGGTCTCGCAAAGAGCTGCAACAGAGTCGTTATCAGGTTGCACTTTCGAGCTCGATCGAGAAGCGAAATAACTCTCTCGCGATCTTTCAATTTAGCTTGCGATACATAATTTGAGCCTCTAAATGTCAGAGTGTGTTTGTTGAACATCAGATTGACGAGACACGTTTGCGCGGCACGTGTCAAAGCAGAGCTATCGATTTTTCTGAATTTCTCGTCAAAAAATTCGTATTATAAGTATAAAGAAAGCGATACATGTATGTGCAAAGAATGTTAACGATTATTTTTTTATTTTAACCGGAGATGAAGCGCTTACTTCTTTGAGACGTTTTTAAAGATGAAGTTACATAATTCTAACTCCTCTTCCCCTTCGTGACGAAAAATGTTAATATCGTATATTTCACAATTTTGACACATGAAAGTATAAATATAACGCATCTTTCAATCGCATCTTATCAGTTAATCCCACATCGAGACCATTTTCGCGCATTTTATCGCGCTCTCTCACGCTATGACGTTTTAATTTATTCATTGGAATGTGATCACGCGGTGTAACAACGCGGTTTAATAAAACTATGTATATTCTCAATGATATCGCAACGATAAATTGCACGTTAAAACGCAACGGCGCACCTCATCGTCGTCTTTCTCACGTGACACGCTAACATCACTTCATTCCGACTCACGTTTCACGTAGAGAAATGCGAATAATCTCATCTCATGAATTAGAGAATAGGTCAGTTCCATCGACGACGCTCCATCCTCGCTCGATGTAATATGGAAGATGATCGTTAATGAAATTGCTCATCAAACTCGAGTGGTCGCGTAGTGGTAACACAGAAAAAAAATAATACGTTTCAGAATCCGCGCAATAACGATATCGACGAGCGTATCCCCGGATAGGTTCGACCGACGCGATAGTCTCTATATACGTAACGTTGTAAATGGTGTGTAAAAAAACTTTTCTGTGCGAGTTTACGTTCAGGAAAATGTACTGTTTTAACGAGAGGAGAGTTATCCCAGAATACGAGTCTCGCTAAAACAATCTCCTAGATTAGAAACGGTAGCATTGAAAGTCAAGTAACAATATTGACGTAATTTAATTAATCTTAAACTTTAGCTTCGGCGTAAATAAAAGCATCGTCATGCGTGCATTAAACGCTTTAAATATCCTCAATTCTACAAATTATTCATTAACGTAAATGATGTAATATCTAAATAATTATAAATAAATAAATAAAATAATAAGGGCAAGATTAACTCGTAGATAGAAAGAACTGGATACCGCAGTGAGAATCGTAGGGAAGTAAAACGAAATTGAATTATAAAAAAAGCGCCACGCTAGCAACAAATATTTCTACAGCAATTGCAATAATACGCGCAGCAATACGCTCCTATCCGGAAATGCTATATTAGACATGATCGCATAATCGAGAAAATGTCCATGCGTGGGTTGAGCGTAGAATTTCCGTAGAATTTTTGCGACGTCAGAAGATGGGAAACTTTCCACCTTCCGCAAGATCCCGGCCTTTCGTATTCGTTCCCGAGTTGCTCGAGTTTCTTGCCTGCGTTACAAGGAAATACGCGTCGGCGGAAAATTTCGTCGAGGAGATCACAAAGATCAGCTCGACTTTCGTGATATTTTTTTTAAAGAGACGACAAGCTTTCTTACACATACACAGACACCCATCGCGACGATACACACAGACGATATCGCGCTGGAAATGACAGCTTGCGATTCGGGTTATCCCTGATACAGCTTTATCGCAAAAGTTTGTTAATAAAAGTTTGCTTTACGAGATCGAGCGAGATCGATGAGAGATAGGAGGGGAGGAGGCTCGAAGATTTAATGCTTACGACGGGCGAATTTCACACCCTTGCTAAAGAGAAGAGAGACACCAAGGAGAAGTTGAAGATTCTGATTCCACAAGAAAACGGGAATATATACATGCATATATATATATATATATATATATATATATATAAACGTCTAAGAGAAGTATGCTTTTAATAAGATTACCTGCTTCTTGGTGTCTCTTGATATACGTTTGACATTTTGAAGAAATTTTAAATGAGGCCGCGAAATATTGCGAGCAATTCAAAATGATGCGATATAATAAATCGAAATGATGTTCTAAGTAAAATTATCTAAGACATTTTCCATTTCAAGACAAAAGTCTTATATCGATATCTTTTTTTTTCTGATCGCGATTTTCTTATTCTCGCAATGGAAAAAATCTTGCGAATAGAAAATACAAAATTTTAATATCTAGTTGCGATATTTGTATTATTATTCGTAATGCAGCATTAAAAATATCGAAGTAATATTTCCGTTATCCGAATGTGCCTGAACATGGAAGGAATATCGAATCGTGCACCCTTTTTTGTATTTTATTCATCGCATATCTTCGCAAGGCGTACATATATATGTGGCCGATATATTTCTGTATGCGTGTTATACAATATTAACGCATAGTCAGTGAAATATAAAACTGTCTGATCTCCGATGTAATCTTGGCAGCGCCCTAATCTCGCGCCGGCGATGAAAGTAATGGCGGTGTTCGAGAAGAATCGCTAAGAGAGGGTCTCTCGACGTACTCGCAGTTATAAAAAGCAAGCCTCTCGACCATATCACGATCGACCTTTAAGGCCATTGCCGAATATTGAGGCCATCGGGGAGCAAATAAATAATTTCGCGTCATGGGCTCGATAAATTTTGAAACAACCGATAAAGCCGTATCCTCTTACATACGAGAGACCTCGGCTAGACCGCGCGAGGTGAGAAAAAACATAACAACCGTAAAAAAAAAAAAAGAGAAGATAGCGCGCACATGATGTACTTTTCAATATCCAAATGGGGTACGAAATTTTTATTGAGAAGGTTGGAAAGAAAATTTATAAAAAGAATAAATTGAATATTAAGATTATTCAAAATAAGAATTCGTATAAAAATAAAATTTTATATTACTTTATTAATATATTTTTTATTTAGATAATTTTTTTTCTCTTCGATTACGAGTCATGTGCATTAATTGTAAAAAAAAGAGAGACATTTGTATTCTTTTGAATATTAATGTTTAGGCAAAAACACTTTGCTGCAAATCCCCCGTGAAATACAGAATAATTTAATACTATCACAAGGTCGGAATGCGAAAAACAGGGACGGAATGAATAAGCGTGACGATGTGTCTGTGCGGCAAAATTTCGCTTAATGGTGTAATTCCACAGGGCGCGAAAGAGACAAAAGCGAAAAAAGCGTCAAATGAAACAAAATCAAGTTTATGTCAAATATTAAAATGAAGATAAAGAAAGTATTCTCAATATGCAATATGCGCGCAATAAAAATCAGCGAACCGTGTGACATTAAATATCCAATGGAATATTACGGAAAATTACGTCTCTATATAATAATAGCGACGACCGGATATAATTTTAAATAAAAATATGCAAAAATAACTCCTGCATTGCAATGTAAATTATTTGTTGCAAAAATTAATTTATTATAAATATAGTGTGATTATTTTTAATATTATTATCATTATTCAAGCAGATAGCGTTAATTAAATTGCAAGTCATAATAATGAGAGTCAAATAAAATGACTTCGAAAAATGTTAGAAATATTTTTAAAGCATTTATATCTCTATTTATTAATTGATATAAATAGAGAAGCGAGAAAAAATAGTGCGAGGGGGGCAGATGATACAGCACGAAAATTCTAAAGCTACCGTAAAGTCGAGAATATAGAGAAGGCACAGAGAGGACCGACGTACAAACATTTTCAGCGGCACTGGCTGGAAGAAACACCGCGCGCAAAAGCTTTCATCTCATCAAGCTGCCTTTGGAAAAGCTCGGATATGGCGCAAAGAGATTTTCTACAGAGAAGCAGACATATGCACATATGCGCGCGCGCGCGCAAAGAAACACTATGCGCGATTAAGTTTATATGCAAGAAAATCAAGGACGTAATCCTTGTGTCACGAGTACACGTGTCGCGAGCGCGAGTTGCTTATCCTTTTCAGCCTTTTTATAATAGCGAGTTTGTCGCAATGTCATTCTTTTTGACACAGCAATTAAATTAATTCGCTTTATAACAAATGTTCGGAGCAAATAAACTTAATCGATTATATCGATTAATAATGATAAAATGGAAAAAAAATTCTTATATTGTAGTTCTCTATCTCTTTTTTCAATATATTTGTTATCAAAAAGTATAGAATTTTAAATAATTGAAAATGCAAAGACATATCATCTTTCATATCTCGGTTTGATATATGTATCACGTTAAATATTTGATATTTGTGATTACATGACACAGTACAACAATATTAATTTCAGTATCAATAAATTTTAATTATATCTCATGCCACTATATGAAATGACATAGGTATATCGTTACATCGTGACGTTAAAACATGGACTTTTGGTATTTAGTTACGAATGGTCAAATTACACGGCGCTATTAACGCGAAATGGAATGATTTTCGCTGATCAAGAGAATGGAAATATCGTGTTGAGGGGACATTTACAATTCTAAAGTGTGACTTTTGCGAAGTAACGATCGATTTGCACACAAATAAATGCTTTATATCTTGCCACTGATCTCTGAGAGACCGAGTCCGCTGTACCTATGTGTACCTTAAAGTCGCCCCCGAGAATCTCGAGATCTCTGGTCCGGACAGATATATTGGGATCGTTCGTTCCGGGGCGCTCTCCGTATTTTCGACGGGATCGATGCCAACTGTTGAATATTCGATGCGCCGGATATTCACGGGGATGAAACCGGTCGTTAAATAACCGGTCGCGTACTCCGGGCACGATCTATCGATTACCCAGAATTTTCTATCCTGATTCGATTCATGCAGATCTCACCGCGCGGTTCGCCCCGCGTGATGTAATTACGGACGTTTTAGTGTATAATTCGCATCTGCATGGCTTTACATTTCATTACGTTCTAAAAATACTCGATTGCAAATCGTGACGTGACGTGCTTTTCATTCGCGTTCAATCGCAAATACGAACGAAATTCATATCACCAGTGTGTGTGTGGGTGTGTGTCGAATGCAATTATATCGCGGAGTCTTTGACAATTATAGTGCCATATGTAATTTATATTTTATTACAGATCTGGTAGTATCTCATTTTTTCACCATTACATATTAATGTCGTGTTAAAAAGCTCCATTTGTTTTTTTTAATTTAAATTCGACGCCATATACTTTTATCAAATTCATATTCAAAAGTGGTGCATCGGAGTTTGGATAAATAATAATGAAAATTTCACGAACAAAATTATTTCACAATCTGATAAGAATCGATACCGTTTTACTCGATACATTAATAAATGATTCGCGGCGATCTGAAAACTCTGTGCAAGAAATAATGTACCTACCTTCTTCATAAAGGATTTTAGCGCGTTGTTGCTAAACATCCTGACGGCTCTGTTTCGATCCCGCTTATTCTCAATGGAGGAAACAGGGGATCCCTAAGTCCCAATCGCGTCTCTCGTCACTTCCTGCTGATCGGCGCTGGCTGCCGGCATAAAGACTCCTCGTGACCTCTCGTTGCTGATTCACAATCGCGGACCTCGGCTCACAATATTCCCGTGACAGAGGTGTGGAATCTTGTTTGATGGCAACTGGAGCCGTGCGGCTCGCCCTCCTGCCGTGAAATCATCTCTCGCGATTGTTATCCCTCGCTTTCAAAGTGACATAAGAGCCTGCGACGCGTCGTCGTGTAATCTGAAAACCCAAGTGTCAACGTTAATGACGTGCGAGTGTGACGGGTTTGGAGCAAAAATGCTCGAGACCGTCAATAACGTTCGCATTATAATACGATATTTTATGCTTAAAATGAATTTGTGATAAGTAATATGGATATTTATGTCTTCTCTCTGAATTATGACCCTCGATAATACATTCCGTAATTGCCATCCCCCATCGAACGTTTTATATTTATTCGTAAATATTTTCAGCTTGCTCTGAGCGCAAATAAATAAATTTTCTATTTTAAAGGAGGGATATGGAAGTTTTCGCAGAATTCTCGTGCCATATCACTTTGTAGTTTGCAAACAATGCTCTCTCGTAGCTTTATGCTAGTTGCTTTGCAAGGAATGTTTGGTCGAACGTAATTTTGTTAGAAAGTTTAGACAAACAAATATTTACCAGCGCAAATTAATATCTGGCTTTGTTTCGTCGTGCATATGATGTTGCTGAGAGCAAGCGCATGCATATCGCTAGATGATTAATTTCAATTTTCCTAACGAAAATTGAGGGGTGAAATTTTGGAATATTTGAAAAGACTAGAACAACACAAGCGCGCACGTAGCGCGCGCCATTCTTCAATTTTATATTAAAAAGAATGTATAAAAAAAAATAATATAGTTTGTTTAAACTCGATTAAAATATTTTTTTCACAGAAATCAGCTGATTAAATTTTAGCGTTAATTTGCTAATTAAATTTTAAAATAATAATATGGTAAAAAATTAAAATTGTAATATGTTGTAAATAATATGTTATAATTTATAATACCTTATTTTTGATTAATATTTTTTGACAGAAATCAGCTGATAACTGTCAAAAATATTATAACATTATTTAAAACATTATTATTTTAATTTTTATAACATTATTTTAAAAATTAATTAGCAAATTAACGCTTTAATCAGCTGATGTCTGTCAAAAAATATTAATAAAGCGAAAATTTGTTAAATTTTAAAATAATAAATATGTTATAAAAATTAAAATAGTAATGTTTTATTTTATTTTATTTGTTACAGGTAGCATTGCTGATAAGCTGTGCGCGAGTTTGATTGCGACATTCTCGAGTGTCGAACGGACATTGATTCGTGCGATTATAGTTTTCGCATCGTTATTTCTCATTGCAAGTGCAATGCGCGAAATACGCGTGTGTCTCACGCGTCGCGTCGGGAGTGCCGTGTAAAGTTTCGCCTGTCGGGAGTGCCGTGTAAAGTATCGGGCGATCGTAATTCGTGGTTTCGCGAGTGTCGTGAGTGCTACCATGGACCAAGAGAGGAGGAGGAGGCCCGGGAAGGCATCGGGCGACAACGGGGCAACTGTGAGGTAAAACCTAAAATCATTTTTTTTTTAAACTACATTGAAATATTCGACCGTTTCCAGACTTTCAAAACACCTGTACACACATATACACTCCCCCCCCCCCCACACACATGTATATACATAATTTGAATATTTTGTTTGCAGATCAATGTGTGCTGTGTACTACAATTCCGCTACTGCACGGACCGGTGAGTGAGAAATTGTTTATTTCGATTAAATTAAAAAAATATTATTAACATCCCTTTCTTAAAAATACACATTAAGTCCATTCTCGCAATATTGTTACATCTTTTCCGCGATGCATATTGACTGTTTCGATTCGCATTGTGCGTGATATTTGTAGCATCGAGAGGCTGTCGCGAAAGTTAGTAGTTTGACAGTTTGTTCAAAATAAAATTAAATAAAATACGAGGGTAAATCAAAAAGTAAAAGGACAAATAAAGAAAAACACATTTATTTTAACCTATGTGGAAAATTTACATATCATTTTTCGACATAATCCCCACCAACATCGATACATTTGATCCACTACTTAATAAGCTTCTGTATTTCATCCTGGAAGAAAGATTTGGGTTGGATGCGTAGCCAGTTATGCACCACTGCAATGACCTTCTCATCGAAAAACAATTTTTTTTCTCGTATTTCTTTTCTTTTTTTCTTTTTTCTTTTCATCTTTTCGGTTTATTAAAAGAAGCACTACGAGGAAAAAATTTTTCTTCGGATGAGAAGGTCATTGCAGTGGTACATAACTGGCTACGCATCCAACCCAAATCTTTCTTCCAGGATGAAATACAGAAGCTTATTAAGTAGTGGATCAAATGTATCGATGTTGGTGGGGATTATGTCGAAAAATGATATGTAAATTTTCCACATAGGTTAAAATAAATGTGTTTTTCTTTATTTGTCCCTTTACTTTTTGACTTACCCTCGTAATATGTTATTATAATACTTTAAACTTTCTCGATTAATATTTTTGATAGTTATCAGCTGATTTCTGTCAAAAAATATTAATCGCGGATAAGGTATTATAATATATTATTTACAACATATTTTACTATTTTAATATTTTTTACATATTATTTTAAAATTTAATTAGCAAATTAACGGTTTAATCAACTGATGTCTGTAAAAAATATTAATAAAGCGTTAATCTGTTAATTAAATTTTAAAATAATAATATGTTAAAAATATGAAATAGTAATAAATTGTAAATAATATGTTATAATATTTTAAATTTGATTAATATTTTTTGACAGAAATCAGCTGATAACTGTCAAAATATTAATTGGGTTTAAAGTATTATAACATATTATTTAAAACATATTATTATTTTATTTAATTTTATTTTGAACAAACTGTCAAACTGCTAACCTCGCGATGACAGCCTTTTGATACTATAAATATAACGCACAACGCGAATCGAGACAGCCAATCAGCATCGCGGAAGAGAGGCAACATTACTTACGAGAATCAACTTAACATGCCTTTTTCTAGAAAGGGATCATTACATTAATAATTTTTTAAGTTTTTCTAAAATATGTATATATATTCTGGGTCTTTAAAATTATATTATTTTAATGGCGATAAGAAGACGAATAATTCTCTTTTTTCTCGGTCTGCTAACAAAAGTTAATTTTTACTCAGAGAAGCGCAAGTTTCTCATAAAAGTTGGAACTGTTATACTCTGATAAAATAACAGAGAGAAGCCTGCTTGACCTCGTTTATGTTTCATGCTCTATGAAATTTCAAACGGTCGCATCGAGTCTGCATGAAATCGCACATGTCAAAAGAATAATTCAATAATTCAATATTTATATATATATATGTATTTCGACATCCGGTATTTTCAAATGTTGAAAGGCGCAGGACACATTGATAGATCCCTAATTCTCTCGAGTACAGCTAATGACGAAATTATAATTACAAATTTAAATTTATCGCATCCAAAACTAATAATACGTTGCACGAATAAAACATATTGTTTTTCGTGAACAGATGTTTAGGATAATTGTGAGTCTTGATGAGCAAGAAACGGCACAAGATTCCTTCGTGCAATGTATATGCATATGTAATAAAGATACAAAGAGAAGCTTTAATTAAACAGTTCTACGACAATACGCGTGATTGTATTTAATAAAGATACAGGAAAATAAAATGGGACTAATGCGTTCGAAATTGCGCGACTTAGTCGTTAAAATAAAATTTTCTACCGGAAATTGTAAAAAGAGAGAGGTGTACCAAAATGAAGTTCGCTAAATTTAATCAACGCATACCGACACTACAATATACGTACTCGTTCTCATTAGCTGTAATTTCAATCAAGGAAATCATCCACGCGGCAACTAAAGGCACTTAATTCCTGAGCGTAGTTGATCACGACGGTACTGTAATTACGTATTCAAACTACGCTGCTGTAGTTATCGAAACTAATAATAAATTTGTACAGATCTACATATGACGTGCATACACATTATTTTACACGTGCACACAATATACATTCTGCCGAATATAATCAATGATTTTTGACAATAATGAGATAATTAACACAATCTGTACTTGTGTTTTTATCTCCGCAACTAATTATGATCAAATTATCGTATTAAACGCTTGTTATCGATAACTAATAATATTAATTAACAAATTTAAATTAATATATTTTCACAGACTGTTCTCTTTTACGTTGTTAACTTGTTGAAATTTGTAATATCATTTAAAATAATCGCTTTCCTGAAATGAAACAGTTCTCGACGAAATAAAATAGTTGAAAACAATTTGTGATTAATTATATATTTTTATCCTAAGAAATATTCAACGCATTGAATATTTTTTTATTCAAATAAACTGTAAGAGTTATTATTGTCGATCTTGCATCCCGAAACATTTTTCAATCGTTAAACGTATAGATAGGTATAGATTCCGCAAAATCATTTTAGAAGCGTTGATTAGCGTTTTAATGCTATCGCGTCGCGGTAGCTTGGCAAACTTTGTCAGCTTTTGGTTTCACGAATTGATTTCGTATGGCAGGAAGCTGACGCGGTCTCACCGCTTTGAAAGCCGCACCCACTCTCTTCCGCATTCCGTGGATCGGGCAATTAACCTGTCGTGCGGTAAGACAAATTTCGCTCGCAACCGGTTTTCACGGCTGCGTGAATCATAGTAATTGCGAAATGGCTTTGTTAACCAGTCTGCTCAGCGGGATTAACGCGACGCTGCCCTGTTTCGTCCGTCGCGCTAAGTGCTCGGCCGTTGTGGCCGAAATTTGTTATTGCCACGTGGTCAGAATTTTCGCATAATGTCGCATGGAACTCGCTTTACGTACTCGCATAATGTATGCGACGCAACAAACGGACGCGATATCGGACATAAAATATAAACACGCATGAACAATACAAACGTTGGCGTAAATTAATTTTGAATTTAATTTAAATTAAAGATAGAAAGTGGGAAGAGGGAGAAAATCGTTCCGAGAGAGAAATTCGCGCGCGATACTGAAGTAAGCTCAGGCAAAGCGAAAATGCATCCGAACGTGGCGATGGGACGATTATACCAATTTTCGGGAAAGGAAAAATATCAAAGAGAAACGATACGAAAGAGCAGCGCGAAAGGGTGATGGAGAATCACGGAAAGAAGTACGGGGAAACAGGAGCGCGGGAGAAAAACGACGGTACGGAAGGGACGGGATGGAACAATGGGCGGAATGGAATTTCAAGCACTCCTCGCTCGTAATACTCCGGCGTATATTAATTTATCTCACGATGATCCCAACGCGGCGGATAATATCCCTCGAACGTGGGCGCTCGTCGTTCTCGGACGATAGAAGGAAGGGAGAAGCGCAGCGAGAAGCAGTCCGGTATTTGCTCATATTAATCGCCGAAGTTAATATTTGCGTGAGATGACGCGATCGACAGGTTAGCGAAAGCGCAGAGTTGCAGAGTTGCTCGAAAATCTCTGACGGATTCGCGAGAGTGGAGAGGGTTCTCGTATCGGATAACACGTTGCCATTTGGTAGATCATTACGCTTCTTTCCCGAGGGGATTAAATTTTACGAGCTACATTAATTAGCGAAAGCGTAGGTGGTTCGTTCGTATTGGGAGAAAAAGAGAGAGGGAGGAAGAGGATGTTAATGACCGGGGTATCTCGCGTGTTCACGGCGAATAAAGGCGACCTCGTATTTTCGCATCGCGATTAATGCCATTTTGCTTATGAGTTTACATATTGTGTATTTTATATTTTTGCGTCTCTCATATAATACTTCTCCCGAAAAGCTAGGATAAAAACTGTTTCTTTTTCTATCAAATTCTTTATCGCTATATCTTCGATACGCTTGATAAATACGCTAATTTTCCATAAATCCGCTTTCAACATTCTTATAATGGATATTTAGTATTGACAGAATGCGTAGTAGGTATTGAGAAAAATTCCAAGGAGAGTATTGAATGAATCGCAAAAGCGGAGTCTTATATAGAGAGGCATCAGACCGTAACACGCAATATCTGCGATGGATGATCGCCTTAGAGCGAAGCGCAAACAAACCATCCCCGCAATTTACGACGAATAACTTGGCTGGAGGGAGTCTTCGATGACGTACGAGAAACGGAGACAAAATTATCCAGACGAGAAGATCTGTCCGTGTAGTTTTATAATAATAATCGGGAGAAAAACGGAGATTATGTGTGTGTGCAGCCACATTTACAAACGCAACAATGAACAGCGTGTTTATGAAATTATAACATCAAGGATTAACATATAATATTGACGCTAATAGGGAAAGAAAGAAATAAAGGATGAATAAAAACGTAAAAAAGAATCTGTATAAAACAGAAGAATGCCATAAATCTGTAGATAACGTTTGAATCTGATACCGAACGACAAATTGCAACTTCCATTCTTAAACATCGATCTGTCATATACTTTCTTTGGTTCACATTTCAGATATCAAATGTGTATTATTGGGGCATTAGATACTTCAAAAGGCAAAAGTGTGTTCTATTTCAGTTTTAGATACAATGGATAACAAATTTCTATTTCTATTTAAATTATTTTCTATTTATGTACGCTTCAGTATTTCGAATATTACAAGAGATGGATATTTATATGGTAACATTTAACACCGAACGGATACTTGGCTTGAAATACGATATTTTTATGAGGAAAATATTTAAAAATTAAAAATTATAATTTTTCGCACTAAATACGAGTTAAGGAAAGTTACAAATTTTTTTTTAGAAAATTTGAACTAATATATTGAAATAACAGTATATTAAAACAATTTTTTTTTAATATAGATATACGCCATCTCTCTCAGAATTACTTCTCTTTGCTTTTATTTATAAACTTCAACAAACGTATTGTTCATTTTCCCAACACGTATGTTTCGAATGACCCACTTTTTCGCTGGCGAAATTACACGCGATCCGAAATCGTATCGTTCGCGGTCAAATCGAAACTAGTATATTGAGAGGAAGTGAAAGCAGACGTGTTAGTTATTACAACACTACTGCGACCGATACGCGATATGTGAGTAGTTTATGTTCCTTTTATATGAACGAAATTCCACGCGTGCGGAAAAACAGATGTATCTGGAAAATAATCGTTGAAATTATCGTTGCCGCATATATCCAGCTTTTGTAACAGACACAATAATCCTGCTTTTCGGATTTTTAATTCTTTGAACGATCACGGTGACATAAGTGTCGTGCATGTATAGCGGCCCGTTAATTAAACCCGTCGCTAAAAATGATGCTATCTGTTTTAAAATCGTTTTTCTTGATTTATAAAAAAATAAAATAAACAACACAGAGAAAATAAATTTAATTATTATGAACTCGTGATTTATAATACTTGACTCTAACTGTATATGTACGTTTATTCCATAAAATGCGTTATTTTACTTTGTTGTTTAAATTAATTGCTAACGCAAAAAAATTTCTCTCTCTCTCTTTCTTTATCGTCGGTACTTGCTATGTTATATAAAATTCTTCAAATTCTGAATATTTATACAAGAGAAAGATATTTTGTTTAGCAATTCGCTCAGAGATTTCCAGACAAAAATTTATCTAAAAACGACACTAAATGGAATTCATCATGAATCAATCACATTCTTGATTCTGCGGTTATGTTTTCGAATATCAAATAAGCCTGTAACCAAATCGGAAATGTTAACTCGAGAGGAAATCGAGAAACGACCGCGTTAAATTGGACTTCTATATACAGTCGATTGCACAAACTGTCAGACATTTACATTCGCGGTATGAGAATATATCTTGATCAAATATGATGAGACAACTAATAACTATTAATAATTAATTACATAGAATTGGAAATGTGTACGATATACATTGGAATTATTAAGAATCGAGGAGAATAAAAACTTGTGTGCTCTGTGAAAAAAAGAAGATTTTGCAACGCAATATAAAAACCAATGCAATATAAATTTTATGCATTATAAATTAATCCCCAATGCTAGCTTTATAAAATTAGTTCTATAAAGTGTGTGTTCCTTAATTTTAGAAATTATTATTTATTTTCGCGTTTTTATATTCAAGTTTTTTTTTAAACTAATAAAACTTGAATAATCAAAGCATGATTCTATTTACATAAAAATTTATGTACGTTATAAACTTATCTTTGATCCTATTTCATTATTTTCGGACAGAAATATATCATATCGCGGAGAAAAAAAATAAATAAGGAAAAGATTTCCAGTCAACTTCCGTTCGTAATCCTCGGTTTTCTCTAAGAAGCGACGAAACAACTTCTTTGTCCATCGCTTGCGGTACTTTCTTATAGCTTGATGGTGATAAATCGCTACGCTGGGAAGATCGATGATACGCGAATCCAGGCCTCGTTTGTACACAGGGATTATAACGATTCCCATTACAAAGCAACCCCTGGTCGATCCCATCCTTCCCGTAAAATGATGTTTGTCCCAGTGTGACTACTTGTTGAGCTCGCTATATACTTTAATACCGGCGTTAAGCCGGAGACCACTGCCATCATTGAGCGTTATCATATATGCATTTTGCTCTTGTATATAGGATTTACGAATTTTGTTTTGCAAATTTAAAATTGTAGTAATACATGTTACATATATAAAACGAACACCACACATAACATATAACGATATAATCCACTATCTTTGAATAAATATAATATATAATCTAGGTGATTTAGATTTGATAAATGTAACATATAATACTTTTCGTATGTATATATTTATTATACAATGAATTTAAACTTGAAAAAATTATATACATATATAAATCAAGAAAAAACAATTTATATATATGAACAGTTTTTAATTATTTTATATATAATATTTTTGTTTATTTTAATCTCAAACATAATTTAATATGTTACTCTGATTCTTATATCGACAAACATTATGATAATTTTATTATCGACAGCCTGGTATTGATTCTAACACCAACAGCGAATTCTCGTGGATGATAATTTTAGCTGTTACTACTTGTCGGCTGATCACACGCTAGTTGCTTCTACTTGTTGCGGACGATCAAATAGACTTCTCTTCCCCTTGTCAGTGCTTTCACATCTATCTTCCAGTGAATTTAAGTACGCGCTAGTTTTTGGAGAAACTCTATCTCAAGAATATTCTTATCCGTGTCATCATACTTCTTTAAAGCAAAAAAAAAAAAAAAAAAAAAAACTTTGAGTACGAATTTGAATTATTTTGCGCGTTTTCTGACTCTTATAGATACAAGTGACGAACAAGGTGAACATTCGCTATGCGATTACGATAAGAATTGATATGTACTACGTATTTTGTTTGCTAATTAAAATATCAGAAATAATGAAAAACAAAGTAGCACGCGTTTTAATTTTTATATAATAATTTAATCTCAAAGTGGAGGTAGAAAATTAAAATTAATTAAAACAGCGAAATATAATTAAATTATTTGTCGTTTATGTATAATATCTAAAGAGTACGTCTAAATTTTTTTTTATAATTTATAAATATGTAAATTCTGATATTAAAAATTTTAAACATTAAATTCCAAGATACGGGCAAATATTTTTTTTTAAATATTGTTTTAATAGAAGTGAATTCTAGTCCTATTATTCTCCGATGAAATCTTAATTAAATCGGAATAACATATATGTTAGCATTAGTTAATGGTGAGAAGAAAGTCATTTGATGCAATACTCGTCGTCACTCTAAAGCTCGTTATTTTCACACGCGACCTCATTTTCTACCATACGTGCTCGCCATTCGAAAATTTTGTAGATAGTATCGAGTTAGCGGCGATCGATTCTCCAACCGTGTCATCTCGAAATAGAGTTCTACGATTTTTAGCTGGTCTTTTGTTTTTATCAAACTCGTGAAGCACAGAAAAAGATGCGTTGTTCTCTGAAATTTGCTCTCACACGCGAAGGCATGATCTCTCATAACGAATGAATCTAATTTATCTATATACGTTCACCATCGATTCGTTATCCGATTTCCTCTCCGCCAAACGAAGAAAAAACTTTCGCTCTTGTTAAAGAACGTAACTTTTATCGCAAGTCGTTGGTAACCTCAATAAATTTCGTTTCTTCGACATCCGCGACAGATTTATTTCAATAAGACATTTTTACCTCTAAGAGCTTCTAAAATTGATTGTAAAGCTAAAAAATCGTTCTAGAGGAAATATTTTATCTGTATGTTCCATAGATATGACATATATACGCAATAACTGCGCGACGGAAATTAAAAATAAACGCGACACGGATACAATACCTCCCCCTCTTGAGATCGAGATTAATATTTATTTTATGATGAAAATTCTCGGCCTGTTGTTTATTTGAAACCGAAGCAAATGAATTTTTATTACATACAAACATGACGTATTTCTATGTCAATATGACACATCCATACATGAGGCATACACACTCCAACGAGAAATTCTAATCCGATATTCTATTTATCCTATCTTATACGGTATTGCGATATGTATATCCGCTCGATAAAAAATCATAAAAGTAATATTTGCCTCGCGAAAGTCGAGATACTTTCATCTCGGTCGAGCGGAAATCTCCATCGCGTCATCGGATCATACTTTCATCATACGTAGAAATGTGTCACGCACATTTATACATATATACATTATTATATACATGCCATAGCGTACACAATATTATATAACACTTGTGACACATACAATATTCTGGCATCAACTCCATCGATCCACACGTCACTACACGCGAGAGCGGATTCGAACCTATTATCCCATATCAGATTCCATTCGTCTAAGCCCGTCGCACGTGCGTGTTCGCGCATCCGTTTGTTACCTGGTGGGTTTATTACGTGTTGCACGAGCTGCCCGAGCGTGCTGCATCGCCAACATCCGACTGTTGTTCCAACCGAAGCGTCGCCCGTAGCGGATTCAATCGGGTTTTGGGACACAAGAGAATTGTTGTTGCAATATTAACAGTGAAATACAAAAACTCTGTCCTATTTATGTAAAATGATATGGTTGAAATTATTCCCCCTTATTCTTGATCTTAATAAATTTATTTTTTTAACGGCGATATGATAGTATTTTTTAGAAATTGTATGAATATAAAAAAAGTGTATATATTTTATACTTTTATAAAATATATAAAAGTTGAAAAAATATTTTGCGACATATTTAGTTTTCACTATATGTGTAGATGGAACTTGTAAGCTATAGCCTCTTTAATTGGTAGCACGTAAGTTCAGCTGTGATAGTGTCATTAGTAACAGCATTATGCTTTGAACGACGATAGCGAAGGCACGCATCGTCCGTTTGTGTACAGAATTAATCCAATTTCTCCTGGGCACGCCCGGCATCCTAGAGACCAACGCGTATAATTCTACATCGTGTGTGTGTTTGTGTCCGGCTCTTTCTCATTTTTTATTCAACTGGCAAAGCGACCTCCGCGCCATAATGCGCTACAACAATGTAATAATGATTTGGGAGGGCGAATTTATATTTATTTATCTTTCTAAATATGAAATAATCTTTAGGACGTGACGCTAATTCAGCTAAGACAGCTGTAAAACGTATTGATGAAAATAATACCGCGAATAGAGACTGCAAATATAAATGCGTTAGAAGTTTCACTATAGACAGAGGAATCTCTAAGAAAAATGCAAAATTATCAGCCTCCCTTAGTCGAATAATTTTCACGGTTCTGTAAACGGCACAAATTTCCAAGTGACTTTCCAAGAAAAACGTGACTTCCACTCCCGCGAGAGATCTCGTTACGCGCCACCACTTTGCGGGAATTACCTTCCCCCTCCTTTTTCTGAGGGCAGATTAGTCTAAAAGTTTTCTCTTGCGACCACAGCAAAAGTTACACATGCACATGCGAATGCACAGTTACGCGCAACGTATGATTACGGTGTGAAAATGAAATTAATTTAAAGGATTAATAAATTTCACTTGAATATCACGGGTGAAAAAGCGACAGCGTTCTTTTCACACAATGTTTTTACAACGTTATTATCTTTGTTATATCACGAAAATTAAAAATCAAGTTTAATTAATTACAATCGATACGACAAATGTATGGCATAAAATTTAACGAAGTTATACTTTTATTACATAAAAATAATTTAATAAATTTGTTGTGATGTTGTTTCATGGTTCAAATACATGAAACAAATGATAAAATGGCTGATTGATTGCAACTCATCGGTCTTTGTTTACAGGACAGCTATAACAAATTGGTGGCTAGTAAAATTTTCTTCAGTTTCAATAGCAAAATTTAAATCAATAATAATTATTATAACAAAATTTAATCGATAGGCTTTGTGAAATCTGATTTGACTATCAACATGCGCCAATCGTACTTCTTTACTTCGATTATTCGATTATCAGTTTCGATTTCGTGGCAAACCACTTATTAAGGTTTAATAATTAAATCGCGCCCGACAACATTATATGACGGTGTAATGTGATGTTATCGATTCCACTAATAAATTGAAAACGAGTATATATATATCATTGATATTTTCCTTTATGTTGTAGCTTCCTCCGACAATAGAAAAGTCAAATTTTATTTAATAAAATATTTTAATATAAAATTTTAAAAGTAAAAAATTTCAAAATATACATAAAAGATATGTCATAATAATTCTAAAAGTCACAGTTCTTCGTGTTCAAACAATTTTACAGAGTTTTATCGTGTGTCATTGTGCGTAATTAATTAATTTTATTTTTTGTTAAAAAAACTATCATCAAATGGAAAATAAATCACGTTGCAACTACTTTTGTGACAACGTAGCTCGCGCAATGCATATTGTGACAGTAATAATTCATTACTGTTTGCCAGCAACGCCAAGAGCAGATCGTAAACGTAACGAGCGTATAGTCCATTAAAGGGATAACGAGAAGGACGCTAAACTTTTACGGCAGGGTCATCCATAACAGAGTTCGCTAATGAAGCTGTCGGGTATTAAAGTGTCATATGTAAGGACGGATAATTATTAATGATGACTTCAATAGCTGCACTGAAGAGTTTCCTATATGCCACGTCAAAAGAAAAGTTAAGACAATTGAAAGACAAATCGACTTCCGCAAACAAAGCGGAATTTTAAGGGAGATAAAAACTTTTGAACATAAGCTTGTGTGTGCATACAGATTGATTGTGTCAAGTAAACAATCGATCAAAATATTTTCAGAGAAAATATTGAAGAAAATAATGTGAAGGAATTTATTTAACATTGTAAAGTTGTGTACGTGAATTGTCAAAACTGACTTATTCAAAGTTTGTGAGATATATTTTCCTGTTTATCGTACGTGCTATGCATCTTCTTTGTGGCTTGGAATGTAAATAATATCTTTCGATTTCTCAGAAAAACAAGCAAATAATTATATATACGTGACCCGGATACGGAAATTTATTTCTAGTAAATAAAAATCTTAAATTGCGTTCTATTTCGCTTATTAAACGTTAAAAATAAGTAAAATGAAAATTTTAATCACTCCTTTTATAATCTTTTTTTTCTTATTCAATTGTATAAAAATCGTATCTATGAACGAGGAAAATACATTTCAACAATGTCGATATGTTGCCAAAATACAACCTCGATTACATTGGAAGACAGCCAACTGTGACTGCGGTACACAAAAGCGCGTAATATTGCTTTCGAGTTATCTCTCACAAGTTCCGATCAAGGTTTATTGACATCTTTAAGAAAGAATTATATTACATTCCTTTCCATTCTTCCTTGGATAGAATAAAGGAAAACTTATATAAAGAGAGTAGAATTAAGGAATAGGTATACCAAACTCATATCCTCTGCCTCCGAAGATTTTCTGATAAAGTTGAAAAAATTCTTCGTATGTTAGAGATCCGTATAAATTGTCTAGTCTTTTTCTTTCGTTTCAAAATTTAATTAAAAATCTTTAACGTTAAAATTTTAGTGCGTGTTTTTACTTGGAAATTACAATTAACCATAAGATACAATTTCTAAAATTGCTCTCCAAAAATTCAAAGTTGAAAAAAAGTGAAAAAAAAAATAGAAATTTGCAGAAAATATATTATTTTACTTTCCTACGATTCAATTAAAAGCTCGATGGGAGGGAGAAACGCAATAAGGTTTTTAATTAAATTATTGCGATGCAAATTCGGAAAACGAACGAACCGCAACGTACGGAGATTATCAGTAAACGAAGAGTGAGTGATGAACGATAATGCTTAATTCGCGATATCGTTCATCAAAATCGTCAAGCCTTTAATTATTATCGGTCCGGAACACCGATATTTGGGTCGAGGTTTGCGGTATAAAATCAACCCTATGCATTCCACTGGATATTCCTGTAAAGCTGATATGTATAGTATATACTATATAATATATAATATATAATATATATAGTGTGTATATAAAATATATATACTATAATATATACAATACACACACACACACACACACACATATATACATGCGGAACGGACTTGTTCCTAGCGGCTGTTCTAATTAAGCCGACGGAAATGGATAGCGATACGCGACGTATTTAATCAATATTGCGCGGCTTCATACTTGGATATCCCTTTATTTCCTGAAGGAAAGGACGATCCTTTACTGACGAATACGGCGGCTACGAAAATTAATTCGCTCCGTACGTTTCGCGTGCATAGAAGGCTCCGGAAATTTGATGTTTTGCGCGATATTCTCCAAAGGTCAGTTTAAACGATTAAACAAAATCTTTACTCTGCAAATTATAACAGACTTTGACTCGCGCAAAAGTCATAAATCACATGTCATAATCATATGATCTTCTCGACATTTACGGTTTTACATCAACGTTTAATTAAGAGCAAATCATAGTCTATGATCAAACTGTCACTGCTTCGTTCGATTCTTGAATTAGGCACGTGTATTCAAAACTCGATGTGTAAGTTCTCACGAACACGCGACAGCATTGTTCATTAGCTCCTTTATTAATCTTGCTCGCTGTACCATACAAGGTTGGCTTCGGCGTTGGCTCTCCTTCCCTCGTCTTTTACGAGAAACGGAAAGGCTTTTGTGAGCGCCGCGCCATCGATCGACTCGATTAAGAGTTGCCTGCAGCCCAATCGAAGCTCGTTCCGTGTCGCAATCAAGCGTGAGATAAACTCGATCCCAGAGGACTCGCGCTTCCTCGATTTAGCGCAATTTCCAGCGACATACACGTGTGTGTATACGGAAGAAGATAAGCGAAGGTGAAAACGCACTCATTGCAATCGCGAGATGCGAGAAGTCAACCGTGTCGACGAGAATCTCAAGTTGCACACGCTCGACTACCTTCGCCGCGGTGCATGAAGATAGAAACTGTCTCTTATCAATGCCCTGAATTTAGAACACTGTGGATCGAATATATCATTAGGAACCTAATATCATCTTCGCTTTGCCTTTCATTCGTCGTCAGATTATGTAGAATGAATTTTCCCAAGCCAATTTTGATACACAGAGAAAATATGCGTCGATAATATTATTTATAAAATCTTTTCTTTCGTAAAGTTATCACGAATCACCAGTGATTTCATATTGACGTATGAAGTACTAGCTTTTAAACGGAAGAAAGATGTATCATTGAAGATATAAGCAAACAAATATTTACAATAATAAAAAATGTAGACAATTAATATCGATAAACTATTAAATATGAAAAATATTCTTTCTTTATAACAAGTAAAAAAAGTCATTGTTCATTATCACTTAATTTAATTTTAAAATAACACTTTTAAAAGTTGTCAGGAATTTGTTTCTGTGATAATACTAATAACATTCATAATTACAATTGATCAACACTTTTGCATAACTGTATGAATATAATTTCTATTAAATGTATAAAAAAATTATATAAAACTAATAGTGAGAGAGAAAGAAAATCATATTTTGCAACAGTAAAATTTAATACTATAAAAAATTGTTTTATGAGTTCTATAAAATTTATCCTCCCTTTAATCGCCAATTCTCTGCACGTTGATACTCTCGAGGATGTGTCTATTTCGCGCACGACCTTGTATCACATTCGATAACGCCTAGTTTGCAAGCAGGACAAAGCTTTCTGACGCTCTCGGTTGTCCGTTTCGTGCTCGGTCGAATCGGCTGTCGTCGGTCGTAACGTAGGTGATCTCGCAAGGATAACGTAGAAAGACAGATAGAGAGAGAGAGAGAGAGGGGGGGAGAGAGAGAAAGGCCGACTTGGCTAGGAAATGGCTGCCACCTGTAGCTATTGATCGGCAGGGCGGTGAAGCCGAGTATGTGTACGTGCGCGCGTATTTTCCTCTCGCCCCGCTTCATCCCCTTTCGCCTTCCGACTACTATCGGGAAAGCCCTGTGAAGCTTATGTTTTCCCTCGTCCTTCGACGTCGATTCCTTTGCGACAAGTATGTACATATTGCGTATGACGGAACTTATCCCTCGTAACGTTCTATGAGAGAAATTGGAGCTTCACGAACGCGTTATACCGTTGCCGCATTTTCGTCATGCATCTCTCTGTAGCCGGTGCAATACGTCGTTTTCACATCGTGATATAACGCTTCCTTGGCAAAATTAGGAAATACGAACGCGGCATGTATAAATGTAACGAATGACAAGAGACACTGGACTTGTCCTTTTTGAATCTCTGAATCTGAGAAATTAGCACAAAGTAACATCGTGAATATATAATTAATATATTCTCTCATAACGTATATAAATCTATATTTTATAACACTCTAGAGAAACAATAATTAGAAGAATAATTTTTTTTTATTTCTATTATATTTTAGATCTTCTGTAGATCTCATATACTTGTTTCTTTGATCCTTATATTTAGTTTCAAGAGAGACTGCTTCTTTTAAAAATTATTTCTAATCGAAAACGAAAGCTCATAATAATCGAGACTAAATTTAGAAATTTTCCCAAAACTAAATTTACAATCAATTTTCAAAGCACAATTTCCCAATTTTAGTTTAAAATATCATTTGCTTAATTGATTCTTTTTGCAGAAATAAATTTTTGAACTGAATCAATTAAGCAAATGATAAAAATAATATATTTTTACAATATTTTCTAAAAAAGAGAAATTATTAAAAGTAAACACGTTGAAACACAAATTCTTAAATATAGTAAAATAAAGAAAGAGCTTCAAACATCCTGATTACGTATGCGACGTAACAGACGTGTTAAATCTGCATGACGAATAACGACATATAAATGTCAGAGTCAACAACAGTAGCGATTTATTGGATGTATGCGTATAAGTGATGAACTGAATGAACCTACGGGAAACATAGCTATCCTTGTGGCTATTGCGTCAATCGATTCCTGCAGTTATGATTTAGTACCAAGTACAAATTGAAGACAGAGAGATAGAACAGAAGGGCACAAAATATTTATTCCTATAAAAGATGTCTCGATTGATTCCTTTCTCTTGTGACATGTGTCACAATGCGGAAAATAAAGGATCTTTATGGGGTCGTCAGGAGATTCTATTATCTTGTTGGATACGAATCTGAATTTTATTAACTCTTCGTCGACCTAATCGATCCATATAAACATCATAAAATAGAATAACACGATAATCAACCGCCGAAATGTATTATTGCTCGATATGTCGCTTGTCGTTCTAATAACGTTGTATATTCTACCTTTATTGTCACTTGAATACAAACACAACACGCAGATCTAGATAAATGTATATATGTACGGAGAATTTTCATTTGCATTTATCCCGCCACTACTCTCATAATTAACATATTTAATAGTATTTTTTTTATATTCGCACGCGCGTCGTAAAAATTACAATAATGTGATTTTTTTCATAAAATTTTCACATGAACGCTTTTTCTCTCTCGATTCCATTAACGTAACATTAACAAAAGAAATTTTAAATCGACCTAGTCTACATGTTCCTATTTATCAAGCATTATAAAAAATATAATAATGAAGTTAAAAACCGTAAAAGTGCAAATTTCTTGTTCAAATAATTTTCTTATTATTCTTAGAATACAAGAAAAAGAATATATTTCATAAATATGCTACTTGGTTACAACGCTCGAGTATTCCAACTACGTTGCCAAAAAATATTACAAAAGACAAAAGTAGAAAGTAATAAATTTAATAAATTAGCGCCGGATGTGTAGTTATAAAAAGGCGAGTTTTTAAAATGTTTTGCAGGATGTTTAAAGAAAGAATAACGCGTGTAATTCACAATGGAGCAGAAGAAAACGATTAATAAAAACTCTGATCGCTGTTTTTCGCAATATTCTCTTGTTTCTCCTATTACCAACGCTACTTATTTTATAACATCTTTCTTGTAATCAACGAACGTACGCGCTACATTCCCTATCTATAGACGAAATAGCTCTTTAATCAATTTATTGCATCCTGACCTGATGAGTTTTCAAAGTATCATTGAAAAAAACTTCCAAATAAAAAGAGTTTGCGTATGTAAAATTTTACTTTGTTACAGTAATTATGAAAAAAATAATTGGAAGACGAAAACATTTCTTACCGCAACTTGTATTCATCTTTGGAATTTCGTTGAAGTAATTAAGGTTGATCGATAAGTCGAACATACTTCGCGGAACTATGTTAATTAATTAATGAATTCTTTCGCTTCGTAAACTCTGGCAGATGCCATCGCGAAGCAAGCGAGATGCAAAGCGCCAGCGCGTTTTAGCCTTGAGATATCTACCTATTTATTGGTAACCTATCGCATCGCGCGCTAATTATTCAAGACGGTGTGGCAACAAGTTAATCGATATCACGATTCTCGTAAATAATGACGAATCATTGGCTCGGTTGAGTGCAACTGACAAAAATCGATAATATTTTCAATAAATGGATTTGTGAACAAAATGTCATATAATTCTATACCATTTTACATATTTATCAGTAAAATATTTTTATATATTATGTATGTTATATTATATATTACATTATACCAATAAAATAAACATTATTATGTATATTAATGTGCAACATAATTAATGGTAATTTAATTACTATACATAATATTAATCGCTACGTTATTAATTATTTATGTAATCTATTAATACAAATATTGAAATTCCTCTATTAATTTTCTCAAATATGCAATTACTTTAAGAACGTGTTTTTTCTTAAATATCCAATAAAAGATTAAAATTTGAAAAAAGATTAAAACTTTCAAGAGAAATTTCGCGCTATGAGCACATTTATTACAACACAATTGTTTAAAAAAAACATTAGATCTCAGTTTTATAGTCTAAAATCAAAATTTGCCAATAACTCGAATCGATCTTAGAAATCGACATCGCGTCGCTCAAATTCGTGTCTTGTTTGAGCATTCGCGACGTCTTATATGGAACATCTATTTCAAGGAGTACGGCAGGATCTTTTATACTCCTGAAAAGTGATTGAGGATCTTTGCGATTCCATAAGGCACTCCTAAGGCCTAGTTTCACGGTAGTGAAAGAGACGTAAGAATAGTTTTCTACGTACAAACGACACCCCCGCGTCATGGATTTCTCCATTCTTCCTAGCGAACGATCGGCCCCTTACAAGTTACTCCGATATAAGGAGGATCACGCGATCTGGAGATGTCTCTATGACATCGCTTGAACGTTCAATTCTTTATTTGAAGACGTGCATTACGGTAAAATTTTTCTCTCATAACTGAGAAATATATCTAGAGCCAAATTCCGTCGAACTGAAACACTTTTTATTTTTCGACTATGCAAATATCGCGTATAAATCGAGTGATCGAGTACTCCCTTCGGTTCGATGAATCGAATCTTTCACGCAGTACTCGAAATCCCAGTATACCGATATTTCGAGAACCTATGCAATTCCGTCAATCGAAAAAAAAGAAGAAACATTTCGTATGCGGAAGGGACGTCGCGTTGCGAACCGCGAACTCACGTATTCCGCACGTCAGTTCTCCAGGGACGTTTACGTGTGGAATTGCAACCACGAAGAGGTAGCTGTAAAAAAAAACGTGCATATGTGTATACATATATATATTTTTTCTTTTCCCAAGCGGACGCGTCGGAGCTTACCCTAAAAGGCTTCTGCCGGAGTTTTAGGAACAAACACGCGGCTACAATATCTCGTTATATTGCGCTTGCAACCTCGTTTAGCAGACCGCTACTACCTCCCTTTTGCAACGGCGATGGAGATTTGCCAACGGCGTGCTGTTGCGATTTCAATTTTCGACACATTCGTGCGCTCGACAAAATCGTATTAAACGCGATACTCAAGATTCTGAGCTGTGTTCTATAGTTTTACGACTTTCGAAACAGAGGCCAATCTCTTGGGTCTGTTTTATTTCATTATTTAGCAGCCAAGCTAGGGGTGCAGATTAAAAAAATACAAATTTTGACTCGTTTATATGCATAACATAAATTATAAATTTTTATAAATTTGAAACCTTTATAAATATAATATAATAAATATAGTAGAATATATTTGCGATATATCAAATGCGTATATTGTTTGAAAAAATTTAACTTCAAGTTACATTGCATAATTTTTACTGCATTTTCAAAAGTGAATACTTAAGAGCTTATCAAAATTTAGAATGTTTTTAAAGTTTGACATTAAAGAGAATATTATGGAGATATTAAATGTATGTTAGAACGAAATTTCCTTGCCTCTCCGGCAACACATTTTTTTCTAAAGAATAAATATATGGTCTCTTTTGAGAAGGAAAGTCCAGTTTCAGAGTTGCGAACAATACGTTACACTGTGAATCATATTTCACTGCGCAAGAAATTTCAAGCACCAGGCTCATAAATCAGGATGAGTGGCGTTAAAAGAAATCAGTTGTCCGGCTTCATAAGTTTCAGAAATTTCGAAAATATTGACATTATACATATAGTTCCCTGCTTTTCTGCGTCATATTCACGTGTCACTTAACATACTTTGCCTTCGGAAGCCGCGTGGAATATCCTACTTGAGAATCCATATCTTTCAAACATCAAAACGAAGAAATATCACGGTAGATCATATCAGGTTGTCATTAATCAATCATGTGAACGCAAAATTACCAATAGCTTAATTGTATCCACTCTTGTATGTAATATAAATACGTAAATAGAATTTACAATGACAAAAATAGTACGATCGCGTGTAAAAAAAATTATTAATATCCATTTGTCAAGCATGATAAATTTTTTTCTTTAATAAATGATAAGACATAAATATACGAATTGTCAAGAAAATAAGTGAACTGATATAAATGACCTATACACATAATATAACACACACACAAAAGATGAAAGAACAAATAAAACAATTCTCTCATGACACTCGCTTATGGTAAAAGCTCATGCGAGATATAAATCATCGCTCCATTCTACCTTCCCTTGACGGTTTTCGTTTTTCTACTAATATCGCTATCGCTGCGTGCCAAGCTTATTCTCAAACTATCGCGCCATCATGAAACTCGCGCACGTATATACATATACCCTACGTGCGTGGATATATAATTCATATCTCGATTGAGTAAAGACAAAGATGGTAAACGCAATCTCGACAGAAATCGCATTAATCATCGAACGAATGACGCACGCGAGATTTTCGCGGAGAAAAATGGAGGAAAACCATCGCGGTAGATATATAAAATGCTTTTCTTTAAATTATCATCGACAATGGCACGTCGTAACGCGTTTTACGAGTCGAATGAATGAGATGTACCGAGCGGAAAAGCCGGCCATTCTGATGCAACAGAGAGTCGTAAAGGGAACTCTATGCAAAATGCGCGGATATATCTGCAATGGCGGATAGAGCGATAATGTTATCGCGTCGCGCATATGTCATCCGCGTATTACGCGCAAATCGATCGCGCCCGCGTGTGATTATCATTCGATTTACGCTCATTGAAAACTTTACGGCATTTCTCGCGTGACAGCGAAACATATGAAACACTAAGCGAATCGCGATACGATCGACTAGGTTCTCGTATTTACGAATATCTCGGTTATTTAATGCCGACGAGATCGAGAAGCGATACCAAAGTTTGAAAAATATTTTACTCCAAAAATTAGTTTTTTTACACGGCATTAGGATTTTTAATTTATTGACTTTATGTAAACTGAAAGTCCCGTACACTTCCGCTTCAATGTCGCGTGATTAAATTTGACATCTGATGTTAGATTGCCATTAGTCTGGCCTTTTTAATACATCCATAATATGATAAAAACAATAGCATATAAATTTAGTACACGTTTGATAAACATACTTTACATCGTATCGAATCAGCATTTATTGTTAAGACATATCGATCCGATGGAATCGAAAAAAAGAGATGATAGTGAATTATTCAGAACCGGAGCGGTTTGTTTTCGATTTTAAATATGCAGTGAGAATAACAAGGTAAAAGATATCGCATAATGCGACACGCGAAAAACCGATACTTGACAGCTAACTTATGAAGGTATGACATCAAAGTCAACGATATAGTCACGACATAGTACGCAACTTTGCTAATAACTTATGCGTAACGGTGCAAAAATAAAGAGCTACATGTCGCGGTGACCGCGTTTAAGCAAATTATTTTTCTATATTCCAAATACAGATATTTCATAGATATCTAAACGTTTGAAAGGAACACATTATCATGTCATGTGACGTGTTCTTCATTCTATTATATAAATATAAAATATATAAAAAATATAATATAATATAATATTTATATAAATAATATAGTATATCAATAAAATCTTTAACTTATCCAATTTTTTTCATATTATTCATCGAGATACATATTATGTAATTTGTATTTTTTTTAGATTGGATGCTATATAAAATATCGCCTGCATAATTTATTTATAAAAATTTCAAAACACATGAATTAAACAAAAAAGCAAAAAGCGTGATATTGTGTAATATTTCATATACCAGCGATTACAATATCACGCGTTTTGAAATGCAGTATTTAAATTTTTCGTGAATAATTCACAAATACTAAATTATACCGTGAAATTTTTTTCTTTTTTACATTAATTTAACAAATTGCAGTGTGTACCGATGAACGTGTTCTTTAATGATAGAATACCGTGCAACGAAACACGAGCTCGTGATATGACATGATAATAGTCCCTGCCTTTAGCACAATGTTGTTTTATGTAGCTCGATATTAGGCTTTCAAGGTACGCTGAAAGTACACAAATGACGTGTGACGAAGGCGCGTTTCCTCGGTCGGAAGGAAATTCTTTGCCCGAAGCGAGGAACAACTTGGCGCGAATCGAAGGCGAATGGTAAAGAGGGAAAGAGGATTGAATTTCGCTCCCGCCTCGAAAGGGTGGTTTCGAGGTCGAGGGCTGTCGACCGACCCGAGCCGATCAATATAGCTACAGGTGTCCGAAAGCATCAGTATACTAGCCGATTTTTATTCCTGAAAAAGACGTCAGCGACATGCAAGAAGCGTGCGTACGACATTTCGTTTCAGACACTTGATCAAATTCCTTTACCAAAGTATAAGTAATCATATGTCATTAATAAATTATAGATGATTAATAAAAAAATTATAATAATCATCAATATTATATAAACAACAATTGTTGTAACAATTTAAATTTAATGATAGATTCTTCAATCTTGAAATTTTTTTGGCTATGCTATGTTAAAAATGATAAATGGGTTTTTCTCGTAATTTTCTGTGATTCGATTAAATAACGAAAATTTAATGTTTGCTTAAATATATATGGCTTATATATTTTTTAAATTTTAATTCGAAATTTTTGTTGAGAATAAATTAAAAATAAATCAACTATCATGTATCATCAAATATATAAGCTGTGCGATATTTTTCTCATCAGCAATAACAAAACCAAATAAAAGGAACAAATGAATTTCAAGTCTGCTTATGATCGCTTCAGCTACAGGTGTTTGAAATTACGAGCACGCGAGCTCGTTATATACTACGTGCCTTTCACTTATTCTCAGAACGATTTCACACGGACTTGTATGAAGAGGATAGAATCCGTGTCGGCAGAAAGAAAATAGGAAGGAAAGCTAGTTATATTTCGATATTGACACGCGAGTGTTTCTAAAAGTCGCAATTTTATATTTGTGCAGATAATTTATATAAATTAGTTTTTCTTTCTTTTATTATTAAAGCAGAACACTCGATACTTTCGTAAAAGAAAAATTAACTCACATCCTATATATATAATTATAGATTTGAAATTATATTCAACAATTATATATAAAAATGTAGAAAAATCAAATATAATGTATAGTCTGTTGCAGTTAAATATTTTAAAATGCTTTCCATTTAAATGTTTATCATTTCTCACTTTATTTGGCTCAGATATTTATTTAATATAGTTCTAACGACTCGTATCTTTGGATTAAATGGAGAAATACTCGTATGTGTCTATAGAGATCATCATAAAGGTTGGACTGGCAGTCTTTTATATTTCTATCCTTCAATGGAAAGAGGAGGGTTCTTCCATCCCTTTGCTCTCTTTATATAGAAAGAGTGGTTTGAAAAGGTGTGTATCGTCTTACCAAACAACTACGCGCGTTAGGCGCGACTTTTATTTTACCTTGAAATATTTTTCTCGAGAAGATGCAATAAACATGCGACAAAGTTTTTCTTATCGAACGTGCTCGCGTTTTACTGACGCTGCGTAGGAGAAATACTTGGCTGACGCAGAAATTACAAAATCGATAAATATATATTTTCAATTCGCAGAAGGATCCTAAATTGTCCAGCGATATTTTTCTCTTAATCAATCTATCATCTATACATCTTTATTTTATTACTTCTAACTTTTATGAAAGCAACGATACATCTGTACATTTAATTAAAATAAATTTTTGCTTGAAGAGTTTTACGAAGTGAATTTACGTGAAAATTTATCTTTATCTACTTGCGAGTGTTTTAGCAGGTAATCTCTCCTGACGGTAGTTTGTTGAAAACTTTTCTTCAGCCGTCTTTCGTTCTTCGTGTGATTTAGCAGTACGGATAGTCACATAAATATCATTTTTCTAACAAGTTGGGCAGCGAGAGAAGGAAAGGCGATATGGTAGATAACGTTCCCCAAACGAGCCACTATGCGATTTAGGTCGACAGTTCTCCTCTAGTTTACGACAATCCATAGTAGTGGCGTAAATGTGCCCAATTTGCAATTTTCAACATGTAATCGCACGTGTATCGTGATTAATCGCGATGGGATAACTGCCGATGGGAAAGTGTCTCCATTTTCGGAGACGAGACACACCATCGGCTTTACGTATCGATCGTCGCTCCAAGGGGAATAAGTAATCATCATGCGCCTTGAAATGCGAAACTGGGACACTCGGTGGCCTTGTTGCGTCCTGCGCAACAATGCTATTGACAATAACGCATCGTCAGGTTAAAATAGACTCACAGACACGCCATTATAACAATTGTATAATTGTTATTATAAACACAAAACACGTCTATTGTAACGTAACGTGATGATATTGATGCTCACGATCTGATTATTCAATTTGAAATATAACTTTATAATGCTACTTAATAAGACGTATTTCAGAGAAACGCATCCTTTTTTATTTCTCTGTTCTTGTTTTTAAAAACATTAATTTTGTATATTATCATACTGTGAAAAGAAAAATTATGTTCAGAAGATATTTTAATAAAAACTATAAAAAATACAGAGTATACAAAAGAGAAAATTAAGCTTGATTAAATTAGTAAAATTGATGAGGTAATTGTAGGCTTTTGCGAAAATCATAATGTTTGAAGTATGTCAAAGTCTTAGGCTAAATTTTACTTAAAAGAATAGGAGGCAGATTATTTTTCACTTAAATTCTTAAGTTTATTTAAATTTGCGTAAAAATATCTAAAATTAAGAAAATATATAAAATTAAGTGAAAATAAAAGTTATGAAAATATATAGATAATAATTTCGACTCTCTTAGATTTAATTAATTACAGAATTGTAGATAAAAATTGCAAGATGCGGGAAACGGTGAATATCGATAATTAATTGAAATAACGAATAATTGTGATTTGTCCATGGAGCGCTTGCGATAATTTATATTAGCCATGAAAGTTGCAATGTTAAAAATTACATGCACCAAAAAATTCGCGATACGAATTAGTGTTATTAACAATTTTAATAAAACAATTCGCGTATTATTTTATGTGAATATCTCGTCTTTTCTCATCTCTGACAGTTAGCGAGATTATCGAATGCGTTTAACTTTTTTTTATCATTCGTCAGCCATAGCCACTTGTTTCTTTTCGTTCCATTTTAATCCCGTCGTCCATTTTACCGCGTGCAATAAACGCTCGGTGTCATGGTAATTGCATTTTTATTTGATTTAATCCCCATTTTTTTATTTGATTTAAACTCCTGACGTATAATTGACGTTTTAAAAACCGACTCGTAGAGCGGAAACGAAGGGTAGACGGGCGAAGGGACGTCAGAGAAGAAACACGTGATCGTGTATGTGCCGGATCGGGAAACTGGGTCAACCGGTGACCCTCTTGTGGTAAATAACCGGGACAATACACACCCACCACGGAAATTACCGGTGGTAATTTTCCGGAGCGGCCTAACGAACGACAACGCGAAATCGCGCAAACTACGATCTCTGCGAATTTAATTTCACAGTCGCAATTGCGAATCGCGGCGATCGAAAAACATTGCGACATTTGTTCAAAATCATTATTTTCCATCACAAACTTATAATCTAGCGAAAGAGTCGGATACAATTTTTTTTCTTTTACTCGTCTGACTAAAAACGGGTTTTTTCACTTTTGCAGTGGCGATTGTGAATCGCGCCGATCGAAAGAGATCGCGATATTTGTACAAGAACATTATTTTCCCTTCCGCAAACTCCTAATCTAGCAAAAGAGTCGGATACATTTTTTTCCTGTTGTCCGTCTGACTAAAAACGAGTTTTTTCACTTTGCAGCGGCGATTGTGTGAATCGCACCGATCAAAAGAGACCAAGATATTTGCAAAAATATTATTTTGTCCCGCAAACTAGTGTAAGGATCGGCTACTTTTTTTCTTTTGCCTGTCTGACTAAAATCGGGTTTTTTCACTTTAATAAAGAATCCGGAGCGGAAGTGTCAAATGCGAGACTAGCATGAAAAGATTGAACAATGCGTATAGAACGATTGCATAAAGTGATATATATATATATATATATATATATATATATATATATAATTAAATATTATAAATGTATATTTTAAAAAATTTAACTTTGGAATCTAGAATATTGCTAAAATGAATATAATTTTCAATCTCTATTATTAACAATGAGTGATACATAACTATAACAAAATATATTTAAATTATTTACTTAATACTAATTATTTATTTAAAATTTGATTTTAATAATGTTAATGCTCTTTGAAAGAATTATCTATTAAGACACAGCTAGCAAAAAAGTTGATGCTTCTAAAATATTTATCAAATATATATATATATATATATATATATATATACACTGGGGGGATCCTGGGGAGGGGGTTAAAATCCCCCCCCCCCTGCAAATTAAAAGAAACAGTTTTGCTGAATTTGTTTAAAAAATATAAAGAAAAACAAACATTAAAGAGCTATCGACGTCAGGATCCGCTAGTGTATATATAAAGTATAAGATACACTGTAAATTATACTCATTACGCATTCAAGGAGTTAAGTATAGATTAAGTCAGACATAGGACGAAATGATGAGATAATTTCGTTGCACGAAAATAATTAGGCAAAATTCTTTATATCTATATAATATATACAATATGTATGTATAAGATACATTGTAAATTATACTCATTACGCATTCAAGGAGTTAAGTATGGATTAAGTCAGACATAGGACGAAATAATGAGATAATTTCGTTGCATGAAAATAATTAGGCGAGAAATTCTTTATATCTATATAATATATATATATATATATATATATATATATATAAAATAATTAATCAACAAAATTATGAGGATGAATTATTATATGAAAATTTTAATAAATTCGAACGAGCGGACAATTTATAACTCGATTCAGATCACATGGTCTCGTCGGGCACCAAATGTCGGGCAAAGATCGAAACTCGCGATTCCGCGCGGTAATTTACATAGAATTTTAATTCAGGAATATATACTTAGATATATTATGGCATGCGCACACGGCTGTAATAGAACGGCGCGTTCACCGCTTTTTCCCAAGCGGCCTCCTAAATTTACCGCGTACCGTGCAAAATAAACTAGCGAGAAATCTACGAGTTTAAGATAATTCGGCGAGGTGAAGATTTTCCCGACCAGAGCTCGACAATACGTTTCATTCGCGGCGAATGAAAAATCGCGACTATTCTCTTACAAAAGCTCGCGATCTGTGACATGCATATTCGCTTGATTGTGTAAAGACCATAAATCTCGTACATATAAAATAGGATAAATCCTCTTATTCAAGTCAACATATTATATTTATATAAGTGTAAAATATGTGAAGTAGTCATTAGTAGCACTGGTTTGTATAATAATAATGATAGAACGTAGTTAAATTTTTTTCTCGGAAATTTTTCTCTCCAGAAAATAAGACTTCAATAAAACGCATTCGTGGCACATTTTTTCTCTCTCTTTTTTTTAATCTTATGCTATCTCAACACAAATAATCGTTATGATTTCACTCTTGAATACAACGTTCTTCTCGGAATCAGCGTGCAATTGTGCAATCCGAAAAAGTCGAGTTTTGCTCGACCTAATCGCAACAATTCACGAGAATTCAAATTACATGAGTAACATATTTTCTTTTGTTTTCATTTTTTCGCTCCGTAAATCCGCATTTTTTGATTGCGTATTGTGAAAACGACGAATCAATTTTTCATTAAATCACTTACAAAACAGATATTACAGATAATCGAGAGATAAACATTAATCGATCGATTGTAATGTAAAGAAATACTTGAATTTTAAATTTTAATTATGTGTGCGAGTCTCGTTATGTTAATATCATCAATAACATGAATATATAATAGAGTATCGTAATTTTATTAAATTTAATTCGGAACTGCAACGATACTTGATTCAATGACCATTCGTAAAGTACTACTTATTGCGTAATTTAGTTTTGCGCTTCTAGATATATTTTGTAATCCGATTAAATCGCAATCAATTTCACTTATCACGAACGAAATATACGCGGATACAGGGAACGAAAAATGCGCAACGGCAGACTTAACACGGTGAATTTTCCAGTGGCAAAAAGTGGCGAATTCAATAAAATCCGGGAAACGTAGATTGAATCTGTTCAATACGCAAATTTAGTAGTTGGACGAAGTTTTTTTTAGTAAAAACCTAATAGCTCTTTAGGAGCTGTGTATCACTGGCCACGAATTCGAGGTTTGCCTCTATTCGCGACACTCATTTGCTCCTCGTTTACAAGAGAACGACTTTAACTTAAGCTATTTCAGGACGATCTCATTAAACTGCAGGTGCACGCGATTACGATTTATCTCACATCTATCAAATGCATTCCTTTGAGCAATTTATCTTTAAAAAAAAAAGTTAAATTACTTCGCGACACGGCAACTGGTACAATCTGTAGAGAGGAGTACGAATGTCGGATCATTAATTATGTACTTTATCTTCATTGGTTTTTCGCCGAGATGTAAATTGCATCCTCCGTGTAACAAGAAGAAAAAACTTGCATTTTGCATTAATTCTTATGAATTTTTATGACGAACAATTTCCATATTTTTATTTCTGCATTTAAAAAATTACAGAATCTTAGAATGTAATTATATAATAAATAAAGCATTTATGCACAAACATGGATTACATTTGCAAATCTCTTAACGTTTAACAAGTTTGGAAAAAAAGGAAAGTATTGCTACTTTGCAAAAAAGTTTTTAAATTTTAAATTTCAAGTAAAAAGAAGGAGAGAAAAAAAGCGAAAGAGAGAGAGAAATTACTTTGTTTCAATATCAAGTTGCTATTATTATGACCGAGCTTTTGTAATGTAATCGTATTGTAACCGTACATCATTAATCATACGTAATATTTCACCAGGTGCTATTACAGTTACTCATATATCGAACATTATTTATTAATTCTCATTAGTAGGGATAGCAAAGAACGTGCGTAATACAAAATAATTACGTCGTGCGAAACGCAAACGCGTGACAAACTATATTATACAAAAAAATCGATGCACTTTGCAATCGCCAAGTATTTCCTGATAGAGAAGTATTCCCTATAATAGAGGGGATCATCCGCCGTCTTTTTTCTTCTTTTTTTTTCCTCTTTAAAGTTCATGCCAGCGCAAAGTCGATATCTCGCTTTTCAGATAGCGTTTCCGAGTATTAAAGCGGATATAAACCAATTAACGAAATCATGATTGCGCCGATTGTTACCAATAGAATGCGACAAAAACTTGATTGTCACAGAAATTTACTGTTCTCAGCCTTCAGAGCGCTTGCTATTATCGAAGCTCTTGTGAAATTTTTATTATCTGTCCTACGAAATATATACGTTCGCTTTTCAAAATAATTTAAATAAGAATTGCAAATATTTTATATTTTTTTATCGTATAATAGATATTATAATGAGCATATTTAGAAAAAGTTCATGAAGATGAAAAATGAAGGTAAAAGATTCTTAAAAGATTCCTGAAGGAGGATGAACAAGGGAGTTAATGAGCGCGTATAATTTTCGCATAGTGAATATAGGAAGAGAGTTACAAGGCAATTTCGCAAACGAGATCGCGTTATAAAACTTTTGAAGCAAACTTTGACTGCGTTTGCATTGTAGTGATGTTACACATGGTACCCTATCCGTTTTACGCACGAATAAAACCGCACAATCTGAGCGTGAGCTGGTGCTCGATGACATACGATAAAAAGAGAATTTCGAGACGTGCAGTTGACATACTTCCTTTGTAGGATAATCGTCGAAGCGCGTTCAGAGGACTGGCACGCAAATCGATACACATATTTCCATCTTCATCCCGGTGTGCATAAACTTTTAAGATATGTATATGAAATATCTGTGTCTCATATTAAAAATAATAAAAATTGCGGAGTTAATTAAATTAATTCGTAACTTTTTTTTAATAAAATAAATTCATTTATTAAATTAAATATGTGTTTACTAATTAAATTAAACATACGTATGCGAATTAAAATAATCTACAATTAATATTTTTAATTGGATTCCTTCCCTCCATATTTCTCTGTTATTTTATAAATTTTTTAATATTTTGAATTTATAATTGACGAATAATATAATTCGATTTAAATTAAGATTAATTTTGTAACAGTTTTTTAAACTGCATTTTTTACGTAATCCCGTAATCTTATCTCGCTTAAAAATCAAAAACACATTTTCTTAATTGGTTATTCCACGGCATAAATTTTTCCTGCGGAAAAATAAAAATTCGTATCTTGTATCGTAAAAATTTTTACGTGTATTAAAAAACTGCCGTCATCACTCTCGTTATTCTCTCCTTGTTCTTCGTTCGCACCCACTGGTTAATTATATATAGCAGAAACTTTATTACTACAGCTTCATTACACGTAAAATTCCTTGTTATCCCTGGTCACATTAATTAACTCCCACATGCAATCAAAATTGATACCTCTCTCTCCCTCTCTCGGAAAGGATAACGATAACTACTATATACGTAACGTATCATCATCCAGCCCACGAAGAGCCGAGAAGCCAATGGCGGAGAATGCGCGTCTGAATTTTTCATATGCTCGTTCGCCACGAGAGACGAGAAGCGATGGTAGAACAAAAGGGTATAAAAGCTGGAATGTCGACTTTATTAAGGATAAGACGAGCAACACGAACACGCCTCCTCTCGTCTCTTCGCGATGCTTTCAGAGAAATTGCGCGAGACAATGTTTTCTCTGAATTGATTGCGAATTCTCGAGAGAAAAGAAAGGGCTTATGGAAAGAGTGGCACACGAATGCGTAGACGTTGTCGAATATTACCATCACCCTTCACCCTGGTGCCAACATACCTACCGCGAATATTCGTCGATGAAGAACGAACAAACGATGAAATTGAACTGCGAAAGCAGTCGTCGGCTTTTGACGTTGAGAAGCAAATCAAATTAATTTACGCTCTCGAAACTCTCGGGGGAGAGAGAAAGGGGGTCCTTAAATAAATCCCGTTACTCGAGTCTTTCAGTATCTCACGTGCCGCATATACGCCGATTGATTGGATACAGTTCAGTTTCTCCTACAACTGTATGTTCGAGTTCGAAGGAATTTACTCCATTGCATCGAATCTATCGAATTTTGCGATGCTGCGGTAGTTTACAGCCCGTGCAGCACGTATTTGGAATATATCTCATTGTAATTTGATTTGTAGCGTATACACGAAACGTGCATATTTGTTCGACAAGTGCTCTAGGCAGTTATGCTATAGTTGCGATCGGAATCCGTGCCCAGAATAAATTTTCTTATTCATCTTATTGTTTTCATTATTTTTGTAGAATAAATGTAAAACCAAATACATGTCAGAATGATATTCACGAGTAATTTATCTTTTGTATGTATATCAGTTAATTGAAAAAATACTTCAAAAGCTTTCGTGATTTATAAATTACCAGGACAAGTTTGTTTATGTTTCATGTGAATTATTTCACATCTAAAACATAGCACGCCTAAATAAAATTTATTTAAAATATCTGTATTTTTAATTATATTATGACAGTCATAAAATATTTAATTAAAACATGTGAGGTATAATTTAAGAATTTTAAGCAACACATAAATCAGGATTTATCATCAGCTTGTTTCAACTTTCTGACTTAAAAAAATTGCAATATTCTTCTACAACAATAAGTTATATAGAAAGCTAAAAGCGCACCCACGCAAATCAAAGCCGAATTCGTTTCGAACTATCCTCAAAAGCGATGTATTTGCGTGGAAACTCGTTGAATTTTGGAGGATCACATTAACCCTGACCTTCTTCCTCGCAGAAGAGCTTAAAAACGCGAGAGTATCTTTAGAGGTGAGATTTGCGGCGTTGTTTGTCGTTTGACTGACCTCGTTTCGCGTAAATCGCACTATTCTTTTCGCTCTCTTCAGAGATGTACTTGAACGTTATCATCATTGCGGCGCAACTCTCAAGGCGACTCAACCGCAACCGTCGTTCGCGAGTCGTTTAGTTTCTTTATAGCCGTTTCTTTGAGAATTATTATTTTACGAGCATGAGAACAGAAGAGATAAAAAAGCAAGCAATGACCGATAACATACGTTTTTCGCGGAGAGAACATTGTAGCTTCAAATATAACATTTATAATTATCTGAAAATATTATTCCGCTGTTTCAACAATTCTTACTTTCGAGTTTTTTTAATTATACTTTGATAAAACCATCTAAATTAAAGCTAATCAGAGGCAACTCTTCTTATTGATGTCTTTTAGTTTTGCATATTTGCCAGTCACTTGCGATTATCTTAAGCGAGAGAATCTAAACAGTAGTATAAACAGCAAAATGTGCGTTTCCGCAAAGTTTGTGCAATTTGCACGACCACTTGCTCTTTCAACAATTCGCACTTAAACAGAAAGTACAGTCGAGTTACGGCAAAAGATATCTCTGACAATTACTCGTCGGCAAAATGTCGAGAAGTACCACGAGTACATGTGGAGCTACGAATTATATATAGCGAGAGATGTTTACTTTTTGACAGACAAGCCGTTTCAAACCCGTCTGCTCGTTCAACTTTTTTTTTCGTTTATACCTGTGTTACACGAGTACTACGGTTGTATTATTAATATGCATACGTCTCTAGCACGACATTTAAGAGTTTAGAATGAGAAGCGAGCTCATAATTTAAAGTTCTCTTTTTCGCTGCGAACGCGATGACATAAAGTTGCATCTATAAAATGAACAACTTGTCTCATTTTATAAAAATGTATTTCTTTCCGCTTGATCTCCGCGTCGGCACAATCATACAAAGTGGTTCAATTTTCGAAGTTAGGGAGAAAAAATTTTCGCAAAGAAATTTTTGCGAGAGTTCGATACTTTCGCCCACGCTGAAGCAGCTCGGATTTGAAAGGACGGATTTTATTAGACTTTATACGCGCGATTGTAAATAAGAAAGCTCGCGATTTCTCAAATAAAACATCGTACCGTCGACACTTGGTTTCACTTCGGGTGCGGCAACAAAGCCGATGCGAATCGGGAAAAGTGAAGGGAGAGATATTTCGACGATCTTTCATACTCTCGTTGACACGTTGACGCGCTATTCTCGGGCTTGCTTTTCGGGTCAATGGGGAATTTTCTAGTTCGGGTAAGACCTGAAAGTAAAGTTGCAACTCCTTGGAGACGCGAGAATCGCGAGAGCGCACGATTGAATTTCGATCGTCGGAATCGGATCGCCAATTTGCGAGATGAGAAAATAAGACCGTGAAAATATTATCTTTGTGAGAGAGAGTATAAGCGCGCACACTTTGTTGGTATCTCTTGCCAACGGCTATATACTTTACGTCTCGTCGAATTTATTGATTCTCGATGGCTGTAAAACGGCGACCACGTTTTAACATGGCTTATTAAAGTTCGCTATTGACTTATACTAAGAGCGAAACCGTCGTCTTCAAAAATTCGATAATGCTTTAACTTTAACAGTTTTAGTTTGGTCGGGCAGCGTGTTTTAATTAATTTTGTTCGAAAATTAGAATTAGTTTACAGAAGAAAATGCAATTTCGATTGATAATTCTCGTTAAATATCATTTTATCGAAATATCCGATAAACTCCTCTCTAAAAATTGACAGGTTTATTTTATACGGACTAATTAGCGCTATATTATATTTGCGCTCGTTTATATGAATAAGCAAATGTGAAATTTTAAATTGCGGACACGAAGTTATTATAAGCGTGCGACAAAAGCTTTGGTTTTTACCGCAAACACAGGCGCCAATCATTATTCAACAATCACAAAACGCGGTTCAGCTGATTTTTTCCCTTTTTTCTTTCTTTCTTTTTTTTTATTCGGCGACCGATCATTTTCACACGGCCGACTGATTTATGCGATGGCTGACATTTTAATTAAACTTGTGGAAACGTTATTTTTCGACTGATGAAAAGTCCGCGTTAATAAAATCCCGCGTTCGTTCGTGACCAATTATTCATTTTATCTAATTTGTTCGCGTCTAAATTGTTTCGACGGTTCTATCGAAATAAAAAAACCTTTGAACGCCGAACTCTTCTCTGATATCATTCGACGAATAAGATGAGCTAGATGCCTGAAAGATGCGAATCGACGTAATATTTCGTCACAGAAGTCTATCGGAAATGATATTGCGCGTTATCGACGTATTTCCTTTTTACTGCTATCAAATCCGTTTCATTTTCTGAAAAATATTCTCGGAAAATGAGCGATCGAGAGCTAGGAGAGCGCGAAGTCGTTATTTCTAACTCGAGGAAGATTTAAGCGGACAAGGCAACGGATTAAAATTATACCGCCATCGTTATAATATCTCGCGTACATCGTGCAAGTTAGATGACACTCTTCGTGTTCACGCTATAAGTTTGCAAAATTATATCAAGAACTTCCGCCTCTTACATCGTTACAATAGGGATAAAAGTGTCATACTAAGATATTGTACAAGAAAGATGGAAAGTTTCTTATACAGTCTTTAAATCTCTTTCTCTTGCATTAAAAATGGGAGTTTTTTTAGTTTTTAAATTTTTTATATTTTAAATTAAATTATTTCTCTATATAAAATGTGTCTCGAAAGAGAATCGCAAATCATATGTAGATTTGCCGAATATGATAATATCTTGGTATTCGATATAATAATTAAAATATTGATTTTTAATTTTGGATATAATATGGAACATTTAAAATAATTATTTCCACAATAATTATTCTCTCTATGTTTCTCAAATATATGCTGCAGCGAGAACATAAGCTCTTCCTTTATATTCTCGATAATGACGAACTAATTATAATTCAATATGCATATTCAAGTGACAGAATTATTTGTCAATTTAAATTCGTCACGTTAATGCAACGAATTTATGCGATATTATTTGACGCAAAAATAGAATCAATTTTCCAATTATACGTTCAAAAGAGAGAGAGAGAGAAAGAGACGCAACGTTCTCATTTACACTTGCCGCTAATTGCGAAACATCCCGACTACGACAGACTCAACGCGACGACTTGGCCAACCTGTTACTCTCGGATACACTTTAGAAGCTTCCAAATTACAGGCAGATTAACGACTGACGTCGGACGAATTCGATCGCGCGTCATTTAAGAAGAAGGGGCGCAGAATACGCAGATGGGGCGGCTGCTGGGAAGGACGATTAATGCCGAGCTCCGAGTTCAATCTCGTCTATCCCGCCTGTTACGCGTGTAACTTAATTACGATCGTGTACCCGCGCCCGGTCGAGAGTCGAGACTGACGCGAAACAAATCTCCGTTCTAATCTAACAGCCGAGGCAACCTGTTACTTGGTGCTCGAAACTCTCTCGCCAAGTTATCAAGCTCGCGGCACGAGATCGACCGCGGAAACCGCGCATCATCCGCCGCTCATCATCTATCGCCTTGTTAATTGTCTCGCCAGGCGATCGCGAGCTACACAATCGGTCGTTATCGCGCAACTGCGATCTATCGCCGTTAACTTGATCTCTCGATCGTGATTTGTCGCGATTTGAAGATTGACTAAGACCTGTTTCTACCAACGTCGGTTAACTTTAACCTACGGTTAAACTATACCTTTGTCTTTTTTCAGATACGTTCTTAAAAAGAGACAAAAGATATAGTTTAACCAGAGGTTAAAGTTAACCGATGTTGGTAGAAACGGGCCTAAAAGCGTTTGCGATTGGTAATTCTTCCAAAAACTGTGTTAAATTCGTACTTTTGCTAATGGTGGATATTATGCGTTACAAAGAGAGCGAACCTTCTTCATTTTTTAAAAATCTTTTCATTACTTTTGCAACAAGTGAAAAAAATGGTATACATTAATAACAAGAATAAGTTTATAATTTTCGTAATAATGTGTAAGATTTATGTCTATTATAATTACATGCACTGTATGAGATTCTTAAAAAAAATATATATGTGTTTCAAAATATATTATAAATTGCAATGAAATCGCGTAAGCTCTTCATTAAAACTCTCTAGCTGCAATTGACACATCTTCCTTCGCAATCTTTTAGCATATTTTCTGGTTAATCCAATCTGAATACTACTATTATTCGACCGTAAATTATAACGAGATCACACCTGCATATCGATCACCAAACGTATTGTATTCGCTATTTTAATACAGATTTTATTCAATCTGTAATCCATATGGCGGATTTATAATCGAACGTATATGAATTCATCACGGTTTGTAATCAATCAACACATCTGAGAATGGACTTATAATCGAGAGCTCGTATTTTTAAAACACTTTGCTGCGTACGTTTCACAGATAGCTTCCTTAAACATATTTCCCGACATATCTTCACTGCAATCTACACAAACAGCTGTTATTCGATTGCATTCTTGATTTTGAACGTCCCTAGTACATTTATATATCTCGAAAATGGACCGGCGAAGACAGAGCGGCCGCAGTTAAATCGTTTTATACATACGATATCGCGCACCTCTGCGTTCGATTCGATCACGATCGATCTAGACCTCTAAGAACTTTGCTATAACACCAACCTGTTACTTGTCGGCAGCGCGAGCTTCCAAGAGGGGGATAAAGGGGCGCGTGTACGACCCCTCGAGCGCGCTCGACCCTTCGGCTCCCTTTCGCACGGATGCACGTGCTCTTCCGGTATTGTCCTGGCAGCGCGCCCACTTTTTCCCCTCGATAAGAACGCGGAGCGGAAGCGACCGGGGGGAAGGAGGAGAGAGGAACCGACGTTCCTCGAACGAGTTCGATATCGCGCGAGTTCGCGGAGGGAAAAAAAACGAACCGGATGTGTATGAACCGCGAACACACCCCAACGAAAGCGACCGTATCGTCAGGCAGGCAGCCCGGCTTGCACTGCCCGGGTCTGCCGTTTCTCCCACCGAAGGACCGCCACCGCTACTCTTCATCCCTCTCTCTCTCCCTCATCTCGCCCCCCTTATCAGTGTGCCGCGACAACCTCCCCCTTCTCGCCCATATCCACCGCATCTATCCGCGTTCTACAGCGAACGAACGAACGCGCGTCCTCTTCCGAAAATGCTCACCTCTCTCAACCCCACCTGACACCGCTCGGTCCGCGGTCCCCCTTTCCCTCACCCTCGCCCTAGAGTCCGCTCGGTGAACAGCTCAGAGCGCAAGCTCGCGCCCCTTACTTCCGAGGGTTAGCGGTAAGGAGCCTTCGCCTCACGGTCGGCCGATGCAGGACGAAGGACGAGACGAAGACACCGCATCGGGGGCAAACGTGCGTCGTGTCGGTGCGTATGTCGATCTCGACTACTTGTCGCGCGTGTTTTCGACAGGGATCGTTGTATATCACGTTGCGATACGGATTCGGTAGTGAATGGATATGATGTTAGCTGAATGGGGAGAAAGAGGAAGAAGCTGACATTAAATTAAATGGAATTAAAGTGATGTGAGAGCAGACACAGTAGAGGCAAAGTTTGATTATCTCTCTGTATCTGTAAATTTAGATTGCCATTATGAAATTAATTTGTTATACCTCTACAAATTCCCTTCTCTCGAAAATATATTTAAATGTGATATTTAAATATCCGAATATGTAGTAAATGTTTGAGAGAAAATGAATGTACATAATACGTTATATAATTTTACCATGCAGTTATTAATTTTTCTCCCCCCATTGTTGTACCCTCCATTTATTAATGCAAAGTTTATATATGAATAAAGGTCGACTTGTCGCACAATAAATACGTATTCGCGATTTTAAGCGGTTAATCGTACGCAAATGTTCGTTGAGGGATAAATAAATAGGTGGGTCGTGGATATAAATCTGCGTTTCTCGACTTTAATCCGAGGATCGCGAATATGAAACGATACGTAAACCAGAGTTGCCAGTGAATACACAAAGAGACGCGACATGCATACGTAACGTAGGAGCGAATCAAAAGTACACATTGCGAAATTTCGACAACATTGCGTTGTCGGTTGACGCGCTGAATCTCGTTTGCAATATTATTGCTCTATGCAAGCCGCGTACGTGAACAAACAACGTAGCTTCGTCATCGACATGTTTAATCGGAATCGCTGGAAATCGAATTGCGTCGCTGAATCTTAACTTCATTCGCGATAAATTGCGATACATATCGATACATGCGCGCGCGCGCGCGCGTTATTATATATGATCCGATGATGATATAGCATAATGTTCTTAAAATGCAGCTCGTAAATATTTCTTCTCGGACGTAAGTCCATTGAGATAAATCTATCGCAACACGAGTATGGAAAATTATGTACCTTGAAGAGCAAAGATAAATGTATATTAAGGAATCTCGCGAATCAGCTGATCGAGAGCAAGCTTGACATGTTGAAACGAGAACTCTCTCTTGATGAGAATCTAATTTTCTTCAATTATTTTTACCTTACATTTTAACAATTTTAGCCTGAGAAAAACTCAATATATAATATTTCCTTTTTAAAGCTGTGAAATTTAAAAAAAAATTTATTTTTTGCAATAATTAATCTCGTGAAGGAAAAATTCGTCAAAAAATTCATAGCTGAGGTGAGATTCGGTATCCTCCACGTGTTCGCGACACTCTCATTATCCTTCCGAGGACCACAGGAATAAGTCCTGATGAGACGTCACGCCAGCGTCACTACTACCTGATCGATTTCGCGCGCGCGGAGAGGAAGTTTCCTGGCGAAGGCTCAGGTCGGGCTCGTGCCTCGCCTGTATCCCTGCCCCTCCATTGTCCTGCAGCCCCCTCCGCTCCATTCTTGCTCGGACCGTTCCAAGGGGGTGAGCGGCGAGGAGATTTCGCGATGCGCAGGCGACGTACCGCGCGCGTGTTTCAGGACACTCCGCTTATTAAACGGTTGGGGGTGTCAGAGAAGAGAAGAGAAGAGAAGAGAGAGAGAGAGAGAGAGTTCCGGTACACGAGGAGACGCGAGCGGGAGAGAAATGGGTGAAACAGAGGAGGATGTCGAACAGTGTCGAACCAGTGCGGAAAGTTCCGTGGCGTGGAGAGATCCAGGTGAGGTTGGAGAAGCGCGACTCGTGATAGAAATAGACCTTCGACGATGATGCTCGTTATCCACGTAGAATAAAAAAAAGTCTAACAGATCTGAACTTCCGTTTCTCTCTCGCTGCAATAATGAGGGGTTGTATGGCTTTTATTCTCCCGCGTTTCTCTGTATAAAAAGATTTTTAACAGATTTTAAAGAAATTCTTCCGCGTTTGATTTTGCATTGAAATTAAAAGAGTTTAAATGAATTTGCGTAATTTTCAATAAATTGTCGATTCTAAACAACAAACGTATTATATGTTTATAATAGTATTTATAATTGTAAATGAAACGTTTAATAGTATTATATATAACATTTAATATTAATAATATAGCATATCATGTAATATTAATAGAATGCCACATTATGTATATTAAATTTACATAAAGAGATTGAGTGTTTAATTTATATATAAATAAAAAATATTGGCAATCTTTTTATTTACATGATATTAATCACAAATTGTAAGAGCAAATCCTCTTCGCTCTCGAAATATTAATTTAACTCTTAGAATAAAGCTTGAAACACCGGGAAATGCTTTCCCGGTGCAATAGCTTTCCTCTATGGATTTTATCCTAGTGAAAGTTTCCGCTGACTCTCTTTAGCGTCTGGATATCTACTGTTTCAATAATTGTGGAGAAATTGTGTTTTTAACAATTTCAACATTAACAATGGTGGAATGCAAAACCATGTTGAGGAATCCTCTTTCATTTCTCGGCGCAACTCGCTGAAAAGAATCCGTACTGCGCTTTGACCGTTGATTGTTCCATGAATTCTGGCACCGTCATTAAATTCTTACGATGCGAGAATGTCTTTGAAGCGCTACGAAATGCGCCGGCATTATTCAAGCCGCGAAATCTTGCCGGGAAAGTTGAAATAGAAACGCAAACACGTCGACTCACTTGTCTTACGAAATATATTTTATGTTTCTCGTCCATTGTTAATCTCAAAACCGTAAAGAATTGTTTGAAAAATTTGCTTTACAACATATAGATAGAGAATTTTACTTAATACTCTATTTAAATTAATATTTCAGCTTAGAATTATAGATAAAAAGATTTAAAAGAACTCAGAGAGAGAAGCTAGGATATATAATTCTCTCTCGTTAAATTGTTCTCAAAATCTTTCAAATAAATAAGAATTGCTGAAATAATAAAATGTCTTTCCATATGAGATACATAAGTATCTCATTAGCATTAAATAAATTAAGAGTTTTTATTCTTTTTCAACTTATTCATTTCGCACAGAAATATTATATTAACAAAGAATATTAATCATTGTTCTCTATATATATATGTCTCGTACGCACTTTGTAGCGTCGAGGAATTACAATGAATTCCTTCAACAACGGTCCTAAATTAATCCTTTGTGCAACTTATGCGAAATACACACACAGAGAGAGGGACAGTTTCGTATTCGGCTATGCGGTGTGCTTTGTGTGCTTTATGTCGAAGGCGGAAGTGTGCTTGCGCGATGCAGCGGATCTTACAATTGTGTCAGAAACATTCGACTACATTGCATTAATATATATACAAGACACGGATAATTAGTGATATATTCGTCACGGAAACGAAAGTGGAACATCTTCCGATCTCGCGCTATCTATTCGAAATAATCGCACGAACGAACGAACGAACGAACGATCCAAACCGCAGTTGTAGCCGATCGCGACTCATTTATATACACATCGTCCGATTAATTAGAAGAAAAAGTTCGGCCTGGTCCCGTTTCATTTCTCCTCTCGCTGACTTGTGGCAGAAACAATTTTCCCGCTCGGGAAACTTTTTCCATTAATCCGATGCCACCGATGGCACACACCAACCGGCTTCATCGGTCAAGAGTAAGCACGATTTCATCCGCTCATTTAATAGGAACCCCGATGGTGGTCCGACTTCCAAGGTCGTGCATTATCGAACAAGAAAGGAATTAAATTCTTGGAAATTTTTCACTCTCAATAGCGATTATAGTCACCGCGATTATTCTTTCCCAACGAAAATAGTAAAAGCATTCGTGAACGTTACTACAAAATTAATCAAAATCTAATACAGATTAAAATGCGGTTCATATCTTTGCAAAGATATTTAATAAAATTTTCTTTTTTGCTAAAATATAATATACACAGAATTTTAACGCAACGGATGGTAATTTGCATGAAAACTCTATAAAATTATACGAGAAACTGTATATGTATGTGTGTCAGCATAGGGACGCTTTCAAAACAAACAAAAAATAAAAATAAAAAATTTGGTCCCGCTGTCCTTTAATCTTTAAATCGTCCAAGCATAAAATCTGCACGTGTTCTTCCGTATATACGAACACGATAAATTTACAGAAATCGTCTGTTTGCATTTGCGCGGATCCAGATGAGAGACAATTATTATACTTCATTACTGCGCCAATTATAATTACTCTCGTCGAATTTAAACGAGCGCAACGTTTATTCCTGCCAACGTTTATTTCGAATATCCGAGCGAATAGAATTTTGTAGTCAAATATTATTCCGACTGTCTCCGCCCGCTCGTAACTATTTTACTTTCATGGTTTCATAATTATATCAGTACGCGAACGTTATCACATAATGTCATTTCAGTTCAGTCGCATATGCAAATTCAGCTACGCGCCGCGAAATGTTCGGCTCTCACCGAATATAATTTCTAATTTTAAGATATAAAACATTTACGGTATTTATAAAGAAATTCGAATGTTTAAGCATATTTTTGCACGGAAAAAGTTGATCAATTTCCCTTTTTTTACTTTTGTTTTCTTCTAACAATACAAATGTTCTGTCAAGTTCATTTCGATGCAGATCTCTTCGAGCACGCGCGGATGAGAATATTAAGAAAAAAATTACATGCCGTATAAATGAGACATGCGCTTTACTAATAAATAAATTGCCCCCGGAGCACCCTGGTAGAAATTGCCTTGTCGACGCCACGACACTTGTCAGCACCATGCAAGTTTGCCACGCCACAGCCTTATCCAAAAGAATTGGAAAGGTACGTATCAGGACCATGCTTGCGCCTGATACTGTTTAATCTAACCTGTTTTATAAATGCGTGACATTCATTATAAAATTGAATGGACGCAAGTCTTACTGTTAGCGCCATGCCAGGACCATGCCAAATTTTTCAAAGTTGTGGCGCCAGCGGGCAAAACGTGACGATTCGAGGATGGTGCTTACCAGCGTGCCATGCTAGCTCCTGAAATGAAGTATGGCACGCTGGTTAGTGCCATGCAAGCGCCAAATCAACATTTCTACCAGGGCAGCTTTGCGCGATTATCAGGCAATTTCGACAGCGCGGAGATAATAGCGCGACGCACGTGCCTTCGCACACGAGGGTGATTCAATTTCCCGGTAGATCCCTACGTTGGAGTAGGAAAAAGGAGTATCGAAGGACGATGCTGCCTGCATCATCCTCCCGCATCATAATCCGCGGCAGGATTATCGCGAAAATTGAACTAACTATGCGATTACACGGAGACGGGACCTTCTCACCCCTATCCTCCCTTAGACGCTAAACGTCCGCGTTGCATCTTTCGCGTTGCAGCTTCCTCCTCCGGCAGCCGCGAAGGACATGTCTCCTGCGTCTCAGGAGATGAGAAATTAAAAGGGGCGGGAAGTGGCGGCGCAGCGAGTAATGAAGAAATCCTCCTACGCGACAGCAAATCTATCCCGCACTTCGTGTTGGAGTGTCATTGAATTAACATGCGCTCGACGGTGTAATAGGAATATTTGAGTCGGGCGTAATTTTGGAAACGCAAGCTCATTAATTTCGCAAATCGAAATGCTCAATTATAGACCAAGCTGTACTCGAAATAGCATAGTCGTTATTCTCAAATCGAGCGTTTATTTCAAAGATCATTATTTGATCAAGTTGCGTTGATGAATCTTTTTTTTTTTTGGTAAAATTAATATTTTTATCTCGTGTTTGGGAGATTTATTAAAACGAATGTAAGCTATAACGAACAATATCTATGATTTATAAACATATATCTTCTAATTGTTACACTCATAATTACACTGAGAGAATTTTCTCTTAGAATTTATCCTGAAAATCATGGTAATCGTGAGACAATATGGTATGGAAAGAATTTTATGAGAATTACTCTGATTAATATTTATCATAATAAAAATAATAATATCTATCACAATAAAATATAAAATGTTTGATTAATTTTACTAAACTGCATAAATATTAATCAGAGAAATTCTCTTAAAATTCTTTCCATATTGTTATACCATATTGTCTCACGATTACCATGATTTTCAGGGTAAATTCTAAGAGAAAATTCAGTGTAGAAAAGAAATGTTTAACTTGCAATGCTCGTGTGTGTGTGTCTTTAATGATATTAAGATATATTCCTTTTAAATGTCATGGGATATGATCAATGATCAAGTAATTGCAATGTAAATTGCAGTTAGAGTAATTTTACGACCCGTTTAGCACGCACATGACGTCGAAAATGATTATTTATACAATACACCGCCGACATCTGTCAGTCGGTTAGTTCGACTGACGTGCGCTCGTTTACATTGCAAACATCTTGCACTGATCACCTTGACCCTTTTGCATTCACCTTGGCAAAGTTTCGCGCAAACTCATATGTCTCTCTTTCTCTTTACATCTTCTCTCCCTTCCTCATTCTCTCTCCCTCTGCTTTTCTTCTGTCTATATTTTTCATGTTTCTTTTTCTTTAATCTCCAAAGTTATATCGTGCGTATGTGTTCCAAAATTGACATTAGATATGTGTTGCGTGTGATTTGTCTCATTTAATCTTTACCGATTTTTCTTTATTAACAGCGATAAATGAATTTTTGAAGAAAATATCCGAATATCTAAATAAAAATATCTAAATGTTCGAATTTGCGTTTATAAATAATTTTAAATTACGCAATGAAGCACAATATTACGAACTTCTCTATGTCTACATATATAATTTCTCTCGTCAATTACATTAAATCACAACAAGAACTTGTTGAATTATATGACGCGTAAATATATAATTAATAAACTTTTGAAAAAGTACATTACAAAAAGAAATCAAATTACTTTTCCTCTTTTTTTTTTTTAAAGATCTTTTAAAAGATTGCTCCAAACTAGGTCATGCGGGCTTATTGGCTATCGGGCTATTCATGGACGCGACAGAAAATCACAGAAAATCGGGAACGGAACACTTTTACGTCCTTCGAAACACGTGCCGTTCAATTCTAATGTCGATTGAACCGGGGATTAAACCGGCGCGTGAAGTTCTCCAAGACAACGGCTCGATCTCTGAAATGAGTTAAGAATAACTTCCGTGTTAATAAGTAAAGCACGAAAACTTCTCCGCGCACAGAAGTGGTTCGCGTGCTTGTCTCTATCCAGGTTTCTTGTCCAGGGAAAGCTAAAGGACATTTCCGGGTGCGTGGTAATGGAGATCGATTTGACGTAAGCGACACGTGTACGCGATTATGAAAAAATGACCAACGTTGATTGCGATTGAAACGAAGATTAATAATGATTAGATCTTTGCAAAGTAATAATTGAAAAATGTTTTGCACATTTAAAAAATTTTTGTTTTACATTTTTCAGCCCACTCAAATTAATTTCTCCTCAAAATGCAAATATTATAATTAGTATTTTGTATTTATTTCTAAAATATACGGCAATTTAGAGAGACAATCTTACGAAGTAAGAGTTTCGAAACTTTAATATCTAAATAATTTATTCGTCATTTTTCTTTTTTTATATATTGCCTCTTAGATTCTTTATATTTTGCTGTCTTTGAATAGATGAAATCGTCTAAAAAACATACCGACATTGATTTATAATTTAGATTGCCCTTTTTTAATAAGTTATCCATTCGCTACCCAGCAATCGATATATTTTTATAAACGTTATGATGTTCGCGATACCATATTGCCGGAGTAAGATTGGAATTTAATGGTTACCGATGATAAACTTGGCACAGTATCTAACGCGCACATCTTGAGAGAATCTCGTTTAGATTTCGTCTATATATAGAGATAGGATCATACATTATTTAGAGATAAGCCAGCTTACATATTTGTGCATTATTAACATATTCGTAAATGCCAACGGGAGACGCGATAATAATTAAACAATCACTACGGTCGTAATTGGTATTATAATTATATCCGATAATAAGTCCGTTAGAGCAGTCCCAATTTTAATTAATCCTCTCTCGCGTACCAAGCAATAACTGTTTCGAGTATGAATATTTATTCTTAATTATCATTCGCTACGCTCAATTAATTCTACTACTATTTTATCTTAAAACGTTGACTTTTAATGTAGAAATCGAGCTTGCATCAGCTGTGATGAGAATAATAAAGATTCGAATTGTGAAATATAAAGAGAAACTAACTGCGCGACAATTGCTACAATCGATAACGCTTTTCTCATAAGCCAGCTCGTGATTTGGTGACACAGGCACATTTCGTCGTCGTCGAAACCCGTATCACACGATATCGCGCATTATCATAGATATTGGCCAAGGGCTTTAGCTTCGGGGCTCCGGAACGCGTTAACAGTTCTCATAAATAAAAAATATCGTTTCCGCGGCATGAAATCCGCCGCTGATGGAGCGGCACCTTCGCCAAGAGTATATTCGCCGTTGTTGCTCCTCAGCCCCCTTTCTCATTCTTCTCGTCCTTTCGAAATACGCGAATTCTTCCGCTTTACGCTCGATACGATCGTAGTGCCACTTATACGTTCTCTATACATTCTCCGATGCTACTTTGACATCGAAGAAGTCGTTACTTCCTCGATGCAACTTTCCTCTATGGACTTTATATCTTCCAAGTATATAACATATGAACGCGTGATGATATTTTCAAACAAAGGTCTAGAGTTCTTCGTCTAACACATCATCGGCGTACGATGATAAGATTGTGCAAATAAAGTATATCGAGAAAGAATGCGTGTATATAAATTTGTTAACTTTATAGAAGATATAAAAAATTTGTGCAGTGCATTAAATTTACTTGTGTTCGGAAGAAAACACGAGCGCACATATTCTTTTTTTTTCTTTTTCTAAAATTACTGTTCCTTTAATGAGATACATTTTTAGCAAGATAATGTATTCAGAAATATAATAAATTATTTTTTATAAGCAAATATTCAAACAATAGAAAACTAATATCTATATTATTTGTATATATATCATTATGATGTCAGTCACTAAAATATATTAATATCTTATAACAGCATATCTAACGTGTATAAAAATGGATTTCTGCCAGTGTTAGTCTTTATATTGGAAAACAGGATAAATTACAATGTCTTCCAGCACATTGCGCTCGATAATCCCTTCGATTTTCTCTTCTTCGTCGGTAGTTTAAAAGTCGATCTTTGCTATCGTGAAATCGTAGGAAAAAAAGTGAGAGAAAGAGAGAGAGAGAAAAAAGGGCCGCCATATATATATATATATATATATATATATATATATATATATATATATACTATAAATGAGATAAAATAAGCCGCTTTCTTTAGCTGTCGAGAATAATTTCGTAGAAAATTTTCGAGAGGAAAACAAATTTCTCGACGCTACCCGTGGTCCACGTCTATACGAATCAAATTGAATAATAATCAAGCGGAAATGGGAAAATTAGATCAAAATTTCCTAACTCTTTCTCTTTTTCAAAGGCAATGATATCTGAAAAGAGCGTGCGAGCTTTATACTTAGTTAGCTTCGGCGAAACTTTCGCAATGCGATTCGGGTGGCGCGCCAACTTCATCGTGAATCATTCTCCAGGTCAGCTTTCGCGTGGGTGATACTAGACTAGTAATGGAAACTCGCTGCACTACATACAGCAATATTTCATCTACTCTAATGGAATAGTACAGGGATTTCGTATTATTCTCATGGCGATAATATAAGTGCATGCGACGCATAATTGAGAGAATTTTTACTATATATCGATTATATGTATGCGCGCATACGTAATTATGGCGCAATTAATTATCCATTTAATAATTCAGTTAATTATATGCGTTATTAATCAATTACTTATTTAATTAATGACGTATTCTCATCTCCTATCTGTCTCGTTCAATAGGGTCGCGCTAACCGCATTGTTCCTCACATGACGCAATTTTATCATACAATTATTTTGAATTAATATAACATCCTACTAATAGACAGCTATAATTTGTCACATAAAACATTTCAGTCATGATAAAGATATAATTTCCGCTAATTTATATATGCGATAAATTGCCGACTGATTTAACTATAATATTGCGATAGATATCGCAATAATTTGATTAGCGAGAAAGCTTGTTTAATATAATATATATTTTTTAAATAATCTTTTCAAACAATTATAATTGCAATTAATTTTAAGACAGGGGATAAAATTAAATGAATAAAATTAAATCTGCAATAGTTGTAACTATAATATTTTCTGCGAAGCTGCGCATGAAGAATAGGAACATAAAATTTTTTTTCTTTATATCAGATTCAACCTGATTCTGTATAGGGACACAGTAAAATAGGAATTTATGTTTGTACTTATTAATTTTAGAGAACATTTATAGAAGTTTGTTGAACAATTTTTTTACGTACACAGTTGAAAAATTTGTGTTAAATTTAACAAATATCACCTGTCCCAAACAGTCCACAGAAATTTTTGTGTTAATTTAACATAATACGGATATGTTAAATGGTGACACGAATATTGTGTTAATATTTTAACATAAAATAAATGCAAACTTCAAATAAACTTAAAATAAATTTTGTGTAAAATTAACATAGTTTTAATGTAAAAATTAACTAAAAAAATTGTTAATTTTACATTTTATCACCCCCACTTATATTATAAAGTAAAATTAACATTTTTTTTCTGTAAATTTTAACAGATAAATCTTGTCACTAATAATACGGAACATATTTATTGTGTAAAATTAAAAATAGATATACATTGTGTTATTTTTACACTTTTTTTTAGTTGTTTTAATAATTTAACATTTGAGTCCAATTAACATAACAGCAATATGTTAAATTAACACATGAATGTGTTAAATATTTAACACAAAAATTTTAACGGGGATCGTTTTTAACAAGAAAACACATTTTCCAACTGTGTATATCATATTCTGTATAGTACGAACTTCGATAAATGATATTATTTGAAATATATATAAACCTCTCAAAAATTCGATTTTGATTCAGATATTTCGATGATCAATTTAAAAAAAATGAATCTATTAACAAATGGTTTCATTTTTCTCGTAATGGAAATAGAGCATAATATGTATATGTATCGTAACTAAAAAGGAGGTATCGAATGAATTATTAATGCGTAAGAATAAACCGTAAGAATTACTCTGAAATTTTCAGTTTTGTATGCTAAAATGAAAGAGGCATTTTTCGTTTAAAGCTAAAATTTAATTTTCAACGGCGAACTTTGTTACCGCGAAATCGATAATAGGTTGCTCTGTGCAAAGAAATATTCGTTGAATTATTAAAATAAAAATCCTCATGCATACGCAAATCTTATATTCTACGGGCTCATGCTGTGGCAATTTCTAACGGGAGAAACATAAGAAAAGTAATATCTATCAACAAAAAAAGCCCCTCGGTTTACTTATTGAACGAATAAGAAAATCGAAATTGGTGATCAAATTTTATTCTCAATTGATCTAATCGAGAAACACATATGATCGCGTAAAAATACGTCGGGAATCAATTTCTAAAAGTGTACGCGAACATTTTATCGACAAGTTTGCCTGCGAAAAATTATGCGAATTTCCGAATATTTAACAACTGGATGATATAAGTAGACAAGATTATATTCTCTATGAATTATAATTCAACCATGAATATGTGTAGCCTAGCATCATATCGAATATATTGCATGTTGTGACATGAAAATTGCGTTCGGATAATCCGAAATGTTGATGTTACGCGAACAATAAACGTAGAAATCCGATAGAACTTGTTATAATTGGAGCGTTGTCTCGAAACGTTGATTCTGAAAATGTTAATAGACATAGCGACATAGTATATACGCTTTTGCTACAAATCCGTAAATCGATGCGTTATTATGGTATCACGCGGCCTCGCATCAAATAGACGAGAACGGACGAGATAAAATTCGCACTATAGCACGGTGACGTTAATCATGAATTTCAAAATTAATTTCATATCACTATTGAATTATAATTATTGTGCAGCGATTATGCATATTCTTGCGAATACGCGATTACCTGATTATTTTATCCAAAAGAATTAACTACAGAAAACATTATTATCACTCTATATACTTAACAAACTTTTTTTTTTCCCTTCAGGAAACCTTTATGTATTTTAGATGCAATATAGAATCGTGTAAAAATATAAATATAATAAATCGATTTGATGTTTGTCTTTTCTGTATCGCGATTATGAAGATATGATTCAAGTAATGGCGTGTATTTCTTTAAAGTGCTAAAAAACATAGTAACATGATATTCAACTAAAAGAAAGTTTATGAAGTTAATTTACTGGAGCAAGATAACAAAACAAAATATTGCGTCGTAAAAATTTAGTTGAAAAATTATAACGCGCATGACCTATAAAAATAGCATACACTATTATTCTTGATAACACTTTTTTTAAGAGGTAATAAAATCTGAATATATCTGTAATAGAATTTTAAGAGATGCGTAAAACGCGCGGAAATGACACGGGCGAGAGAAAGAGAGGATGAGGGGATGTTTTAACATCGAAATGTCACACGAGGGTGCCCGTAATTCTTTCGTCAAGATCACAAATCAGTCAGGGACAAGCGGAACATCGTATAAAATAAAGTGTGCGCTCATAAATTCACCGAAATGGATGAGATACTCGTACCATTTTCGGACCGGACGCAGTACGTTCGGATGCAGATTGCAAGAGCTTAACGTATGTCGAAGCATTGATTTTTCGCTAACGAGCACACTGCAATTCCACAACGAGTTCGAACAATGAACATGTTAGTGCGTGCTGATCATTGAAAAAAATTGGATTCCTGCTGTTTTTATCAAATTATTCATATTTAATTCACCATGCCCTCTCTGCCACGTCAACTTCAAATTAATCTTTCATCTAACATTTTATTTTATGTAACTGTCACATGTATTTTCCGCAAAGTGCAATTCTCTTTGAAAAATCAGTATGTAATATTCGATTATTTATAAAAATCATTATTTGCTAAATATGTACACAGAACATTTTCTCTTAAAATTTACCCTGAAAATCCTGGTAATTGTGAGACAATATGGTATGGAAAGAATTTTGAGAATTTCTGATTAATATTTATCACAATAAAAATAATGTCACAATAAAATATAAAATATGTTTGATTAATTTTACTTTGCAGTTTAGTAAAATTAATCAAACATGTTTTATATTTTATTGTGATAGATATATTATTATTTTTATTGTGATAAATATTAATCAGAGTAATTCTCATAAAATTCTTTCCATACCATATTGTCTCACGATTACCATGATTTTCAGGGTAAATTCTAAGAGAAAATTCTCTCAGTGTAAAAATAAAATGATTTGCTAAATAGATACACAGAGAGAATTTTCTCTTAAAATTTACCCTGAAAATCATGGTAATCGTGGGACAATATGATATAGAAAGAATTTTATGAGAATTTCTCTGATTAATATTTATCACAATAAAAATAATATCACAATAAAATATAAAATATGTTTGATTAATTTTACTTTGCAGTTTAGTAAAATTAATCAAACATGTTTTATATTTTATTGTGATAGATATATTATTATTTTTATTGTGATAAATATTAATCAGAGTAATTCTCATAAAATTCTTTCCATACCATATTGTCTCACGATTACCATGATTTTCAGGGTAAATTCTAAGAGAAAATTCTCTCAGTGTAAAAATAATGATTTGCTAAATAGATACACAGAGAGAATTTTCTCTTAAAATTTACCCTGAAAATCATGGTAATCGTGGGACAATATGATATAGAAAGAATTTTATGAGAATTAATATTTATCACAACAAAAATAATATCACAATAAAATATAAAATATGTTTGATTAATTTTACTATGCAGTTTAGTAAAATTAATCAAACATGTTTTATATTTTATTGTGATAGATATTATTATTTTTATTGTAATAAATATTAATCAGAGAAATTCTCATAAAATTCTTTCCATATTGTCTCACAATTACCATAATTTTCAGAGTAAATTCTAATAAGAGAAAATTCTCTCAGTGTAGAATGGATAGAAGAGATTCAATTTTAATCGAAATTCTAAAATAACCATCGCTCTGATCGCTCTCTGTTCAATTATCGTTCAGTGCGAGGAATTGGATACGCAAGTGTGTATTCGTGAAATGTGTCTATTTAATATATCGCTGGCGCGTAATCGTAACGTCAGTTGCTCCGCGGGAGAGCTTAGCGAGAGATCCAATTGAAAATTTATCCGAGCCGTCTAATCCACTCGCGAACCGACTACCGATTGTACGTCGAATTTCAATGGCGGATCGCTCGCAATCTATCGAATTCCACGCGTGCACGTCGTTATTAACGTACCGAGTGAAGTACGTGAGAGCGCAACGCGCACCGGCTGTCAGCCTCCTCTCGAAAAGGAGCAGTCGATCGATCAACGACAACGACGACGAGCATATTACAAATACAACTACTGACAGTGAATAGACTATGTACTTTCTGCACAATGCCCTATTATATCGCAAGTAAATGGATCGTTTCTAAGCACCGTATCGCTAATCAAATCGACGTATCTTCTATTTCGATGCTTCATCGATTGCAAATTGCGATTAAATCTCTTTTTAAAAAATGCGCTCACTTGTATGACTAGAAATTCCTGAGCTCTTTTATTCTTTGTAATAATTATTCTCGATTTAATGATTTACTTTAATGATTTGTGCATTGAGATAAATACGACTTAATTTTTTAATGCTACACAGAGAGAATTTTCTCTTAGAATTTATCCTGAAAATCGTAGTAATCGACAATATGGTATGGAAAGAATTTTATGAGAATTTCTCTAATTAATATTTATCACAATAAAAATAATAATATCTATCACAATAAAATAAAAAATATGTTTGATTAATTTTACTATGCAGTTTTTCATAAAATTCTTTCCATACCATATTGTCCCACTATTACCATGATTTTCGGGGTAAATTCTAAGAGAAAATTCTCTCAGTGTAGAACTGTTATTAAAATATAGCGTTCAAATATAGTATCCTTTCAATTTTTTTTAGATACGAAAAATTATATTTTGTACTCTATATTTTTGGTTTTCTAATTTATAATCTCTTTTCTTTTTTTATGTAACATTCAATCTAGCTATATATTAGCTTTATTATTCAGTTAATAAATTAATAATTTATAAGTTGCGATATATTTAACATAGTGATAATAAGTATAAGGCATCTAAAATAATATATAATACTATAATAATATAATATGCTAATAATGTGTTTTTAGAAGCCAAGAGAGTTTGTAAAGTTTTACCTTGTGTACTCAGATGGTCTTTGCCAAGATGTGTCAAAATACAAACCAGTTGACGTAAATTCTCTGCAATATCCTGAATGAATCTGCTGCCAAACTCTTGCTAACATCTTGCTTGCTAAAAATTTAATTAATATCAGTTATTATAAAATAATAATCAGATACAGATGTGCATGATTGAGATTTTCTACTTTTCATATTTTAAATCAAAAAGATATCGATAAAAGAACTTCGATAGATGCGATAGATCGATAGAGAGAACTTCGATACTTAAGATACTCAAGAGATGTAACCTTAATATTGAAATATATTAAAAATGACATTTATGAAATAAATTACAAAAACAAATCGAATAGAGAGAGAGAGAGAGCAATATTAAGGATCAATTTTTCGATAAATTATAGAAACGGAATTCCAAATTTTATCCCAGAGGAATTTTCATCCAAAATATTCGATTAAATTATCTGTGTAATTTTGTCTATTAATTCTACTATAGTATAATTTTATTCATTTATTCTATATGCAATCATTCAACGAGCAATCTAAATGACTTAAGGCACTCCAAGAGCAATTAAACAATATTGTTAAAATGCAGTTTATATACGTACGATTAAAAGCAAGCTTCGTTTTATTTGTTTTATCCAAACTCGAATCAATATCGAACATGATGAGACCGATGGTCGCTTGAAACTATTTCGTTGCTTCGTGTATTATGCACAGTCGTCGCTGCGAGAGAGAGGGCAGCAGGCAGCAGTGCATTACATCGTGCTGCGTGCTAGATTGCGAAGTCGTGCAATGTGTAAAAGAATCTAAAACGAGCGGTAAGCTTCTTTTATCGTACATGTAAATTGCAGATTTTAATCTTATTGTAAAATGCTCCTAGAGCGTAGCATAATTAATATCTTTACATAATTGCCATATGGATAGAATAACTAGAAAGTTACACACAAATAACTTAACCTAACTTAACCTAAAAATCCTTAGCTTAGAAATTCTTTTGCAAATGAAACTTGGAAATTAATTAGAATTATCTTTCTATAATTTACGAAAAAATTGATTGTTATTTATTTATTTATTTTTATATATTTATTTCATGGGTAACACATTTCTTTTCATGTACACATTATCAAAGTTCTTGTACTCTATATGTATTATTAGACTGCAACATAAGTTTTATATTTATTATTTTAAAGTATGAGAATATTCATTATTTTTTATACAGTTTATAATATTTAAAAATATATTTGAAATCAGTTTCTAAAATACATATTGCAAATCAATTTAAGTTAATAAACTTGAATAAAAATTTGTAACAAAAATATGACATAAGATCTCGCAAGTAAAAGAGTTCTTTTTTGTCTTGCAGATCTTGAGACCAGCCCAGAATTCAATTGGCAAGAAGAGGAACCGATATTTACATTATAATTTATCAGAAACACTAGTGCGTGGAAATGGGAACGGGTGAATGATTTAAATTGAGCATTCTATATGGTGGGTTTCTTTTAGTTTAAATGAAATTAATTATTTTGTCTACAGATAACCAACATGAACAAAATCAAAATATGCCAAAAGTTGACTTGTTAAAAGATGCAGGGAAACTCAAATTTACAGATATAATTTATATGAAACGCCTAGAGGAGCAAAATCTACAAAGAGCAACAATAGTACAAGGATATCGTAAATCCAATAATCGCGTGGCTTTTGCCTTAGCCCTTGGAGCCATTGGGATTTATACGTATACAATATGTTCGGTTAAACAGGAAAAATTCTTAGACGATTTTGAGGAGCCAGAAAAAACGATCGAGAAAACTAAATAAAATAATTTGTTTTTAAATACAAAAATTTCTAGCTTCTTATAAACTTTGTTTGCATAAGCTTGTATATAATAGAGTTTATGAAGTGATATTTTTCTTCTCAAAGATATTCTATAATTAATTTACAAGCATTATATGTTAATTTATAATACAAAATTAGTATTTGAAAATGTCTACTCCACGATTGCCACCACTTCCAACTATTCGAGATATATTAAAACTGTACCGATTGAATGCTGTGAAACGTTTGTCTCAAAATTTTCTTCTAAATCCAAAGTTCATCGATAAAATCATAGCGAAATCAGGACAACTCACCGGGAGCCAAGTATTAGAAGTTGGTCCCGGTCCAGGTGGATTAACTCGATCTATCATAAGACGGGTTCCGAAACGATTAGTACTCGTGGAAAAAGATAACAGATTTAAGCCAACTTTAGAGATGTTAGCGGACTCATTTCAAGCGATTAATGGAAAAATGGACATAATATACGAGGATATCATGAGAACAAATATAGAAAGTTTATTCCCAATGGGAGAAAAAAGAAATTGGGATGATAAAGCTCCGGATATCTATGTCATAGGCAATTTACCGTTTAATATATCGACACCTCTCATAATTAAATGGCTACACGCGATAGCCGAACATCGCGGACCTTGGGCATTTGGTAGAACGAAAATGACATTAACGTTTCAAAAGGAGGTAGCCGAACGTTTGGTGGCTGAAGCCTCAGGCCATCAACGATGTAGATTATCGGTAATGGCACAAGCTTGGACGTTTCCAGTACTTCGTTTTATTATACCTGGTAATCCAATGACTTTACTCCGCACATTTACATAATTTCATTTTATGAATCTTTATTTACGACTCCTAATTTGTATTTTGCAGGCACAGCTTTTGTTCCACGACCAGATGTCGATGTGGGAGTAGTATCGTTTACGCCATTGGTCAAGCCGCGCACACAACATGATTTTAAACTGTTTGAAAAAATAACGAGGCACGTGTTCAGCTTTAGACAAAAGTACAGCATACGATGCATCGAGTAAGTTTATTTTTTTTTCTCTAATTTATATCTCTCTAATTTTTATCTATTTATATCTATTTTCTAAACTTATTTATATCTCTTTTTATCTATTTATATCTATTTTCTTAATTTATATCTCTATTGCAATAATAAATAAAATTAAGATGAATAAAGTTTTTGTGTTATTTTCTGTTTCGCAGGACTCTATTTCCATTGGATTGCCGCAAGGAGTTAGGTCTGATGATGTATAAATTGTCTGATTTGGATCCAACGCTTAGGCCCACGCAACTTACCGTAGATGACATCGACAGACTAACGACCGCTTATAAATACCTAGTGGAAAAACATCCGGAGATCGGTTTATACGAATATCGCGCGTCTCGCCGTTTGTTAACACTAAAAAATACGAAAAACATTGAACTTCAGGATTATACGGAAATGCCGGAAGAAATGAATATCTAACCGAGCTGGTTTATATTCAGAAACACACAAACGTATCATTTAAATTTTATTAAATCGCAGATTTGTAACGCAGCAGACTAATTTGTTACAATAAATTTCGATTATAGAATTGTGAAAACTTTCTCTGTAAATATACATTTATATACATGTACGATACTATGGCTTAGTTAATTAAATAAAAATATAGTACAATGTACAGTTTGCATTTTTTTTCTTGTGTTAGACGTAGTAAAAATACTGTTAATTGTCTTCAAGAAGGGAATTGCAGAGGAGAGAAAAAAAAAGATGTATCACTAGTTTTACAAAATTTCTCAATACTCACTGATTGTGTACGAGATAGTATTTATTACATTTTCTCTCCTTTGATACTGCTGATTCACACGAATATTATTCTTCGATACTATTAATTTGCAAACCCTATTACCTCGGATCTAATACAATCTATCCTAGTATTGTCCTTTTAACGCGCGATACTGCGATAAAAAGAATCGAAGATGGAAAATAAATGGTAAATAAGGATCTTAATATCCGTAAATAATCTGCGAAAGGAAAAGTTGTTACCCAATACACCGGTCAATATCACAGCTACTCGTTTTTTTCTGAAGGATATAATTATAGATATTAAATAATTCTATGCATATACGCAGAGACATGTATATATGAATACTTAGAATTAGTCATTAGGAATCATCGATGGAATCGTGCGCGACTCGGCGCCACGTAACATTCTAATTACAGTGACATAGGAAACTCAAGTTTCTGCAACGTACTGTAATAACTGAATACAAGTGATTATACCTGAATTCGATGAGAACTAGACTTACGTGTTGCTCGTCGACAGTCGTACGTCGATGAGCCAAGGAAATCCTTTGGTCCAGCGCGTTCTCTCTTTTTCTCTCTCCAAAAATTATTTGTTCACCTGGAGATCATGTACACGAATTCTTGTAATTGTTTAAGATGTTTATGCCGTTGGAAATACTCTATCTTTAATAAAAGCGCACGACACATGCGAATAATGTCGCGTTTATTATATTCTAAGCTTCTTTCTTTTTCGTTAATTTCTTGCTACACCGCAGATCATGATGTTGGGTAGAGCCCCTCGACGTTTACGCCAAGCACCGAGGGACTGTGCGTGAGCCTGTAACGTTCTGCACCATCTTTTCGTTCTTGCGCCGTCCTCTGCCTGTAATAATATATATAAATTAATTTGTCATTTTTATTCTCATTTTATCGATAATTTTCTGCTTCTGCGTAAGTATCTTACTTTAAATATAAACGTCTCCTTAGAAGACAATTCCTGTATTTCGAAATAATCTTCGAGATCCGTTTCACAGCACACTATACATTTATCGAGATATAGCGGCTCCTGAAATAATGATAATGATAAAGAATGTAGATTCATGATTATTAATTAATCATTAAACTATTACGAAAAAAAATTCCAACGTGAAATATACGATGACTTACACGTAGTAAAGAATATCGTCCAAGTTTCTCTTTGACCAGAAGTAAAGTAGCTTCCTTAATGCCTATATGCTTCGGAAAGAGCGACTCGTCGTTAAATTCAGGATACTCGGCATTCGGCTGAAAATGTGTGAATTTTATTTATCTTGTATACAAAATTAGATAGAAAGGATTGATAATATATATACCTTGCCGTTTGTGACAAGCATGGCAGTGACAGGTGCAAGTTTGACAGTTCGACCGCGTCTCCAATTATTATCAGTCGGCTGAGCTACCAGAAGACGTCCTTCGAGAACAAATCTAGCTTCCTCGTGAGCCCATTCCAAAATCTCGACGGCCATCTAACAAATTATTTTATATTATCAATAGTGAATGATTACAAACATTTTACGCATACATACATATATACAATTTAAAAAAATATATTTTTTTTAAATTGTTTCAGAATTAAATACATAAAATAAAAGAAATTTAATTTTATTACCTTCCTCAACTTGATATTCACCACATCCTGTTCGCCGATAGACCGTCTGCCATTCTGAATAATCGATATTCTCCTCCATAATTTCGTCGACGTAACATCTTTTGCTTCCTATTAATTAAATAAACAAATTAATATACATATATCTTTTCATGAAATTATTTTTTACATCATATTACACAATATACTTACAGCATTCATGTGTTCCAAATGTAACTCGATGTTCGTTTGAGCTTGCTTAAGTCTCTTCTTCGCTTCTTGGATGTCGGGCCGAACAGAAGGCGTTGCTTTGAGCAAACGTGCCAGTAAAAGGGGATATTTCGTAACTCTTTGGACAGGAACCTGAGAAAACATTTAAAAATAAGATAAGATTATCTCTCTTTTCTAATTAGAATATTAATATCAAATATATCTAATAAATAGAATCAGAAGATTACATGACGTTACCATTAAAAAGGAGTTCAGATTCATTCTTCGCAAAACTGTGTTCTCCATTTGAGAAACCCTGAGGAAAATACGTAAAAGCTCCTTTTCCTTTTCCAAGTTTTGCAATAATAAACTGGCGCTGCCTTGACGCGTGCAATAGCTCTCGAAAGCATGAAGCATCCTCTCCGACTCGAGGAAGATCTTGCCCAGGTCCACCGTCAGAAGATCCTCGTCTCCGGATTCCTACGGAATCAAAGAAATCATAAACGTAAACGTAAGTTGCAAACGTCAAACTCTCTTTCAACATATATAAAATCTAAAAGTAAAATAAATTCTTCGCGCGACTCTTTACCTGAGCGAGTTCCACGCTGTCCTTTAATTTGTCGGCCAAAACGACATTGTGCTCAAGCAGCTCCTCGACATTTAGAAAGATCGCCGACAGTTGCTCCGACGTGAGGAGGCCCGCTCTCAACATCGGTCGATGGAATTCCTCGAGGATGATCTGCAGATCTCTGCCGTACTTTTGTTCGGTCTCCACAATTTCTGTGATAATCTCCTTCCGCTCCGCACGCTTCTTCGAGCACTTCCGGCAGACGAAGGGTGCGTAAACCACGCCACTGGAACAGACAAAGTAGAAATGTATCTATATACGATATTCGGATTGATTAATAATAATAATAATAATAATTTAAAGAGAATTTTATCAATGTCGAATGAGAGTGGAAATGCAATCCAACGTAGAGCTCGCGATCGAATTTGTATGTATAATCCGTGATCGCAGATGAAAGTGGCTGTCGCGTGCAACAGACACAGGCATATCCCATTATCCATTCATCAGACATCTCAACCGCGTTCTTCGATAACGAAGAACTTTCGCTCGCAGGCGAATAAAATCGATAGCGAGAGAGAAAGTCTGGCCCACTGTCTCTAGCACTTGTCGCGTAATCTAAATTAGATATGTACATCGATAGAGAAAGAGAGAGAGAGCCCGCGTTACCTCACTTCGTTACAGGCACAATCAAAAGGTATAAGAAATGGTTACAAGAAACGAGTCGATTAATCACGGTTTTGAAGAATTCGGCTGGGCATTAATTCAGAAGGAAGAAGATGTTCCCCCCCGATTAATTTCTCACGAGAGAAGAATCGGTGTTTAGATTACTATGACGGATGCGGGTGACTCGACCGCGAAAAGTTCATGACCGTAACGAAACGACATTCGTTCCTCGATCCGCGAGATTGCACCTCCGAGAGGTCGAAATAAGCAAGACGACGTTTTATTCGAGGATTCATATTTTGTTCGAGAGGCGAAACGAGCGAATTCCTCGCAGTAAACCGAATCTCTCACGATCGAAACCCGGCTGGCCGTGGAAGTCGCTCTTCGACTGAGGATTCCGAACCGTTATATCCTTCCCTTCTCGGATCATCAAGCGCTATCTGCGCTCCGGCTAAGAGTGATAACAGTTTACGATTTACGCGGATGTCGAAGCGCATTAAAAACGAGTTCAGGAACGTTCGTTGGCGTTGATTTTGCGACTCGAACGGTACGTGAAAAGCTATAAAGACGAGCTGAAGCTGGAACGCGAGAGCGCTGTATCCATCAAGATTTCGCTTATTAATGTGTATCACTCGTGCGTTAAATAATATACCGTCGCGCGCGTAAGACAAAAAAGAAAAGAAGAGCGAGAGAAAGAGAGATAAACAAAACCGTTAATCACACGCGCGCGCGATCGTTTCTCGCGCACATATACATATTTTGCCAACGATTATTTATATAATCCTATAAGCTGCATAAATTCTTACGGTTTCGGAATAACATCTTTATACGAGATATGACACGACTTTCCAAGTAAATTGCACAATTAGTGGCGTGATCTTTAACCGTGACAATAAAGACGCGATTTTGTTGAGATATACATTCTTCCCGTGTACATATCGAACACATATCGAAATAAATATTACACATGTAATGGTCTCAATCGTTGATTCCAACTCTTGCGATCTACCTGTCCGTTATCAGGGGATCCAGTCGCTGCTCGCAATCCTCGCACAGCTTCGCAGTACCGGAGATCACCTGTGGCATCCCATTCAGGAGGCTTCCCGGACCGGAAGAGACGTTGTTTCCTGTCCTCCAGCGTCTCGCGACACCGCGAGTGCTGCTGGCTTGGCTGCTCTCGGACCCGACCCCGCTGTCGGTTCTCTCTATGTCGACCGTCCTCGACTGCGCGAAAACAATAGGAAAAATCCTCATATTAGATTAACGAGAAAGATTTGTATAAGTCATATTAAACTATCTAGAGATCTCTCTGAAATCTTGAAAAAAAACTTTTTGCAGAATTTTATTCATCGATTAATAATTCGCGCTAAACTCACCTTCAACGTCTCTGGCGAGCTCGTCAGGATGATGTTGCACTCCTCGCTGCTGTCGGACACATTGGAGATCTGCGAGCTTTTGGAACTGAGATCACCCAGGCTCGTCTCCTTCTGCTCGTACAGAGCCTCCAGGTCTCTCTCGGCGTCATCTTCCTCGTCCTCGTCCTCATCCTCGTCCTCTTCCGCGGGACGTGTGCGATCTTTGGAGTCCATCAGAAAGTTCAAGAGCTCGAACTTTGTGGAGATGTTGGTCTCGTCCTCGAGCGACGTCGACATCTTCTTGAAAAAATCTTCGGGACTTTTGGACAAGTAGGTCTGGGCTAGCTCCTCCGAATTGGATTTCTTGAAAACTTCCTCGGATAAATATGGACCGAGAAACTGACCCGGCTTTACCTTTTTGTAATATTCGACGTCGCCGAAATAGATTCTGTCCTTGATGTAATCCTCCGTGGGTGGCGGGCTCAGCGGCAACGGTGGCGGCTCGTCAGGTATCTCTTCGTAAATCGGTTCCTTGATCACTTCGTAGGGATTCTCCTCGAGGAAGAGATTCGTCGAGATAAAGTCGCCGTCCGAGTTCAAGCTGGACGATCGCGAGTAATTTGCTTCAAGAGTTGACTCGGAGCTCTCGTACTCTTTACTTTTCAACAAGCTTTGCTTCAGGATCTTTAGGATGGCCTGGCCGCTGTCCTCATCGAGGATCTCGCCGTTCTCGCGAGCCTTTCGTAGGGAGTCTTCGAGCAACTTGGAGATCAGAGCTTCTTTCGACAAACCAGACGAATCTTCGACATCCTTAAATCGCGCTTTAGACTCCGATCGCGTCACTTTTTCGTCGGGAATGTTAAATCTCGACGGCTGATTAGCATCCGAAGACTTGATCTCGACGCTCAACCTCTTCTGTTTCTCGAAATTCGAGGTTTCCTCGCTGGGCGACGCAGGTGCTTCTTCATCATTCGTCTTCGAATTCGTCTTGCTGTCTTCGACAACGTGATTGTCCCTTCTGATCTGTTTGAAACACGAGTCATCGTTCGCCGACTCCACCACAATGTTCGACCTGTAATTCTCGAGTATCACCAGAGTGCGATTCTCCGAGGAGCTCTGGATCTTCGGCGGATTCTCTGAGTTTACGGAGATTACCGTCGGATTACACACGCTATCCTCTCCACCGACGCTGATGGTCACTTTGTTATCCCGCGCCGGTTCCGCGCTTGTGTTCTGATCGCCGTTGATCAGGATGGACGTTCTTCTGGCACCCTTCGAACTAGAATTCGGACCGATTTGCAGCCGATGGACTAGCGGCGACGAGCGCGGACTCACCGTGATCTTGCAAACGTTGTTCTCGGGCGAGTTGATCTCGATCTTCGAGGATCCGTACGAGCTCGCAGAGTTCCACGACGCTGTCGACGCCGACGAAACTGTTCTCCGATGATCCCTGATGGAGTTGACGGAACTCTCGTCCGCGCTGGACTCGATCTTGAAGCGATGCCTCTGTCTACCAGGTGGCGGGGACCAGCTCGTGGGTCTCATCGTACGGAAATGCTCGTTGCTCGCATCGGAAATATCGCTACGAGCATCCAGCGACGGCTCGGCCTCCTTCTCGACATCGTTCTCGACACTCTTCTTCTCGGTCGCTATCTTAACATTCTTACTTGCCTCGATCTCGCAACCGGACTCTTTGAGATCGCCAGTTTCTGCCTCGATCTCTTCTGTCTTGCCTTTCCTTTGCGGCGGACTTTCCTCCTCTATGTCCTCGCGCGAAACTGCGCATACATTGATGGGAGGCGATGACGGCGACTTGATCTTCTTGCTCAGACTGAACCGCATCGTGTCCGAGAACAGCACGTCGCCCGCCGAGACGTCCGGTCTACTGAATGACCGATCGCTTTGGCTTCGCGTCAAGAAGGATTTCCTCGAGTTCTCTGCGGGCAGCAGTCGAGAGGAAATTAATCGGTAAGTAAAGCGAGTAATTGAAACGACGGTGTGCAATGGAATTTTAACTATAATGCGATTTTTGAGTCTTTTAATAATTATGGAATCTTAACACCATGTTAAATATTATGTTAATATGATCGATGTACACGTATACTTGTAACGAGGGGTGTCTCATTCATCAAAAATTTGTAGGTACATGTATTGCGAATTACCGAGAATTCTAAGTAATTCCATATAATGCGCCGTATAATTCTATCTAAGTAATGCGACAGAATGCATGTAATTATGTTAATTCCTCTTTTTAATTAATTTTAAATGAAATACAATATTTAAATATTAGTATCGTTTAATTTAGTAAGAAAAATGCAGAATGATTATAAAAAGAAATGTTAAGAAAGATAAATTTATGAGATATTGTTAAATCATACAGTATATCATGGGTGTGTGAAATTGGATCACGAAGAATCGAAGAAGAGCACTGGAGGTGGAGCCAGACTGGCACTGCCAGGTTCGGAACGCGCAACGATACGTCGCGCAGAGTCATAGTGGTGGGGCATTGTGGGGATCGCGACGTGGGAGCTCGGCGAATCACGTCGCGACCCCCACCAGGTCGTAGTGATGGGGGTATGTAGTCGCGACGTGATTCGCTGAACCTCGCACGTACGTTGCGTCGCGTCTCTTACAATGCCCCACCACTACGACTTGTCGCGACGTATCGTTGCGCGTTCCGAACCTGGCAGTGTCAGTCGTAGTGGTGGAGGTATGTAGTCGCGACGTGATTCGCTGAACCTCGCCCGTACGTTGCGTCGCGTCTCTTACAATGCCCCACCACTACGACTTGTCGCGACGTGTCGTTGGTCGTTGCGCGTCCCGAACCTGGCAGTGCCAGTCTAGCTCCACCTCCAATGCTCTTCTTCGGTTGTCCGTGATCAACGGTCGCACGCTTCTTGCCGGTCCGCGAAAGAACGAGTGTATTAATTATCGTATAAATCCGATCGCGTCGCACGTACCGACATCGTAATCGCGATCGCACGCGTGAAATTGATCTCGTCGATCGTGAATCGCGCTCAATGTTCGTCTCGCTGCATCCTTCGGCGACTTCAGTGCGTCGCGGCAAAGTCGCTCTCTTGATCATCTTCGTTCGACAAGCCCCTGCGAAAAGTGGATCTTGAAAAAAGCGGCGACGCGAAAATGGAGCTTCGGTTTTATTCGCGCGCGAATAAGCTCTCGCGAGTCTCGCGTTTTACCGAAACGCGTCGAAGATTGTGATAGCTAAAACCCGGGCGTCGCCGCGCGTCGCGAACGAAAAAAAATAACGCGAGTGCAAGTGTTTCGAAACTTCTACGAGGAGGCCCGGGGAGGCATCGGGCAACAAAGGAGCAACCGTGAGGTGAGTAAATTTAAATTGTTTAATAGTTACATATAGTTCCTGATTATTTTTTGAAAGAGTTTTGCAATTTTTATAGAGTTAAAAAACATACTTTCAATATTGAAGATACGTTTTTTTATCTAAAAATTGCAGAACTCTTTAAAAAAATAATCAGGAACTATATAACTATTTAAAAGAACCTTAAAACTCTGCTCAAAACTATTGAAACTCGATGTGTAAAAAAATGGTAAAGTTGGCACCCCTATTTTTTGAAACTGATTTTCGTTATCGTAATGACCGGAACTATTTCTAAAAATGATCAAGAACTCTTCCTATGGTTCTAAATAACTCAGAACTCTTAACAGAACTATGATAGCATAACATAGGAGTTCCAACTTCACACACCCGTATATCATCCTATTAAATCATATAGTACTAATGTATTATGCAAAATTATTATTCTTTTATATAAACTTAAACACACACAAAATACATATAAAATTAGATTAGATCTGAACAAATTAAATATCAAATGATTTCACACACACATAAATTATAATATTTAATCAAATATATATTTAAAAAAGTCACAACATTATTTTTACTTTTTAAGACATTTTAATCTTGTATGGGTTATTATTAATGCGTAATATTCCAGAAAAAATGTATATGTATTGCGACAGTGAGACACCCCTTGACTTGTAATGTGTATTTCTTAATGACAAATTGAGGTATGACATATGTAGCCTAATGTACATGAAAAAGAGTAAGAAAAAAAATTCAAAGCTGAGTATAAATATTAAAATCAATTATCGAGATTTCCGATAAAACACAACGAATTATCTCTGACATAGATATAATTTTAGATTTTATTTGTAAAGCTTAACAAAGCTGAATCAAAGCGTCACGCTTGCAGTAACAATTCTGCGAGTTGCCTCGAGCTGTGAAAGAGAGCTACGCAGTCTGATGCTCAATATGATTTTATGTTCGAATGGTCAGCGATTTATTTTATATTCTTTTTTGCGCTTTGTGTTGGAAATACATAGATTTCTCTCTTTCGCAAAGCGAGAATTTCCGTTCATTTCACGGATCTGGAGAACGTCGGCAACACTTATCCCGGGAAGGAAAACCGCAGATGTGAAGCATGAAGCTGGAATCGGATACGCGTGAAAATTATACTCGGTGATTTGATACCAAAATTTAGCCGGATGTACATCTGAAGAAAGCTGATGCTTTTTTTTATGTAGATTTATGACAATATCATTTCACAATAATGAGAGTCACATAAGGAAATTTATTCAACTTATTCATTATGATTTATGATAAAATAATTGCATATTGCATCTTGATTGAAAGTAAGAAATTCACGTGAATTAATTATATTTATGTGACTGTTATGTTCATGAACTTTAAGTGAATTATATTTCTTTTATCACATATATTTAGATTAATATTTGCAAAAAATATATCTATACAGAGTTTCGTTTTCGATATACCATTTATTCTATTAAGACGTTTCACTGGTAGAAGTGAAATCTTGTATATTCTTGTATATATAATTTTGAATTTGTCGCGAATTACGCGTGATTGTTAACAAGTAATTTACTCATCAAGTATCACTCAAGCAAATCTATCCTTCAGCTTTTCAATATTATAATAGCATGTCCAAACTCCATTCGATTGTCATCACGCGCGATGCATCCCGTTCTCTCTCTCTCTCTCTATACTCAAGCCAAGTTAATATAAAATTATCATCGAGAGGCTTCCCCCCTCGATCGTCTCGATACGCGTCTCTAACGATCGGTGAAAGTACGGATCTTTGGTGGCTCGTGAGCGCGTGCAAACGAGCTCATAATTTCTCGCCGCGAGAAAATTTCAAACGCGGTTTTTCCGCGGCTGCTCCACTTTACGCGGCCGCCAGGAATTTCTGAGACGCGTGCGATTACTTGGCCGCAAAAACGGTTGCGCAAATCGCCGATTCGCCTCGTTTATGGCTTTATGGCTTGGATCAATCTCACGCACGAAGAAGAAAGATGAGCTATCGCCGGTGCGAGGTTTTGCGAAACTAACATAAGTGTTGTGCCACAGCAGCTAATGAGCTCTTCTCCATACGGATTTAACTATGCTAATCGTTAGCTATCACGACATCGAATTTGACTGCGGATGGTTTATAAAATAAAAAGATTGATAGATAATAAAAAAATTAACACTTCTTATTTCTCGGTTTATTATATACTTGTAAATTTAAAATATTATGCCTAGAGAAATTTATACATAATGATTAATACTTTGGTTAAGCAATCCTATCTAAATAATCTTGTAAGATCAAAAATTTATATTTTATTCATTTAACTTGTAAAAAATATAATATAGATAAAATATAAAATATGTATAGTCTGATAAATATAAATAATAAAAAGTCTCAGTACTCTTCTCCCTCAATATTTCGTATAAAGATATAAATTTTTCGATACTTTACTTTTACATTAATTTCAATCTAAATAAAAGAAATTAAACATATATACATATATATAGCTTTCACCATTTTAAATTAAAAATAAAATTATATAAACCTTTTGCTAGAAATGCGAGGATAATTCGCGATAATTAAAATTCGCTATTGAAGAGCATGAAACGTGCACAAGTTACAGGCATTTATATAGCAAATAAGATGCTCGAAAAAGAACATTTCACGTACTTTTACTGACAATGAGTATTTATAGGAAAGGCTAAACAATAAGGCAAAAACGAAACTCGGAGTGACGAACAAAGAGAGAAAGGTGCGGCAACGCTTAAAAAGAACGTCACTCTTAAAGATCCTAGACAACGAGACAACGCTCTTTGATGAAAGAAAAGCACGAGCTAAATGATGAACCGATGAGGTCCTCGTTCGAGCGAGGATTTATATCGCCGTACACAAAACGAGCGTAAAAGACAGTCCATGATATACGGACCTTGAATCGCTGCGGTGTGAAAAAGGGTTATCGAGCCACTACTTCATGTACTCGATGCAAAAGAGTAAAAATGTGAGGTATATATATTTCTCCGTTTCTCTCTTTCTCTAAAAAGCATAATTACACGGTTATGGACCCGTGCGCGCGAATCAAGGGAACGAACCGATGATTTATGAGACCCGTGAGTAAACAACGACGGTGCGAAGGAGTCAAGGTTCCCAACTCGAGATACTCGATCAGGTGCATCTATTACGGACGCAGCACGTGGCTGATGCAGCGAATGCATATACGTGCATGATGATCGATAGTTTCTTTGAAAATTCTTCAAAAATGCACAGAAAGTCTTCCCTCCCGTTTATTCGTGCTTGGCCTTTCTTTCATTTACTTTCTTTTTACCATTTATAAGTAATCACATCACACATAAAATGCATATTAACTCAATTGCAACATGTAATGCATCTGCAGATGTTAGAGCCTCAATCCGCATCTTATTTTAAGTTTTTCTTGATGAAAAGAATTGAGAAAGTTTATCCACGCACAATAAGATTGTATATTCAACAACATTTTTAATTAATAATACAAAAATTAACAATAAAAATAAAATTACATGAAAACTTTAATTTCTATGTATTCAAACGTGATCCGAATCGCGCAACAAGTGCGTTTCAACTTAATTGCAAGACGACTGGCTGCAGTTATTAATTTCCAAAGTGGAAAGAGCGTAGCGAAAGCAATCCTGTGTGTGAATCATCGTCATTCAGTTATTATTACATTATACCTGAATTGACTTATGCGCAATACAGAATGTGAAACTGATGAAAATAATTCATCGATATGTATCGCGCGCGTGTATGAAGAAGATTGTACGTTCGCCCGTTCGCGCGAAGAGGAGAAACGAACGTAAAAAGATTCGCGCCTGGGAAAAAGAAATCGGCATTCAGATTTTATAATTCGAACGCATCGCGCTCGCTCGTGCTTGAGCTTAGAAAGTAGACTGGAAATAGTTCATTAAAACGCGTGAAAGAAGACTGCAAATAAACGTACAAAGCAATGAATGGAGAGATACTCCGCATTAAAATACTATATATGTAATATATACATCGAATATATTAGAGATTTAAATTTATATAAATTTCAAACAATAAAGATATTAATAGCAGGATTTATTTATTGCGTAAAAAAATAATTTTAAAAACTTGGAAATATATATTTTTTTAATTTTTAAATTTTAATTTTAAATATATTTTAATTATATTTTAAATTTATATGTTTATTAAACACTCATGGATGTATAAACTTTTACAATTGGAGAACTGATGATCACGTATATAATTAATAATTATTTTCACAAGTTGGCGTGATTTTTCTCACAAAATTGATAACTTGTATTAAATGTATATGTAATGTATGTGTACGTGTGTACGTGCGATAAATAAGAAGGCGGATATTATAAATGTACGAAGAGGAGAGGAAATCTCGTGTCCACGAAGCGTTTCGTCATCGTGTCGCTCGCCTGCGGTTATCTAACACCCCGTGCAGTGCATTTACACCGGAAACACGATCGCCGGAAGTCATCGTAGGGGATTTCTTTTTTATTCTCCGTTACACATTCACATACCGCCGCGAGTATCAAGGTACACGACCGCATTTCAGGAGCAGTCACGAATCGAGATCGGCACAAAATGCGTTTATGAAGGAAAAGAAATTTTCCTCTGAAATGCCCTGTACTACTTGTGTCTCTTGCAAATAAAGTTTATTTTATCGTTTTTTTTTCTAAGGAAAAAAATATATAATATTTTTTAAAAAACCGAAAGAATGAGAGAAGAGAGAGTCGCGTAAATTTACTTATTAAAAATATAAACCTTTTTTCGCATAAAAGAATTATCAGAGAAAGTGTTGACTTTACAACTGTAAAATATTCTACCTGTTTCCGGTGTTCCTTGCAAGTAACTTTCGTTCTTGAATTTAATTTTCTAGGGACGCCTGTAAATTATTGAACAATATTATGACTAGAGAAAACGTTCGCGTTAATCAAGATCACTTCTAGGCACTGTTGGCGAACGGGACTTTAATCTCATTCTAAGACACGAATAATTCTCAATGTCTCCGAGAGATTGGCAGCTATCTCGACGCGAACTTTACTGCCACGTGCTCGGTTATTGAAGCATATAATAATGCTGAGTTATATTAATTAAGTCGCCTCGATCATTCAATGTGTCGCGAGCAAATATATCAGTCTTCGAAAAGTTGCTTCGGTCACCATATCTAGATACTAGTACCACGAATGCAAGCACTATTGCGCCATAATACCAGTTTGTTACCGCTGCTATAACTACTGTTAGTAGAAGCCAACGTAACTTATGACGACTGGCGGAGAGATCGCGCGCGGAATATCAATTAATCGCAATACAAATTAATATGGCGTATACGTAAAGAGACGCGCAATGATCGTTAACGCACATTCGTTTCTATTAATAGGACGGATCTCTTATTTTTTTCTTTTAAACGAAACCGGTACGATTAAACGAGCCGCAAATCAGCTGATGCGATGTGTTTTAGCGCTGATTATCCGAGTTAATTCGCACAACTTTTTGTTCATTTCGCATCCGCGTTGCAAATTTAATTCGCACTGCGAACTCGATATTCCCGAATTTATGTCGTAATGTCTGTTACCAAAGTCCTTTTCGACAAAGATCCACTTAGGTCTCGCAGAAAATCTCAAGGAAAATCCGTGCGAATTAAGTTTAAAAAATATATATGCAGTAGATAAACAAATTTCTTTTAAACATACTGAAGGAATTTATATAACAATTTTTTTAATTCCCAAATAAATCAGATAATTGCTAGAAAAATTAGAGAGAATTTAATGACATAACATTTATCCCGAAACAGCGAAAGGATTTGTCGATATACATATGTAAATGAGATTGCATATTTAATTTTAAATTATTAGACTTTCACGAAATTGTATTTTCAATCGTGAATCTGGCTTTCGAAATTGTTCGCAATATAGCCTCGCGAATCACGTGTTGCGTCTTATTGTCAAAAAAAGTGCGAGATCGATTTTATGTCGATCGTAATCGATCGATACGCGCGATCTTCTCGAAAAAGGGTATGCAATAAGATCAAATCGCACGATCAGCGTGTGTGAAATTAGTATGTAAATATTCCTGCTCCTCCTTTGGACAATACGCTGCTGATAAATATGTACACGTCGTTCCATATAAGGACGTCGCTCGCATTGTTCTCGATCGTCTCGTATCTTTCCCACACGTCCACTTTCGCGGCTTCTCCCTCTTTTGTCGAGAATGCGAGATAATGTAACACCGGAAAGAGCAACGTTTTCTTTCATGAATGATGAATATCGCGATAGCAACGTTCGTTGTATTAACTTGAAAAAAAGTATTCCGATGAAAATAAAATTATGACTGTTCGATACAATATCCTCATTCGAAAAATATGAGATGACAATTCTGTATTCGCTATTCGTAAAAAAATAATCCGCTTGTAATCGATTCCTACCACAAGACGCGAACGCTAAAAATAAATTAACATAAATTTTACGACCGACTAATAAATTTCTGCACGATAATAACTCTTTTAAAAAAGATGTCCTTTCGTACGTTTTACGTGCTAGAGAAGATGTAGCGTTTTTTTTAAATGTGTAACTGCTACTATGTAGCTTTGGTACAAGTAGCCAGAAGAGGATGATAAATTGTCAACCTGCCAGGGTTGGCTGGACGCCAGCCGGCCAGCCAGCCCTGACCTTATACACTTTCGAATGTTCCAGTCGCACAACTCATGAGGCTCTTTTAAGCGACTCTTAAAAGCGAGCCAAATAGCCTGAGGATAAGGCTCAGGGTCGTCAGGATCAGCTAACCTTTCTCCTCTTGTCATCGGTTCTTAAGGAGCGGGTCTTAAGGACGGTTATTCGCGAATTTCAACCGCGCCTTCCAACCAGTATCCGCGTTCAACATTAATTCGTTTTAACTTGTAACAAACTCTATGCACGGCAATGTAAATTAATAAAAACAAATATTATTGTATATACATGAGAAAGAATTATCTGTATTCTTTATACAATTTCTCGAATTATATATATTTTTTTCCAGACAAATCGCGTTCGCCAGAATCCGCGACTTCAATGATCCTTGTAAACGTGCGTGAATCGCAGAATTCAACGATCCTTAAAAGAGCTTCAGGAACAACATGCTGTACGCACCGTTAGGAAAAGCGTGTGCAATCGCGAGCCGTCATCCTTGAACGCGTAATTGTTTTCGAAAGTTCAAGGATAGCTCGATAAGTCGCGTCAACCTAAACGGCCCATTAATCACACACGTATTAGCATAATGACCGGAGGGAAGTGAGATCGTAACACGAGATGATAACATGATAAATATCGATGAGCAACCGATATAGGATTATTGATCCGTGATGAACGCAGATTCTTGCTCGCGATACAAAACGGCCATATCTTTAGATTTCGCTAATTTCCGCGTGCAAAATTAATCTCTGGACGACTGTAAGCGCCATGATACTCAAAAGTATCAGCATCATAAAGAGCAATTAATTATCATCATCGATAAATTGACCGTTAATTTTCGGCTGTATATTTATAGCTATTAATGCAGCTCTAAAATGACAGAGTTATATATAGCTATTATGAAAATCTGATATTTTCAGTAATTGATTATATATATATGTTCGGGAATATCAATGTAAAATTATTAACGCTAATATCATGTAGTGTTAAAAAATAACAGCTGGTGCGTAAACATATAGGTAATTATGATAATGTAATATTAATTATGTATGAAGAATGCAATAATATATTATTTAAAAAAATAACACGTGTGTTTCTCGATTCGGTTTCAATATATTTATATTCTGTAATTCTATCCATGAATCATATATTTCATACACTTACGAATTTTGAGCAAGTTATGTATATATTCTATGTGTATATATATCAAATAAAAATATATAAAATTCCTTCAAAAATATATTTTTAAAAAAACAGAATGAGATCCGAAAAGTTATATTAAATTCTAATATTATTTTTGTCAAATATTTAATATAATGTTATCAATATACTAATTTTCTGCGATAAAGCCGTATATAGAATTATCAATAATAATTTGTTAGCGTCCCCAAATTTCTCTGATATAAAAATTGTGTTTTAAAATAAGATAATAATGCATGCAGTAATAATTAAGGATTTTACATTTTAAAAAAAGCACTTACCCTCAGACTTTAAGATGAGATCCTTCTCGTCCACAGCAATGCACGGTAGGCGGTCTTTTAGCTCCTCGATCTCGATCTCCAGCTCGGTCTCGTCTTCAAGTCGGATGGTCCTTTCATCTAACAATCCCCTCTCGCCTGATGATGTCCCCTCCTTCTCTCTAGGAATGATCTTCGACAATGAAGCGTCGAGCGAGGGTCGCTGTACATTGCTGATTTCGTCTTGCTTCTTGGACACGACAGGACGACCGAGCTTCCTGGACGGAACGAATTTATCTATCTTGATCTTGTCAAGACCGGACGGCGTGGTCTTCTTCACTTCCGGCACGATTCTCGGCTCCTTGAGCCTGATCCTGTTCACTTTCGGATCCCTGATATTCGGGATCGTGATAAAATTGTGTTTCTCCTGCTGTTCCTGAAACACGATCGGCGTTTCTTCCCGCTCAGGCCCAGGACTGCTGATTCGCTGTTCCTTGTTGCAATTGGCGATCCTGCCGATCTTGCTCCACGAGAGTCGTGTCGCTTCGGACGGTTTCTCGGGTGCGAATATCACGTTGTCGACGTTGAAGAGAACACTCTTCCTCTTGCTTTCGATCGCGCGGCCGCGCTTCAGGATGCTCTTCAACGTCTGCCGGGCTTCCTTCAGCCGCCTCGGCGGTCTCTTCGGTGATACCTTCGGTATCGGAATTCTGGTGACCGGCGGTGGCGCCTCGTCGTCGTCGTCGTCATCGTCGTCCGAAATTTTCCTCGGCGCGTCATTGAACACCCTAATCCGCTGACCACCGATCGCCGCCACAGCGCTCCTATTCGGTATCCTTTCGATCGACTTCACCTTCGACGAATCGAACAGGCTGGACATTGTCCTGAGATCGTCTTGCTCCAACGCGTTGTCCGACAAATCGTCACTTAGATCGTCCTCGTCTCTCTGCTTCTTCAGCAACAGATACGGATTCACGTCGCACTCGAGGATACTCCTCCGCGAGTCCGCAGCGATCGATGTCACTCCTTCCTTCCAATCGTCCTGGCCACTTCTCCTCTGATTTGTCTCTCTCGGTGACTTTTTTGAAACACGAATCAGTCTCGCGGATGTCGTCCCGACGGAATGAATTCGCGAGTGACTTTCCGAGGTATCTTCCAGCATCCAATCGTCCGAAGACACACCATTGCCGGAGAAACCGGGTCGCGATTTGCGATCGTCGTAGCTCGCGACCGCGCTCGGCTCTTTATCGAACCACTCGGATCTCGACGACGACGATGACGACAACGTACCCTCGGCCGTACCCTTTCGCTCCTTCGCGACAACCCGCGAAATCATGCTCTGGCTCCTGGAATCTCGCTGCGAGGACGATCGAAGCGGCGAGATGCTGCGCGCCCGCAATCTCGGCTCCACCAGCCGGTTCCGTCGCATCTGATCGTACGGATCGTCGATCGGGGTCCTCAACACGCCTAGCAAAACAGATTTAACCGTTTGTACTCGCGAGAGGAAATCGCCCGGCGGCTCCCGCGAACTCGATTTATTACAGCGACCTACATCGAACGCGAAAAATGATAATTTTTCTGACGGTATACGCGCGCATTTCAATTTCTAATCTATATATATTATTTCGAGGAATTTTCCCCGCGGCAACACATTTCCTCCCGGAAATGTACAGGATATATCATAAATGTGGGCCGCTACTTCAAGAGCGTACCTATTCTATTCACGTCAAGCGAATTTATTCAAAGAAATTAATATTTTTATATCTACTTTTACGTATAATAAGGTGCGCGTTTCATTTTTGTTATAATCTAAAAGCAATTTGTTTCCGAAATAAACATTACAGAAAGAAAAGAACAGCTTAATTATTTATTAACTATTATTTTCCACTAATAAAAATAACGCTAATTACTAGATTTCGTGTTTACATTTCACATCGATGGTAGGTCGATGCAAAACGGGGCGATCCAATTATCATCGTTCGAAAATCAGTCGAGTGTAAAGTATCAATTGTCTGAAACATCGCTACTAACATTTCTAACAATTCGTAAAATATATCGCAGTTCAACCGCGACTCGAAATAAATGGAGAAGCGTACGATGCAGTTTAAAATAATTTAAATGCAAACTAAAGCACATAGGTAGGCGAGAGCATCATCGCCGAGTAAGAGATTCAGTTATCTAGCTCGCGGCCGAGAACTTTCCGTGCTTCGTTTGTACGCACGCTATCTCAAATGCGAACGAGAGGAGAAAATCTCTCTAATATGAAGCGCGCGTAATTAGAGCATGAACATCATCGGTGAGCAGGAGGCTTTTACACCCCGCCCTCACTTATCTCACGAGCTCGCCCTCATATATATTTCATGACGATAGGAGGTCCCCCTTCACAGATATCACTTTCATCAGCACGTCTTTGGAATCGCCCGCCCCATCGAAAGAACAACGTTCGTGAGTAAAGAGATTAAATAAATTTAAAAAATGAATTATATATATCTAATATTTATATAATTATTAATTTAAAATTTGATTTTTCTTTGAAAATTGCTTTAATAGATTGTTAAAATATATAATGCAATAAGCAATCTCTTTTTCGACGCAGATGTACATTTCAAAGACGTGCAATATATACCCTTTTATATATATATGTATATTTTTATTATACATATGCATGAAACGGAAGTGAAAGAAGCATCTCTGCGAAATATGCCGAGAAAAATTGTAGATGAAATAACGAGCGAATTCTGACGAATAGATTTACTCACCGGCGAGGCTGGGTCTGGACCTTGATGATGATGGTAACCGGCAGGTCCCGCCGAGGGGCAGCCCGGCGACCCGGTGGCCGCCGCACTTGCGACAGCTGCCGAGCTTCCTGACGGTGCCGGAGAGGAACTCCGGACAGGAACATACCACGAGCAGCGGTGCCGCGCCCGGTGGCGGCGGCGGCGTCAGGAACGGTCGCGGTTGTTCGATCCGCGACGATCTCACCGTACCGTACAGCCACGGATCACCGCCGTAGATCATCTGGCGGGAGAGAATGCTGCCGCCGCTTATGGTGCCCCAACCAACGCCCTTGCCCGGATCATCCCCGGGATTCTGCTGGTGCTGCCGCGACAGGCCCAGCCGTACGCTCCACGACTTCTTGCCCTTGCTCAAGGTGTCGTAGCTCTGCAATCAAAGTCGCGGAAGAGACTGAGTGATATTTTCTTTATACTTTTTTTTTACGAAATTAAAATAGAAGGCTGCAATATAAAATAATCATAAATAAAAGGAGAGCGGGCTAATTAAGCTGTAAACGGTGCGGGAATTTTTTCTTTCTTGTTAATTTGTAAAATTATTTATTTTGAACTCGTACGTTTCAGTCCTGATTTCGATCATCATCTCAGCAACTGTCAGATACATATAAAGTAGATTTTATGAAGTGTGGATTATTAAACTCGCATATAAGCATATATAATTTAGAGTATAGATTAAAGTCGAAATAAATAATTTTTTAACAAGAAAACAAAATTCGCATTGTTTACAGCGCTCGCTTCTTAATTAGCACGCTCCTATTTTATTTGTGAAATTTTTATATTTTTTTATAATTAAGTATGAGAAGAATTGGACAGATGTCAAGAACGATATTCTGCAATTTCTCCGTGCATACAATTATCACGAAACGTAATAGTATGTAGTACGTAATTTTTTCGATATGATTATTCTTCTTTTTTTGACTGCCGGATGAAGTTACAAGTCTATCGTGAGAAATGAGAGTACTCGATTTCCTATAATCTTTTATCGCAGAAACAGAGCATTATACAATCTTCACTCGTCCACTTTCTATCGTTCGAGATATATCAATTGCTCTAAGGATACATTATGTTACCACGAAACGTCCAATATATATATATATTTTTTTTTCGACGTGATTATTCGTTTCTTTGGCTGCCGGATGGAATCGGAAAAGCCTCGTCATAAGAAATCCGAATGTATTTGCGATGTACGATCATCCGCGACATTCTTACGGTAATTGGCTGCATCGGTAATTACGGATGCATCATTCCGCTGACTTTCCGGTTCGATATATCGCACTAGCTGTAATAACTTCCTGGATAGGAAGAGCACGCGAGGTCCCGAACGACCAGAGTTATATTCAGACACAAAACAGAGAATCAGCCATTGTTGTCTCTTGTCATTGTCCAGGCCATCATTCTTCCTTTCTTCGGGCTGTTTACCGAAGGTATGCCATAGGCATGCATACGACAACGGTATTTACGCCCGAAGAAACGAAATTCCGATGTATATTATGCATATGGAAACTGAAGGGGACAATAAAATGTGCGTGTGTTTCTAAAAATATACACATCTTATATCAGAATAACATAATGGTGAAAAAAAATTTATGTTATTGATTAAAAACAATATGAAAATATTTTTTACATTTAGGCTCGTTAACCACGTTAGATTTTAACGTTGTCAATTGGAAATAAAACTCGCGTTAGGCTCTTAATTTTTTAAATGTCTTTAAATATATTAGAGATTCCAAATTCAAAGATACATAATCAACGTATCAACTGCAAGTCAATTTATTCGATCATTTTCTCCTAACTCTTCTGTCAATGCATAATTTTTCACCTTTTCATCAATATATGGATACCAAATGCATATATTTTAGGTTTCCGAATACAAAAATCCTTTGTATTATATTTTGTTTCGGGTGGAGAACAAGTTCCGACATATTTTCAACATTTAAAATTGCTTTGAGTACTGTTCATTGACAGAAGGGTTAACGATAAATTTCGCTTTTCCGACATCCGATAATCAATCGCGACGCACACCTTATCATGACAACAAATTCTCGCATCGCGCATTAATCTCGCGAAAGAAACGCAAAACGTATAAACTACGCGGCCTTTCACCCCGACGTGTCACGTCTCGTCCGCGATTTTATCCGCAACGGAAATCGCTTTGTATTCGACGAGTATTGAGAGATTGACGGATCACTCGTTTCGATTTCCCTTTAACGGCACGTACGCAGCTCGACCTCCGCTCCCCGCGTATTTTTGCCTTTTCTTCCTTTCCAGGAGAAGACCCTCGCGGATCGCGAGTCCCTTCCGCAAATCACGCTGCTTCTGCTTAGCGTTAGCCGAGAATTGCATTCTCCGAAGTAGGAAGAACGGAGAAAACACTCGCGGTGCGAGCTCCGGTAGGCAGCTAAGTTGTGCAAAGAACCATAATGTGGAAGAAGAGAGCCGTGGATGGGGAAAAAACGAAGGAAGAGAGCGGGAGAGAGAGAAGGCAAACGGTGTTTCAGGGAAAGTGAACGATGGTAGAATCGCTCGCGATCGGCAATTTAAATTCGCTTCCCCTTTAGAGAAATCGCAGAGATAACGTCGCGCACGTCGCGTGTTTACGATGTTAAATCTCGTGAGAGAAAAAAAAAGAGAGAAAGACATGAAGAAAGATTAAACAACGCGTGGGAAGAAAGAGGCCGAAAGAAACATATAGATTTGATTTCCTGTTTATCACAATTTATCGATTTAATATATATTTAAGGAGACGGAGAAACTCTCTCTCGATACAAGTCCTCTGCGATGGAAAAAAAATTATTAAAGAGATATCAATTATAAATCTCTTATAAATTAAATTACAAATAATATTTTTACATTAATTTTTATTCATACTTTGTTATAAATATTATATTCTTCGCAGTAAAACATATTTTAGAAGAGAGAGAGAAAGAGAGAGAACAACAAAAATTAATTTTTCCTTTTCTATTATAATTAATATTTTCGTCACACAATAATTTATAAATTTTCATCGGCAAGGAAATAATGTCATACAATAAATCGGAAAAAATAGTGAGAAAGCAAGACAAAAATGTAAATTAATAGGAAAACTATCGAGAACGACAATAAAAATCAGTAATAGCGCGTTTTGGAAAAATTAACAATCAATGAAAATCATCTTGGATGGCTATTTAAAATTATTTGCATTGGGAATGAACTGTGCGACACAAAAGCCTCTATCTCTTCTCGCGACCATCGAAACACTGCCGGAAACGAAATGGAGAGAGAAAGAGACGTCTTTCGAAGAAGGCATATGTCAAGAAAATACAAGAAGCTTATTCCAACGCGTCTAAGTGCGAAAAAACGACAGACCGGCTTGGAGAACCAAGCAAGGGAAGGATAAAAGGAAGAATTTCAACGAAAAAACTTTATATGTGTGTTTGTGTATGTGTCTAGTTATCGAAGCGAACCTCTGTGTTACATCTTTCCGGTGTAGGATTCTTCGAGGAAAAGAGAATCTATGCGTGAAAAAGTATTAATACAGGTATCAAACCGGCGTTATCAGCTACCTAACAGCTGATGAAAATCGCTCCTCTCGACGATGTAAACGAGATAGTAAACGGTTCGTGGAATAGTAAACTACGCGAGAAAAAAAACGCGATGGAAACATTTTTCGTATACCGTTACTCGTTGTTTACGTTGTTTGAAATTCGCGTTTATTCGTGCTCCGCAAAAAAAATTGCGCGCGTCGACACACAAAAGAGGAGAGATTAGATCGAAATAGGTTCCCGCGCGAACGAACGAGGAGGATGCTGTTATGCTTTTAAAAGCCTTAATTAGATTTTCTTAATCGTGATGATGTTAGAATCTCGGCTGCCTTCTATATCTAATCCATTCAGATTCCGTTCAGTTCGCGCTTTATAATTATCCTCCGCGCGCTTATCTTCAGATCTACGCACTCGCAGTTTCCGCCGATGGGTGCACATGGATGCAACGTAAAATATATACGTATACGCGAAATAAGGCCTACATCTCGGAGAGAGCGGGACACGTCGATTTGTTCGCGACACGCGCTCTTGAAGACCGAATCTAATTTGCGATCTACCGAGAGAGTTTGCGCCGATATATATTCGCGGTCTCTTTTTTTCTCCTTTATGCAATTGCAAATGCAAAGACTCATGACGGTGACTTATTTTGCAATTCCGGTTGCGAATGGAAAAAGAAGTTATATATTGCGCGTCTTTTTTTTAAATATCCATCTGCATCGAAAAGAGATTATTTATTGCTCGGTGTAAAGCCTTCTTATAACGCGTCCTAAAAACCTGTTAAAGATTTTTCGAAGAAAAATCAAATTTTTTAAATTTAAAGTTACATTTTTCACGAACAATATGGCAGCATATTTTTCATCTCGTAGTTTGACGTAATTTGCATTTGGTGGTCACATCTGCTGATGTAACAATTTTTGTCAGTTTTACATATAAACTTAATAATCATCAAATATTTAATAATTCATCGTCAAATATATTTATATAATTAATCAATTACATGAAAGTACTGTAAACTAGATAACTTTTTTATTAATTATTTATTGATCAGAGATACAAACGACGCCAGCGTTTTTAATTTCGTTAGAATAATATAAAGATTATTATTCCGAAAGTGCTACACGAAGCTAAGAGAAGTGAAAGTGGGAGGTATATCGGTTAACGCGCGTTAATATATTGGTTATATACAATTTGTAAATTGAGTCAAGCCGCACGAATGATACCGAAACTGAACAGAATTTATTAGGTTCAAGAATGCGTGAAATTGCGGTAATTAAAGAACGCAATCGAAACTATGAAGCGCAAAACGATATAAATACACGCAATAAATTTTCGAAATAAGAAAGTCCTCTTTATAAATCCGCTCCCATTAATAGGAGCTAATTGTAAATAAATCTTTCATACATAAATATTAGTGTTATTTTATAAATAAATAATTAAAATATTAGCAATTTACTAGCAAATTTTTATCAAATGATTCTCTAAAATAATTTTTTAATCAATTTATAGAATCGATATGGTGATGCGAAAACTTCGACTCTAGTTTTGCATTTCCTTTTTTTTTTTAACTTTGCAATTATTAGAGCGCAAAATCCGCAGCAACAGAGCAGCTGCAGGAGCAACGTACGACGGAATGCACGACGAAGCGCATATAAGGTCGGAAAATAGGGCAAGCCTCGAGGGCGAACAGCGAGGTGCACTTTACTTTCTCGTCCACATGCGGGACTTTCGTAAAAATCCTGTCCCACAAGCTCACGTAAGAGGGGCCCCGGCCAGTCGAAAAACAGAAAGTAAACTAGCATATATATGTATATGTATACGCGGACGCGAGAGCGGCACATATGCAGGTAAGTACACATAGACGCGGGTCACCACGCCTGCATGCAACTCGCAGGTGCAGACGAGAATGAAAACGGGCGTGGTTGTCGAAATCGGTCGTTTTCGATCGCATCGGACGATCTTTATTGCGAGAAAATTACCTCTCGTGAGAGAATAGATGTTTCAACGAAGATAAATTTATACGATTTTTTAACAAAAAAATATTATTTTTTATGCATAGTTAAAGTTTCTTCAATTGTAAGATAAAGTGTCACATGTGTAGAGCAGAACATTATTTACAGATTTGCCTAATTTTTCAAATATTTTTTCTACTATATTTTTGTACGATTTATTCGCGAAGATCTGTTTACACAAGCTTTTCTCAAGAATATCTCTAGAATAAGCAATAATCTTTTACACATTACAGTGCATAGAGATTTCCTATTTACGTGAAATAAATACTCATTCACGATGTATATATGTGCATCTCATTGGAGGACATATATTTTCCTCGCAATCATATATGATTACGAGATCTTCGATTTATCTCTCTTGTGCGATATCTCGTTAATGCAACAGCCTAAGATCTTTTCATATCGTCGAGCCTACTTCCTTTAAAAGACTACCGGCTCAAGTAGGCACGATCTTTAGATGCGCCTCTCGCGAACGGCTCTTCTTCTATATTAGTCTAACTACTCTTGAGAAAATACGAGACGAGATCTCTTCACTGAAACATATACTCGCGTTGTACATAAGATTCAACTTTGCGAAGCTGGCCACTTATTGCGTAACGTTTTCTAGAACATTTGAGATACTTGAATACGTGATTAATTAGCAAGAATCGAAAGGACAAAAAATTTTAAATAGCAAAACTAGAAGTTATCTTTCAATTTTCTTCTGTCTACTTCTTAAAAAAAAAAAAAAAGATATTGGTCAACTGTCTATACATATATGTATATATTTTATTTTTAAAAAATTGAGATAAAGATACCAATGGATCGAATTGACACCAAGGTTTAATATTCTATACCTAATCGATTATAGAGCGTTAAAATGCCTTAGAAAAGCAATTCAATTCATGTATATTTCTCTTTTTTTTAATCACAAGACACAGATATCTAGGATTCCTTTCGCATCGATTTTTTCTTCGTCAATTCACGATATTTACCATCCTACCCTGGTATAGCTTATATTTAACTTGTTTGAATGAAGAAAAGCATAAAATAGGCATCCAGAATCTCTGAAAGAACACGAGATCTCGCTCTTGATAAGCTAACGTTAACTCATAAAGCAACACGTTCCGAATGCGTTTCAAAAGAAAAGCGAGAAACGTATTACGCGACTGTGGTTGAAAAGTAGCTACCATTCTTCCAAAAAGAAAAGATAGAAAAAAAGAGGAGGCAAGAAAAACGAATAAAACGAGACAGATGAAAGAAGGTTCTCGCGTGCTCATCTCTCGAGGTCATCTCGATACAAACGATCACGAAGGGAGGAACGTAAACTCCTCTCTGCCAATTAATAGCTGTAATAATACTACTGGTCTTTTCCTATAATTCATATCTATAAAATATTCATCGATCATTTAATTTACACCTTAATATCTTAATCACAATAATCTCGTTTTACATAATATGTTGACTTTTAATTTCGGTTCAACAATACGAAATATGAAAGATACTTTCGTACTTTTTTTTAGATACTTTTAATAGATGCCATAAATTTGCTCGTATAAATTTTATTATATAATTTTTGTTCTCTCTCTCTCTCTCCACAAAAAAAAGGATTCAAAGGCCTTTCTTTCTACTGGAACTATATGCCTTCGATAAATTCCTGTCATTAATGAATTGTGTCTCATGCTTTAACGTCACGAGAAGTTAAAAGGCGGCCTACCGCGGTTTCGTGTCGACAATTTTACCTTTCCGGATAAAAACCGCGTCTGTCACGCTCAAGCGAGCGTACCTTTCCGGCTCGGGGCTCGAGATATCGATATATACCGAGACAGGCAGGTCGACGACTCACGCGGAGTGAGAAATTATCTATTCCACCTCCACACGAACGACAAGACACTATCTTTCCTGAGAGGTAAAACCGGCGCGCCCTTCTGCCCCTACCTCTAATACCATCGGCTCCGCCATGCCAATTGTGCACAAAAGGCAATAATCATAATTCCAGTCATAACTGCGGTAACAGTTTTCATTCTGCCCGTTACCACGAGAATTACCACTTCACTTGCGCGGAGAAAAGAAAGGCAGCTGCACGAGTGTCTCGGCTTCGAATGTCCCGACAAATCAAATATTCTGTCTCGAAAACGTCTTGACTTTGTTATACTTTAACTCTTCTTAGATTGAGTTCACGTAAGAGGATAATATCTAATATCTTCGCGATTTACAAAGAATTTCCACCCCTATAAAGACTATCGCGCGTCCCTTTCATCTAAGAATTTCTCAAATAAATTAAAATGTTTTTTTCTTAAAAAATATCGAGATGCAGATGCTTTTTTAGAGTTAGAAATAATTTATAATTCTGGTACATCTATGGTAAACTTCAAAGATCCTATTCTTCAATCAATCTTTTAATTAAAAAAAGCTTGAACAAAATTTTTACCCATTAGCGTTAATAGAAATGAAATTATTTTTAAAAAGACAAGATTAAATAATAACTGAGGAACACTCGTATATAAAGAGAATGGTAATATTATTACGTCAAAATAGTAAAGACATATATTAGCTGTCACTGCGTGTAATTCTGTGACGTTGAGTGCATGAGCACACATTTTTCACGCGTCGTGGAGCAAACTAGCCTCGAGGATGGCTGATCAATGGAGAAAAAAATGATGATCACGAGTCTGTGGACCGCGTGATTGAGATGCGCTTGCACGCGCTACTGAATAAATAACGTTTCTATTTCTAGCAAAAAAAAAAAAAAAGACAAAGATGCAGGTTACGTGTTATTTGTTATTAATTACGCTAAATTATCGCTCGTTGCAATACGGATGACTAACGGTTGTGCGTTCCATTTAAATGAAGTTTCACGACTAAATCGAATACAGCGGCGCGTTATGCAACCAGTACCACAGACAGTATTTTATCCCAGAGGATCTCTCCGTGAACGTCGCGTAATAAATTTTCAATATTACTTGCAATTATGTCAATTTTTCTCCTCGTACAGGTCACTATATATTGTAACGCGAAGGACATCGTCAAGGTTTTCGTAAAACTGATCAATATTACTAATTATGCAACTCTATGTGTATATTGAACAGATATATTAAATAATCTATTATCTGTATCTATTATCTAAGAGAGATACTGAATAACGGATGTGCTCCAAAATTGCGGGTATTATTTTTAAGAGAAAATAACACTCGCAATATCATTGGAGTAGTCGAAATAATTAGAACGGATACCCGACACACTAACGCAACGATTACAGACATTTCTTCAGCAATCTAGCAGTTTTACGATTTACAAACGCATATATTTGCTTGTTTATTATATTATAGGTATTGCAGAGAGATAGTTACGTACGCGCAAGGTGCTATCGCACGCGATCTCCTCCAGCTAAGCCGGGGTCACGGTAGATGCACCGTGGATGCATCATCTTTGCGACTCCACCAGTGCGTCTCTGCGTTACACAACCACAGACCACTGGCTAAGACTCAACGTATGTTATTACGACGCCGCTATACGGCAAGTACGTGTGTCTCGGGTGTCTTTCGATACACACAGATCACCCACGTGATACCTTCGTGTCGCAATAAAATTGCATCGGATGAGGGATTAGAAAAATTGCAGCTTTCATATATAGAAATTCTCGCTTTGCGACAAAATTATATCTAAACTGATTTTCATATATATTATAAACCTTTTCGCAAGTTTTATGTATATATCTTATTATTTTGATTATTATTTTCATGCTATCATAAATATCTCTTATAAAATTTACATTTTCAATTTATTTAAAATCGGAGCTATTGGACAAGTCCATATATATATAAAACGTATATACATACATAAATATAAAACAAATGCTTTCTTGCAGCCAAGTAATATAGCGTCGAGATATTTATAACGAAAGCCGAATAGAAAGGTTGGATAAACTACAATAAATACAAAAACTACACAGATCACCCACGTGATACCTTCGTGTCGCAATAAAATTGCATCGGATGAGGGATTAGAAAAATTGCAGCTTTCATAGAAATTCTCGCTTTGCGACAAAATTACACTCAAAAAAATGGTTTTGCAATTGTAGCAAAAATTTTTTAGGTGCACAAAATTAACTGAGGTAGACAAATGATTAGCACATATTGCAATATCGTATATATTTTGCACGTAATCAATCTAAATGACAGAGACAGAACTAAAAAATTTTATCTGTGACAAATGATATTCTATCAGATACAAAAAATAGCGATAATTTTTGTTGCGACATCTAGAAATTTTTTTGCGTGTATATCTAAACTTGAAATAAAAAATTATATCGTATATAAGCTCAAAAGAATTATGTGCAATTTCGAGACATATCTATAACTTGTCAAAAATCTTAATTGAAAGATAAATCGTGCTGTGATAAATTGAAAACAAATTAATAGACTTATTAATTAAAGATATATGCCTTTCGATACCGCCTAATCTCTTTCCCAAAATGATCTGAACGCGTTGAATATTCGCGGAAACGATTAAAAGGCACTTATTCGCCGCGATCGGAGAGAAGAAATGTAGGATGGACACGGGACGGAGAGCGCGATTGTTTTTGCGCGAAAATTACGTCAAGAAAAGGAAAGTGACACGCTCGGCGGCCCACGGCGGCGGCAAAATTTTCACCTCGCAAAGAACCTGTCGCGGTAACAGTGGGGATGATAAAGATTAGAGACGATACGCGCCAACGAGTGTGACGACGACATATGACACCTGTAGAATTTACAGTACCGGTGAAAAGAGATTAGATGAGAAGAAAAACACTCGAGTCGCGTGTGAATACTCTCAAAGTACGATCACTTGATTTTAGTGTCCTTGCCATTTATTGCCATAAATTTATAATATTTTATAAATACTGTGTGTTTCATATAAACGTTAAATTCCTATCTCTATTCTTAAAGAGAGAAAAAAGAAATTCATTAACTTATGACTGATGATAATTAACTAATATTTATGGAACCGGCCTGTAATTTGTTAGATCTATTCTAAGCGATATGTAAAATGGATCTTATAAATCATTTATCTCATTAACAGTCTTATACTAAACTCTTTAATTATCATTGATGTAATTATATGTATTTATTAGCACACGTCATAGAGATTTATATATCTTTTAGAAATATAAGAAACTATTTCTAATGTTTCTTTACTCTTATAGCCTCTCGTTTATAAAAATAGAAGATATATTAAGTATTTGCAGTTAATAATCTCTTAGAATATGATTAAAGAGTTGGTAGACGGTGTTACATTAAATATCCAATGTACATATGTGCCAATAACGTCTTATGTAATGTGCAATACTAGATATACATATGCGATTGCATTTCAAAGAAATGAAATTATCAAATGAATAGATCAGGTTGAAAGATTAGGTTCAGCTTACGTGACAAAGTATTATTATTCCTCAACCTTATTACGATATAGTTGCAAAATAAAGACTGTCAAACAACGTATACATTTTGCGTGCAAAAATATGACAATGAGAATTCATTACAAGCGAAAATCTCTTTTTATTATTAATTGTAATATTATATAAATATTTATATGTAAAACTCTCGAATAAAATCTAGCTTTACGAAACCGAAAAAATATTGCACATTTTGCAGTAATTGAAATATAATGCCAAACGTTTTGATTTTACGTAATATCGACAAATATTTGCATCTTTAATGGCCAGATGCCATCTTGAAACTCGAGACAAATATAAAAATAAACATAAAAAAAACTGCTGTACACATTTTATAAAACTGACATTTGTAAATATATGTATATGAAATATGTAAAATTAAAATGTTTTCTGTTGAAAAGATATAAACAAAAATTAATATACATATATATAATAAGTCGATGTGAATATCTACTATCTTTCAGAGTCAACAGATTATATAAATCACGCTTTGTGAACGCGAGATGAATAAAGTCACGATTTAAGGCAAGAAATTGTGAGGGAACAAAGAATGTCGAAAGTTTCGCCCGCGCGCGTAGCACAACGTGGACCAAATATTAACTAAACTAGTCGACTTTTAACTCGCAAGAACCGGGAACGCTCGAAGGAGCGTGGAAACTTGAGCACCTGTAAGAAATCCCTCGTATGCTCGAATAGTTATATAAACTATTACCGGTCTCGCGCAGCGTAGCAGAATGTCGCCTAAAGTCCTAGATTACAGAGTAGCTAACGAGCAATCCGGTAGTTTATCGATGTAAGAAAAAGCGTATATAACTTGTTGAATCGACAAGTTCTCTTGATAAAAACGCATTGTCATCGGTTCGCTATTTCCATCCAATGAATTCGTGATAAATTACGATTATCAAATTGTGACAGGCACTGTCAGTCTGTTTTCGAACGTTATTTTCCAAACGCGGAGATGAACATATAACATATAAAGGCGGAACGAGAGGATCTTCTCTTCAACGCTCGATTTACGATGCGAAAATAATCCTTAATAGGTCTCCATCGTGTCTGAGAAAGGAAGCGCGCCGTACAGCTGTTGCTAAAATAACATCTTACGAAATGCAATTTTATTATCGACTTATGATCGATGTCCAAGAGCGATTTCTTACGATCTCGATCATCCAATTAGATCTCACGATTCTCGATGAGAAAGTTCACGTAACGCGTTGAGAAAATCTGTTGCCGGATTGAACGTAAATTACAGAGTATAGCGTTGTCACCGACTAAATGTTTTCGCGGTTACTTAAAATTTATTTTTAGGCAGCCCCCAGTCGTAAACGTACTTGGTTGGTACTACGTAAGGTGTATGCGGTGGACGCAGTGATTTATGCATGTACGATCATAAAGTTCGTCCCTGTTTTGTACCCTCGCAAATGTTCGATTCGCGTATCACTCTCCTCTCCTCGAGCGGACAACCTTTTGCCTCATAAGCGTGCGTGATTACTTACAGAGTTGCGCAAATTTATTCCCATTCGTAACACTTGTCGATGCGGTGGAAAGTGTAATAATACTTACATGCGCGCGAGTAATGATACTTATAAATCCACTTTTATAAGTTTAATCGTTATAAATCAGTGCGGGTAAATATAACCCGGGGGGTCTCTACGTCAAGTTTCTTTATTTATCGTAAATTCGTCATCTTTACGGTAATCATTAAACGTTTTAGCACACGTTTTGCAATTTCTAAAGATCGACGATAAATGAGAAATTTCAAAATTTCCGATTACGTCCTATATACATTGTACGATGAATATCGAAAAAGAATTTAATTAGCGACAAGATTTATATATTCAGTATAGTACACATTTCGCGTGATCGAGGGATATATAGAGTGATTCTTGTAATAGTTGCCATGATTTTTGACGTTTACGAAAATCTGACAAAAAAGTCATGGACAAAATCTCTGAAAATTTGTGAATTTTTTTAAAGAATTGCATTGCTAAATGTATACATATTACTGTATCCACGCTAGATCGACAATTAAAATCAGTAATTTCACTATACGATATAGAAGAAAAAAAAAAAGAAATTTTATTCCTGAAAAAGAGACTGCAAATCTACAGAAAAAAAAGAAAGTGTCTTGTCGCTGCACGCTACATGGACTTGTCATGATAAATTGCACAATTAAATTGCAATTTAAAACATGGCGGTCTATCGGTTCGTTGCTCGACATGTTGATCGCATTATTAAAAGAAGCAGAACATTCTATTTATAAAACATTACATTTTTTTTACCATTGCAGTTACGAGATACAACCGCGTAATAATAATGTAACACTGCTGCTTAAAAAAAAAAAAAAAAAAAAAGAAAGAAAGAAATAGTCGCAGAACTTGTTTAAAAATATAACATGTGTTTGTAAATCGTATATATAATAATTGCACTAATTAGAAACAGTTTACGAAGGATACACATTCGCGACCATCTATCGACACTTTGTGAACCGGTCGACACTCGAGACAGCCTCCTCTCGGGAGAAGACATTGCGTATCATCGCGACTAACAATAAGCGAGTACGACGTATTCGATGTCATAATCAGCGGCGACTACTTTTAAGCTAAAGCTAAGCGAGCCAAGCGACAGAAAAATTATGGCAAGCTCTTATGTCTCATTATGACAGTTGTCCTTCGCGAAACGTTCTCTGTTTCAGAGTTTCTGCTTTATGCCGCGCCAAGTTTTCCTCTTCGTGTTACGTAGTTCGTATATAATTGGAATATAAATTGTGCAACGAGTTCATCGACACATCATCGTCGTAAAATAGAAGATAAGTATCTTGCACGAGAATGGTAATAATGACAGCGAAAAAAAAGGAAAGAGAATAATAATCATTGAAATACCTAATAATTCGTTTCCTTGCAACAGATATCTTTGCTTTTTTATTTTGCATTACTTTATTTTTTTTGTAAATATCTAAATTATCTATAAATATATATGTACATAAATATTATTAATTTAAATATTTAATATATATATATTATAATTATATTTATATATAATTAAAAAATATACATATATGTATACAATTATTAATTAAAGATACCGTGTGTTAAATAATTGTTATTTTCCTTTAACATTTGCGAAATTCTTTATACGATATCTGTTGCTAGTATTATAAGTAACCGACAGCTTTCTAACAATCCTGACATTTCGTATTATTAAAAAAATCGAGATTCACAAAGAAAGATTCTTACTTGAACAAACGATCGTTTAAAGATCCAGCTTTTTCCTTAATGGAAATAAACATGAAGCAAATACCACAAACTCAATCGTAAATTTTGTCCAAGTGTGTCTCTTCACAATGTAGACAGGAATATAGAAATTCAAACCGCAGAGCCATAAGTTTTTTCGACTGTCAGCGATAGTCCGACAGATTTTCTATCGAGGCGGATGTTTAAGCGACACTTCGCGTGCCATTCTCTACCATCGTAAAACGAATGTCCATGTCGTTTAAAACGAATTGATTCTCGATTGATAGCAAGACTCATTGCGATGCAATCGGAAAATGAATTGCTTATCAATGGACGATAATGGCAATTAAATCAACAAAGTGTCACATCGTTATGCAGCGTGCTTGTGATTAACAAGCGTAACGTATATCGTAACATGGTTATTTCTTACAACAGCAGGTTGTTCTAAGATGTGTATATTTTTAGATTTCACTTCACTGACAAAGTTTCTTTGAGGCCTTGAATAAAATGTTAATGTGATTTGTAGACGTATTCGATGCAAAAACTTGTCACCAAAATTAAAAGAAAATATACATCGAAAAAAAGAATTTTTCTGCAGTTTTAATTATTTTCTTTTTATTCTTTTATATTACTATTTTAGATTCTTTTGTATTACTAGATTTTTATAAGCTTTATATTGTATTAGGCTCACACAATAATATATAATGTTAAATTAAAAATAGCAATGTTTATTATATAAATAAATTACTTTATTCATCATTTATGATAACACAAAAATTATAAATATATTATTTTTATAAAGCTTACAAAAAAATAATAATAATATGCTCATTTTAATTATAATAAAATCAAGATTTGATTGACCAAATTGAACTATTATATCGTACCAAATTGAATTATTATCTACATTATTAACGTCCATCAACATCGTTGAAAAGGATACTACGATACGCGGAAGAAAATATGGAATGAATAAAGACAGAAAGAGAGTGAAGGTACGAAAAAGTCTGTGATCTAAGAGATAGGCAACAACCACGTCACGTTCATTCATCCCCACATTACGCAAGCGGTTTATACCCAGTAATTAACCCATCCGAGTATACACTTTCCCTATTTTGACACGCCAGCACAGGTTACCGCACCGTTCTTTCTCCGTTCATGAAAATATATATATCCGTCAAATGATCAATTTGCTTTTTGCAAAAAAAACTCTAATATGCCACGATATTGGTTTTCCCTTTAAATACATGCCATATAAATGCTTTGTATCTAAGAAAATTATATAGTATCGTTATGTAAAGACGTTCTTGCTGCACAAAACATATTGAGAAGCTATTGACAGCCTTTCCTCTCCATTCGAGGAAACGAAACGGGAGACACTCGAACTTTGTTTTGCTTCAAGCGGCAATTAAATTACGCGGAGAAATGCAGTACCATAGAAAAACTTTCCTGGTTGCATCTTGTTCATCTTGTATCCAATATATTGCATTACACATCACCGTCATAAGAGCGTTCTAATGTTTCGCGAAGTATCTTGGAAAAAAGAAAATACTCGATCGATCTTTCCTCGTTCGATTACACCGCGCGGAGAAAAATGCAACACCAGAAAAGCTCTCTCCTTGAGAACTCCTCGAGACCAGCTCGGCATCTCGTAATAACCGACCGCGGATGAGGTTCCACGATTTCAACCTCGGTTTTGTCCCGTTATGTAAAACGCCCGCGTAAGAGGCGCCTCGCATCCGACACGCTCTCCCGCGCATCCTATCCATATAGCGGCTCCATAAATCGGATATCGAGCGTGAGATATATCGATAGGTGGATTTTTTTTCGACTCACCCTGCCGGAAGCGGGCGAGCTCGACGTCGGGCTCAGGCCCTGTTGCAGATGATACATCTGGGGGTTGAGCATAGACGGTGGTGCGCCGAGGCTACCCGGGGCGACGGCCACGCTCGTCATGGTCATTTCCTGCGACGGTCGCAGACCTCAGTGTCTTCGTAGCACCAGCAGTCCGCGCCCTTCTGCTCCTCGCGCAATCTCGCATCCTCAGCTCCTAGCGAATCTGTAAACAATAATGGAGCGATTGACTTCTTTAGGTGAATCTAACAGAAATACATATCGTGTTTAAAAAAATAATTTATTAGAGAGTCGCACATCTTACAATATTTTAATATGTATCTTTATATAAGAAACTTTTTATACCATCAATATCAATTTTTTTCGCTGATATTTATAAGAAATATATTTCAGAAAAAAGTATAATTCTTTTTCCTGTGCTCTCTACATAATATTCAACCCAGATTTGCGTTTCGTAAAGAGAAATTAAGCTATATATTTAAGCGTGATGCTGATACTAATTGTATTATCTCTGTAGCGAAATCTACATTTCAACGGCGAAATGATGAGTTCGGTAGCAAAACGGCGGCACTTCCTTGCATAATCTTCGCGATAAATTACGTAACCTGACAATATAGTATCGTGCAATTTTACTTCTTCGCTGGGAGATCACGATTGTGCAATTTTCGTCGCGCCAGGCGAGATATTCGGCCGACGAAATATTTCTGGCTGGATAGAAATCTAGAAGATATTAATTCACCAAAGTGATCACGTGCGTCGAATTGCGACGAATGTATATTTGCATGTAACATTTTTCGGTGATATTTATTTTCAACAGTATACATTTTCGTTATAAATCGCCGAAATTCATGATATTTTATTCGCGAATTTATCGCTCGATATCTTTATTAGTCAATACAATTGCTACTTATCTCACCATACTTTACTATTACACATTAATTTTGAACTTTTATTTTTATTACTATTATGATTCTATTTTAATTTTATTTTGTAACTTAAATTCATAATAATATAGCAATAACATAAATGTTTAAATAATATTTTTATAACACTGTAGGTAATTAAATGAAACCAATCAAAATCAATACATAATGCGATTTTAATGCGAATCACAAATTCGAAAGCTAGATATAAAATTCAAATTTAGCCTCAATTGTGCAATATAACGTTTGCATCGTACGTCGTACAAGTTAAAATTCGGCATTTATGTAAAAAAAAAAAAATCATTATGCAAGCGTACATATTATATTCTGAGCTTGGAATCGGCTTCATTATTATTCCATCTGAAAACTTTCGTCAATCGTCCAAGATCCAGAAAATCAAACAAGAAATCAAGTAGTAGAGAATTTTACAAATAATGTATAATAAATAATGAATTTTATAAATAATTTAGTTAATTATATTAGCCTCATATATATGGAGAATAGTTTGTTACATTGACTTAGAAATATATTTAACACAAGCAGATAGAATACACGTTTTAAATACAAGAAGATAAAAGAAAAAAGAAATGGATCGCGTGAATCTCACTGAATACGCACGTGTCGTCGTTGGTCGAGGCAAAATTAAAATAGATGCATAAACCGCTCGAATATTTCTCAGCTAACGTCTGTGACTAACAGTCGATGCAAACGAGTCCCACAAATTAATTCCATGAACGAGGGAACGCGATGTACGAGTGACTCGGTGGCACTTAATTAACAGAGCGAGAGACTGTCTAATAAATGGATCAGCTAACTGTTCAAAAAAAAAAAAAAAAGAAACAAACGCGACTGCGAACATCTAATAATGAATTGTATTATTGTAACACACGCTTATCACTTTAGCGGTAAATATGGCGTTTTTCTAGACGACAAAATTATGATCTTTATTTCATTTTTTATTTATTCAAACCTTTATTTAAATAAATTAAAAAATTGTGTTTTGTTTATCTTTTCGTATTAAAATCACACAATACATTGATAGGTTTCAATTAATTACGTCTTGCTCGCTTGCATTAATCAAAATGCAGATTTAAAATTTATATACGGCTTGGATTCTTGTGAGAGCCCCTAAGAACTAAATAAATCGTTTTCTAATAAGTAAGTGCGGCCTTGCTCGAATTGTATTCGTACGCACGAAGCTTAAATAAAGACGTCTACAACGATCGAGACGACGTCGTACAGTCGTGCAGTAAATTCCTGAGATTCTTCCTCGTCGATGCACCATCACTGATCGTTCGTGATATATGTTTGAGCAAACGTATGCCGGTAATAACTTAAACGAGCGCAAAAACTATCTACTAAAACTATTTTTGCGCGAGAAGAAACAACCATGATCCATTAAGAAGGAAGATGAGCTGAATCGATTGGAGTATTGATTTATCACATAATAATAATGTTTTATGTGACAATTGTAAATTTCCTCTCTTGAATTTCTTATCATGGGCAATAAACGCGAAACTTACGACTAAGAAACTAGACTAGACTAGACTATTAATTCTTGGTGGCGAAGCTGATCATCAATTAACACATAGTTGTGCTTAGCTTTATGCTCGTAATTCATTACCAGACGACGCAGATTTTTCATCAAACTATTTACGAGTTAAAAATTAGCAAGATGTATTGAAAATACGTCAAAACATAAAAAAATTTTTATAATACGTTATTAAACTGCTATTTTCAGTATATAGTATAATTAAATTTTTTTTGTTTTTCTAACATTCTTCTTGTATATAAATATGGGCGTACGATATTTACGTATACGGACGTCACACGTTATTTAAGAGGCATGTATGCGAATCGCGTTTCATGAATTGCAAAACTAGAAATGAACAAAGAGGAGCAGCGCCGAACAGGGAGTGTACGACTCGCCGAAAGACAATGATCAGGCATTCGCTTTCGTAATGATACGGTACGATCTAACGCCGAAGCAATGAGAGAGAAAGAAAGAGAGAGATAGACAGCCGTAGGCGAAATATGGACATTACAAAACGAACTAAATAATGTCGAACTATCATCAGGACTTCAAAATCGACGGCCATACTCCCTATCTTTGTCTTGCTCTCTTTTTCGTCTACAAAAAGCAGCTTGTAGCCCGTAATTATGCGTTACAAAGTCAAACCAAAGAAAAATAACGATCTGACAAATGGAGTATACAATGACAAAATTTAAAATCAGAATATCGATCTCTTTCTTATCCAAAAATGTTTAAATTATCTTGATCACAAAACTACATAACATCATAAATTAAAGAGAGTGATTAAGATTTAAATGATTTAATTTTTCATACATATATATTTATAAACAAATTCCATTTTAATGTAAGTGTAAATTGAAATTTTCAAAATATGGCAATGGAAAATTATAGAAAGTTGCGGAGAAAACAATATAAATTGTTATTAAGCTCTCGATAAGAAGAACAAACTAACTCGAAACTCCACGAAAAGTCTGTCGTTAACGAGAAAATGAAAGTAATAGCTAAACATCGCCTGTGTGTATGTATATTTGGATGGATAATGACATTGCAATCATGCGTGGTAAGTAACCAGCAACAGGATGGCGATGATGATGATGTAATCCACCGTGAAACCGAAAGACCGCGCATTTCCTCGGTCGTGTAAGTTACGAGTCAAAGCACATGTATTCGCACCGGCTCGTTATGTGCACAGTTCGTTGTACATCGTCGATAAATCGCCGCGGTGAAAAGTAATAGCCGAGGAAATCGCGCGTAACGAACAATTATGTCGTTACCATATAGTAGTATAGCAATCAACGCGGGTTTACCCGAAAAACCTCGAATACGTCAGCGCTATGCGATTTCTTACGACTTTTATGTAATAAGATCTTTTTTCAGATCCTTAAATAATAATCGAACTTTGGACTCATGTTTAATGAAACCGAGATAGAATCGGTTCTAGAATAGAACGAGAAAAAGAAATCGCACAAAAGAAATAGACAAATTTTTATTTAGTTTGAATTTAGTATTAGTAAAACCTTCATCTCTCATATAATAAGAAAGATAAAAAATATATAAAATCAAATATCCTAGAACTATGTACCGTTATTTGCATAATCATAGAGATTTTCTTCCGCGAATATAAAAATCTACAAAGTCATATAAACTCAGATAATGCTTTGTCATATGAGCATCTTCCAATGCTATCCTTATCTTATGCACGTTAATTACGACCTTCAATGGACTAATCGTTGACGCAAATTATAGTGGGATAAAAATACGTCAAGCTTTCACTTAATGATATACTGCTTACATATGTAATATCCAATGTGCCACACAATTTAAAATATTGAAAAAAATAATCATTTATCATTTATGTTGAAATTAAAATAAAAAATCCTAATACATAATTGAGAAATATATAATCGCTGATTACTTGCTATATTCGTTAAAATAATGTACAAAAAAAATAAATTATTACACAAGGTGATATTTCATCACTTTTATTATTACTTTTAAGAGAGATTGATGAAACAACGATATCTCGTCCTTCGCGACTTTCCACGAGGAAGATCTGCAGATTACGAAAGTCCGATTAAAGTGTACTATACGACTCATCTACGTAACTGTACGACTCATCTTCCGGAAGAAACGCGTGAGACGCGGCATACCGCGTCAATGTAGGTTAACACACCTCTCGAAGGACGACGCGAGTGCATATAATACTCCGAGTACTGTTAATCCGCGCCGACTGGCTCTCATCATCATGCAGCGTCGCGGCGTTCAATGATTTTTCCTTAAGCAACGTCACGTCGCGTATTCCGGGGCGCAGCCAGTATTCGAGATGCGAATATTTATGCGTGTAGTGACATATACGCGAATGATAGAGAACTATAAACCTATATCGAAAACTGATCAATCTGCCCTATTGTACTGGGAAAAAAAAAAATCTAACACTGGAACACTTAAATTTGATGTTGCCTAAATTATAATGTATATGAGTCCCCCAATTATGACATATAAAAAAAATATTATATAATAAATTTACATTTATAATTATATATATATTTATTTGATGTAACGGTTTAGCGTCTTTACGGTTAATTATATCTTTTTAATACAATATAATCAACACACTTATTCTAAAATATACAATAAGATTGATCGAGGTAATTGTGACAGTGGGACGAATGTGAAATCGCAATATCTCTAGTGATAAAATTAATTCGTTATCTTTTTAATCCTTATGATAATTATCGTATTAATAGTTCTCAATTTCATGAATTTTTAGTAACTTAAGCGTTAAGAAACATTGCGAATTTTACTTTATAGATATATTTTCTCAGTGTTTGCAAGACATAAATGCTATATCATATTATAAATAAATAGATAATAGAAAGTAACCGCAGCTTCTCTTATTTGCTTAATGACACTGCTCTTTTGAAGCATATCTAGAATAGCATATCTAGAATAAATAGTTTTTGTAACATTTCTTTCAATTTATAGAACATCATTCTAAGCATAAAATGATATAATTTATATGTATAGATATTCTATAAAGAACATTTTAAAGAAAGACGATCAAGAAGCATCGACGTGACAAAGCGAATCGGAAAGATGAAAGCCAACGCAAATGCCGAGACACATCAACTTTCCCATGTACCATGGTCAACGACCGCTGAATGATGTCCAAGCTAATTGATTATCAAATAGAATATTTTTCAAGATCGCGAAGATTCTCTTATTCAATATATCCGATTAACGACGTCATCATCATGAACCATCAGAAGCCAATGTACCTTAACATATGTCAAAGCTTTTGTTTTCACGAATGCCGATCGAGTGAGCCTGATAGCTGATGGTTAGGCCGAATCGATAACGGTTCTCGAGAATCGAACGGTTATCGATGCCGATCGACAACGGGGAGAAGAGAGACAATGCTCGTCAGGTTCGTCGAAAGCTGGTAACGGAGATCGCCTTCTGCGAGAAGTCCTCACGACGGGAAGGCGACCCCGAAGACGATCTCCAGGGCGGAGTCACGTGACGCGAAGCGTGAAATTGCCGCGATCGGCACGCGTGCATCGAACGACACGAACGCGAAATAATGGTCTTCTTCTCTCGCGCGTGTACCGGAGATCGCCGCAGATTTATCTCGCTCGAGAGTCGCGCCTCGATGCTCTCCGCGGCGGAGATATTGCAGCACAGCATCCTCCGTTGCTAGTCGATGATCTTCGCAACGGCGCGTAACTCCGGTCAACGTTAGGAAGGAAATTTGGAAAGCGAGAAATCAGCACTTTTGTTATCTTCCTTGACATACAAAATCAATTTTGCACGCCTAAATTTCTTAAGATTGTATACAGTATCTGTTTAGATTTCTCCTCGTAATTACTATCGATTTTAATTAAATTTTTTCACAAGCGCGTGTGGAGAGAGAGAGATTTCTTCTCTTTATGTAAACATTACTCTATAATATATCAAGTATAATTAAAAATATATAATCGTGAAAACAATTGTAAGAAAAAAATTTTTATTATATTCGATAATGAAATCGTGAACAAATAATAACGCATCCGCGCGCGATGGTAACAGTGTACTTGCGACACTACGAGTAAAATAGAAACTTATCAAAGGTAAAACATCATCATAACAACGCTTACGGCAATATTTACCGTAACAAATGACGGTACAGCGATAAGTCGACGAGATGCGAGATTTACAAAGTGAGACATGAGTGCAACACATCAATGCCGCGCGATCCTTATTTCGAAAAGATGGTTGGGAAAGTCTTTGAATCTTGATAAACACAATGAAACCGCGGATCTATCCTCCGACAAGAGTCGACGCGACCACTCAATTGAGACGGTGTCAGTTGCGAAAGGCGCGAGAGCGGTGTAAATGAAAATAATGCACCGCGGAATCGGCGGCGGAATGGGATGAATGGACGGTAAATATAACATGTTACTTTTCGCGCGGCGTGAAGAGGGTAAAAAGAAATCGTAGAGCGACGGAGAGGCGGGAATCTCTGGACCCCCGAAGCGTGAAATTGCCACGTATCGGCACGCGTTACAATACGTGCGGAACAAGTGACCGGCGGAAAGATCTGACGGCGAAGAGAGATCTCTCTAGACTGGAGAGACCTGGGTTTTCTGGTATTCGAAAATTCCATAAGCACTTTTATCTTTCTCCGCGCATAAAAGATAGAATAAAATTTTCATAATTTTAAAACTTTGAATCAAGTATCAGAAAAAAATCTCACAAGACTTCTGTAAAATCTTCAGTTGTCTTTCGATTATGTAATTTTATTTATTTTATCTGTTTTTATTTATTCCATTCCTTTTCTCCCTTTTCCTCCCTCGGCCTTTAAATTACGTAAATCTTAAATACTGTGCCCACAATTCCTAATGAAAAAATCGGATGCTGGACGAGAGAGAATTGCGAAAGGGAAGAGAATAGATTTCTAGTGAAAAATGCAGTGTTGAGCTATCAAACAGGATTACGATAATAAAAGGGGACAAACTGGAAATGAGCATCTTCCGCGTGGCGGCAACAAAAACGTTCACCGAGAGAAGAAAACGCGGATCCTTATTCGGGTTTTCTGCTACCACTCGTTGGCAAGGAGCGCGGAAATAAGAGAGAAGCGAAGAAGGATTTATTTGCCGAGCCCGCTGTGGTCGCGAAAATATAGCGAATTACGCGTTATAATTATGGGCGCTGATTGCATTTCTGATTGACCGCCGCATAGAGCGTGCCGCGAATCTTTTTACGTCGTAATACGAACGATTATCCTGCCGAGCGCGCGCTATTAGGGTGATGGATGAGCAATTTGTTGTTGTATAACACGAGATTAATTTTTAAGGAAAAATTAGACGATCATCAATTAGACTTCTATCTATCTGAAAATATTATGAAATTAAAGCTTATTATTGCAGATAATTTAGTCAACAATTTTTATTGTTTAGCATTAATTTTTATTCATCATTATTAATTTTTAATATTATGTATTTGTACTAAATATTTTTTTACAACCTGAAAAACAAAATTAACTGTAGGAATAAATATTCTAAAACCCTACAAATCATATATAATCATATAGTCCCATAATTCTGATATTTATATATTTGTGTCATCGTTATTAATTTGATCGAAAACATAAATTGGCTTAATTGGAACGCGTAATTCGAAATGATACTAATCACATATAATTAATAGATGGTAAGCAGTTACAAGAGATCTCAATATTGCACATAACGGAACGATTTTACTACTGACCCAGTAATAGTTCGATGGATGATAGGAAAGGAAAATCGAGCAAAACGAACGGCCACGGAATCTAACGGAAGTAGGCTAGGCGCAAGAGAACAGTAAGGACCGGACACACAAACAAAGCAAGATGAACGGGACGCAAAAATGAAATGAAATTTTATAGCATCTCGCTTGTGGACCAGTCCGAGCCTTACAGCGCTGACCTACTTACGGCTCTATATCATGGATCTTCGATCACTTTCATACCGAGCCAATCCAACCAACTAACCAACCAACCAACCAACCAGCAACCCGTCTCGGATCCTAGGTCAGTGAGTATTCCCGACGACCCCAATGTATTATAATAATTTCAATGCTCTTCACATTTAATTAAATTAAATGATATTTCTTGATATTTACTTTAATTAAATCAATTTAATTATGATAAGAATCAAATGTATCTCAGCGATAATCATGATTATAATCATGATTGATGACAAAAACTTATATAAAATTAAAAGACAAAATTCCTGCTATATTATTAAAAATTTGAATGGAAATTTCTGTTTGATTTGAAGCTCGATTTCACTCTGACAAGGATACATTTCTAGATCTCCCAAAGAGACGCAGTGAGACGGACAACTCGTGTTACAGCTCGAGTGTTCGAAACAATCGAAGATCGAGGAACAATCAGCGGACGATAACCCTGATGATCCAGGAAACGTCCGTCTCGATGCAACCCCCTCGATACGATTTCACCGTTTTCACCACGCTAGTCGTCTCATCGATCTTGAGAAACATATCGGAGCAAGATATTTTGAGATAACGCAGAAACGAGCGCGACAATCTTCGTCGAGCAAAATTACGCCATCATAAAAACACGTTGTGCCCAAATTAAATATTATTAACAATGTCTATATACTTGACGCGCTCAACTCTTTCTTATCATTAATCACGTAAAATAGCGTCATTAATAACCGATGCATCGTTGCGTAACGGCGATACCGTTATACCAAGATACTTCAGATAAATAATATTCGCAGCGTACACATAATCCTTATACCGTGTATTTTTCCGACTCATTATGTCCAATATAAAATTATCCGTCAAAAGTTATTTGCGGACGTCATACAATACTTTCCCGCAAAGGTTCCCGCATGCGTAGATACTTCAAAGTATGATATGTATATACATATACCGTTGAATACGATCACCTGATTATGTCTTACATTTTTGTTCCATATATAGTAAGTATACATGTGTATAATGCATTACGTCCGCTGAGAGAACCAAGACGACCGCATTTAACGTTAAACACCGGAAACGAATGCGGCCTTAATGCGTAGAGTGAGATCGTTTTTAGCGTACGGTGACTACAGTTGGACACACAGTCCTGTTACTAGAGTATCCATACTGCGTGAGGTCGCACGAACGAATGAATAAAAATTAGGATGCGCGTTAATAATGTTCCTTTCCGAGAAGAGACGGTCGTCGCGGTCGCGTTTTATGTCCCGCTCCTTGGGAGAGAATATATACAGTTTATAGGCCGTACATTATGTATATACATTATGTTACGTGCGCGAGCGCTAGTCGTTGTTAAAACGTACGCGAGACCTCGTCGCGGACTAAACTGAATAAAATACAATTTACTGCACACTGTACCACCAGCGTGAATAATTACGCAACCGCCGAGACACGACCGTAGGTCGGTTAGCGGAATATCATTTGCTGAAATTAATCCACCGCTAATGGCCGGTTACGACAAAACGCGCAAGGTCACTCGATAATTAACCTTCGACCCTGTTACACAAATTTTAAGCAAAATAATCATATAAATTTCGCACATATGTATTTTCTTCTTCTCTCGTATACTATTATACATTATAAATATATAATCTAGTAGCTTTGAAACTGGGACACTCGTATCCCAATAATTTACAAGAGGTTATTACTTCTTATTTCCAATAAGATTTTTCAAATATTTCTTCTCAAACATACATATTTATCCTCATTTTGTTTTATGAACACAGAGGACAAATAAATAATTTATTTATCCTCTGTGTTTTAAAGTAATAGCAGTTTAAAAAAAGGAAGTTTAAATTTTATCCTTCACACGTTCAATTATTTCTGATGTTTTATTCCAGAATGTAATTTAGCACTAATGAATATTAATGATTTTTTTAAAGGTTAATTTCCACACAAAGTTACGCACGCAAGTCGAACAAACTTCGACGAATCTTTTGCGACGAAATCGCCGAACCAAATCCTTGCTACCTTCCGAATAGATCCTCGTTTCATTCAAGGCCGAACCAATTAGCGGCCAAGCTTTATTCGCGATTGATATTACCTCTAAGAAGCCTCTTATTACGAAGAAATTCGAAAGCCTTATTTGGCGCGTGTTTATATCATACGGCGACGCGTGGCGGTCGGTCTTGCTCGAGTGACCGCCTTATGGCGAGGAAGTTCGTGGGTCTTATTTAGCTCGTATTTACGCACGACTCTGCTCTTTCCTCGTTGCTTTTACCTTTTCTCGCCACGTCAGGCAAAAAATAAACGAACGAACGAGTTTCCTTGCTCTCGCACGTGTCTAAAAGTCCGACGTCGTATATCTCAGGTGTCTTCCGTGTCATCTTTGTGACGTTAGAGTAATTAAACATCCCGGCGTATCAGGAACACGTCTCTTTGCCTGAGATGTTCTCGGACGTTTTCGCGAATTTTTGAGATTTCTTCCGATATTTTTTAATTTCACATTAAAAATTAAATTTAAATAAATTAAATTCACTTCAATGCAAAAATACGTTCAACGATTTTTAATCGATGATAAAATGATGCCCGCAAAATAAAGTGTTTTTGATAATAAAGAATTTAAAAAATTAATGCAAAAATATCTTGGTTCTTTTTTTCTACCAACGTTAAAACCGCGTACGAAAAAACATGCGATCGCATCCAAGTGCAGTCCGACCGCTATGCATAATGTAGGTAGACGGCTTTCCTCGCTCCATGAAAGTGGCCCCTCTTCGGCGATTCGTACGGTACGCGTAAAACATTCCTCGTAAGCAGCCTCAAGGTCCCTCTCCTCTTTCCCTTCGCTACCTTTCGGTCTCCCCCTTTCTTTACTCCATCCTTCTGCATCCACCTTCGTGACCCTTGACTTCGGACCGTCAAAGATCTTTTCGTAACACTTCTACTTATAAGACCATGCACGAGGTTTTTACGCGATACGTCCATTCGATTAATAATTCACCGACGTTTAATAATTATTTTTGAATAAAATTGATATCGAACAAGTGTGGTATTAAAAAATTAATATAACTTATACGTATATATTCTTAACTTGTATAGAAAAAATGTTCAGTAGATATATTTGTGGTCCATATTAGATCTCTCGAAATTAATTTTATCGCAATTAATCGATTTAGAAATATAACGTTATAATAACATTGGATTATATATAATAAAAGGCAATCAAATAGGAGCGATAGTATCCTCTCACAAGCCAAACTCGAGAATGCGTTCAGTGAGCGGGACACCTATCTTGAAAGAAGCGGTGACGCGTTGCACAGTGCATAAATGCCATGCGAGCGAATCGATTCCTCGACTCGCGATCGTATCCCCTGGCGGCGAGGCGATGATGACGGGACTGGATCCCTGCACTGGATACGAGATCGGTGCCGAGAGATCGAAGGCACGCCGCGTGCGTGCAGTCGCATTAATGCCATGCAAATTACTACGGAATCTCTTTTTCGATAGCCGCGTCCGCGCACGATCTCATCTCTATTCTCAGCCCTACATTCGCGTGGAATGCCGACGATTTCGACGTCTCTTCTCTTCATAACCCACGCACGCGATCGCCGACGCGAAAATTCGAATTAATATCTTTAAGCTGAATTTAAAAAATATCGAATATAAAAAAATTAAATTAAATTAAATAGTATATTAGATTTATTGAAAAGACTATTTTAAATTATTTATACTCAGATTATATAATTGTTTTAGTAATGACTCTGGCTAAAATAAACTACAATTTTTAAATTCCAGATTAGATACGGATTCTATCTCAAGAGTATGCTGAAAATTGATATGTCTAAATAGGTCTTTTATGCTCGAAATGCGATGGATATCTACGTTTCGTGATACTCCTCCGTATGAGAAAGTAAATTCGAGATTATCCTGGTAAATCGACCGCTTTAGCCGCGTCTTCGTTTCGTATCGGCGATCCGTATTTTTCCACGACCCAGTTAGCTATCGGTTATGGTTTCGAATCAATTAATTATTGCGTGTCCACAGAGACGGTATCGTCGTCACGCTCTCGCATAGACGTCGTCCTGACAAGCGAATCGAGGGCCGGTTTCGATAGGAATTTATCGCGCGTATCAACGTGGCATCGTCATGGCACCATCCAGGTAATATGCATCGCGTAAAATGACACCTGCTCTCGTGGTATTCGTAAACGTCGAGTAATACGGAGTCGCATAATTTATAAATACGTGTATTCAACATTTATAAAACAGTGTATCCCGACACCTTGAAGAGCACTTGGATATTTATTGTATCACACTGTGCTACGACAATGTCATTTTCATAAGAGAAGATGCGATTCTCCCAAGCATAATCAAATATGTATAGATTTACGATTAAAATGACAACTAATTAAATTGTTATTTCGTATTGGATATTAATAAAATAAATTCTACTCCAAAAATGCAATCATGCATTTATACGAGTCAAATGTGATAGCGTCAGAATATATTTCTTATTGCAATGCAGTTAAAATTGCGTATCATTAAACAAAATAATGCAAAAAATCACATATGAAATGTATAACGTTACGATAAATTCTGGATCATAAAAGTATCGTTAATTGCCAAATTGTCACAAAGATATGTCTTTCAAGGATCTAACGTAACACGATGAAAGTTCGAAGTATGTAAATCAGCCTTCGAAATGCGACGTTGCGAAAATGGCCTTGATGGCGAAAGAGAATCACCCACGCTCGGATAAATTATTAAATAGCTAAAAAAAAAACGATATTGTGACAGAAGCGAGTAGGTCTCCAATCTTTCATCATCTGTTAGGAAAATAACAGCAGTTTCTGCTTACATATCTATGCTTTGTATTAAAAATATATCATCGCGCTAATATAAAATAGTACATTAAAAATAAAATAATATAAAAATAATATTATAATACAAAATTACCTACAAATTCAAAGTCCAGTGCAATACTACGTCAATAATAATAATTCAATTTACTTAATAAACAAAAAGATCAAAAAAAGACAGCAAAAAATCTACGAAGAGATTAGGCACCGTTCTTAGGATTAATTTATAAATACCGTTTTTATCAAAATGTAGAGATACGACCGAGCCGTCTCAATCAAAACGTCAAAAATAAGATACGAAAAATATCGATAACCGTTGCGTATCCCCGTTAACTATATATCTTTATCATCGATGTACTTATTTTATCGATACGCGTATACATTTTATACACACTTGCTCGATATCGAAAAAGCATCGCGGCAATCTGCTCACGCGTCAAGATAAGAGATCTAATAAAAATAAATGATCATGATCGGGAACGCGAGCTTATAATATCCTCTCTTGACTAGGGAAGTCGTCGTCCTCTCTGTTAAAGCGCCTTTCCTCTCACTATGCACGCGAATATATGTGTGTACATCGGCTTGCTCTTAATTGTAACGAATCGGTGCCGCTCTCGACATAATGATTCCATCATCGTCGATCAGTTCACGCTCCGTTCATCGCGAATCATCAAGAAAGGTCACTATATTTAAATATATCCACCCTAATCGCGATATGTTTGAATTAATCCTCCGTAAAATTCCCGTTAAACGTTTGATTTTGTTCATTTATCCTGCCGAACTTTTTTATACGTCGTCGCGAAGAAGAATGTCGATCGCGTTCGAAGCAAGGAGGAGAACGGACATTTGCTTCGCCATTCGCTTGCAATCTTATGGCTAATATACACTACGTCATTCCGAGAGATCTCCAGCGACGTACATCGCGTACATAACGAGGAGTTCGATAAATTCCACGCGCCGGGATACGCGATAGAAACGATATCGTAACGCGGAATATTCTGGCTTATAATTATCGCTAATTAATACGCGCCGTTTTCTAATGATTAAAACGAGTGACGGACTATGAAAAGTTATCCGCGATCGCGCGCTTCCTCAACGTTAACACTCAAACACGTGCGCGATCGTAAATAAGAATGCAACGGAATAATGGATATTTAATCGTCGTAAGAACTTATAATGGGAATAAATATACATTGTACGATAAGATTTCCCGCTTTATCATTCCGCTTAATGACGCGATTTTCCATCGCACAAAAATCATCGAAGAATCGCCATTTTGAAAGGTATTGTGCGGAATTAAGCAATGTCGAATCATGCAATTAAGCTTGCCACAGAAGGTAGCTATCACGAGGAAGTAAGATCAAAACTTTGTGACGTTTTAATACCATTAAACTAGCCTAGAAACGGATAATGATAAATCTGGACCGGATGAATATATGAACCGTAACTCTACATATATGTATACGCGTGAATTATACGTAGATGTAAAATTACATATAATTACGTACACACTTGCGGATAATTGAAATTAGAGAGATTTCCGTATATTTATTCATACTTTGAAATGCAATATTTAAAATGTTATGTTATGATTGTAGATAAAATATCTTGGAAACTTTATATTATATCTCTCCCCTTCCTATTAAATGTAGTAAAAGAAAAATGATAGAACAGAGAAAAGAGATAAGAGGCACAATTTTTCTACAATCTCGAGACACACCTTAGAATACTATACATTCTATAAGTCATTATATGCAAATCAGATTAATTTCTGAATCTGTTTTCTTTTTAATATTAATGTCTCTTTAATATCTCGTTTCCTCTTCCGTAACGAAAAGGAATCATGTCTGGATTAAGGAAAGGATTAAGTACACGTTTCGCGCGTGCACAAGGATGTAAGCGGCACTGTGCCAGAACGCAAAGACCGACTTTTGCTACCAGTCAATTATTAAATGGGTAGCCTAGCCGTATCGTACGCAACGCTGCCTAGTAATCGGAAAACGAAGACAATGGCCGCCACGCCGTGCCGCGGATAAGGTTAACAGCCTCCATCGTGAGACTACACAAGTGTCTTCTACACGGCATGCACCTGCCGTGCAACGTGTGTGACTGATGCACGCGTGGAAAGAACACATTCCGCTCGATGTTAGATAACGTGCGTGACAATAATACGAGAGCTCGTATGATTTTCTTAGGGGTTTCTGCTTAAATAAATAGACACTTGTCTCACCGTACAAGATGTGGTACCAATCGGGAATATTATTTGAAAGATAATTTTATCAGAAAAAAATGTGTGAAAAGGAAATCATAAATATGTACATCTCTTTTCTCAAATTTATATTTTTCGAGAAATTATTTCTCTGAATTTGCGCAAAAAATATATTCCAGATGTTAATGTCAGGTGAATATTTATATATTTATATATATGTATTAATTAAAATTAATGGCTAAACTAGGTACCATCGTCACTTTACCACAAGCTCGTATTATTCTATTTTCGTCTGATTAGTGACTACATGTGCTACTTGATCTACAGATTATCTTGTGACTCTCTTCAATTTGACGCATCATCGCCAACCGGGCGTTAAAATCTCTTCTCTTCTCGAGACTACACATTGCAGCGCGCGAGCAACCAGTAACGGTGGCTGATGTACAGCGACAAATAATTAATTGGTGCGAAGGTAAGAGAACGAGTTCGTCGACTTGGAAAAGCGGTAGGAGCGAGACGGAGCATTTCCTCCTCCCGATAGCGAGAATTCGAACCGGTCGCACCGCCATTTTCCCCAAGTTTTTACCGGCACGGACAACGGTTTGCTCGGCCCAAACGGGTCAGCCAGGTCATCCTCCTTCCTCAAGTTTAATGAAAACCCTTTCGATGACATCGAGAAGGAATGCAACAATTCTAATAACGACATCTTCCGATATTCGGCTTGAATGACGTGACAAGAATTTACACGAGTATTTCACGACGAATTTCGACGAGGTTAATCAAAGGAGGTGACCGGACCACTGGATTAACGGAAAGCTTACTTTTAGATCGAGAACGACGGTCTACAGTGAAATAAAATCAACAATCAAATCGACTTTAAATTTAAAACGATTCCGCAAGAAACGATTTTGATATGTTATGTTGACTTAAATTTCTCTGATATAATCGCTAGTTGTTTTGTTGTAAAAATTAAATAGAAATATCTATAATATATATATATATATCCCCCCAAAATAAAATATTTATCCGCCCCAATATTGATATATAAATATATATTTCTATTTATAATTTCAAATATATTTGTATAAGAGATAAAATTTCGAGTATTATTCATATATTCAATAATACCTACATTACCAAGATGTCTTTTTTACGTCTAATAATATTAACGAGATCCACTTATAAAATGTTCTCTGTACTACCTTCTCAAGTACCATTGACGTAAGGCAAACACGACATTCATCAACCATCACAACTACTTCACAACGATGTAGCTTAGGCACTATTTTCTCAGAACCGCCGTTCCGGTATCGCGCGTAGGCCCAAGAAGTTTGTGTGCCGCATTCCGATCTGCACCACCTAGACCGGTATTAATTACCTAAGTCGATAAGCGAGGCGACAAGCTGCGTACTGGCGACGGATGTCGCATTACGGGACTTTTCTGCCGTCGCGCAGTAGAAAGGAGCTCTGTGTGTATATGTGTATGTATATGTGATTGCGCCGGCATAAAAGGAGATATCTGGCGATTACGTGGACGTTCGTTCAGATTAATCTCTCCGTTCGCCGCGCCGATTGAAGCGGTGCCGCAGTAGCACGCACCAGCTGCTGAGAAATTAGCTGTTCGCGAATGAAGAACGAACTCGTCTCGCCACACATGATTCTCAAAGCAGCGAATTTTTCATACTTAAATTGCATTTTTCGCGCACTTTAACCTTTTACAGTTTTCTTTAGCGTGTAGTATCGCAGGCTGCGTGACAAGTCTCTTAGGGTATAATTCAAATCATATGTCATGCGGCTTTTAATAAACGCATTGAATGTTACTCAACGTACAACGATTATTTAATGATTACGATAGTTTCAAATATATTTTTTTTATAAATTAATCTTTTATCTCAACCTGATTTTTTATAGAAATTCAGGACTACTTTGCAAATGTGAATGTATTAAATAAGACAGTCTTCGGATAAAGAATGTTAAAAAATATTACTTAAATATTATATATAATTGCTTGTTTTTTTTTAAGTATGTCAAATTAATAGAAGAAATAATATAATAAGAGAAAATAAACCGTATGTAAAATTTTTAATAAAATTTAGAACAGTCCGTTTTTTCTTTAAATAAGTCACATTATTTTTCAATGGCTTCACAGTTTGAAAATTTGTGTTTTCTTGTTAAAAACGGTACTCATTAAAATTTTTGTGTTAAATATTTAACACATCCATATGTTAAATTAACATATTGCTGTTGTGTTAATTGAACTCAAATGTTAAATTATTAAAATAACTAAAAAAAAAGTGTAAAAATAACAATGTGTATTTATTTTTAATTTTACACAATAAATATGTTCCGTATTATTAGTGACAAGATTTATCTGTTAAAATTTACAGGAAAAAAATGTTAATTTTACTTTATAATATAAATGGGAATGATAAAGTGTAAAATTAATAATTTTCTAAATTAATGTTTACATTAAAACTATGTTAATTTAACACAAAATTTATTTTAAGTTTACTTGAAGTTTGCATTTATTTTATGTTAAAATATTAACACAGTATTCGTGTCATCATTTAACATATCCGTATTATTAAATTAACACAAAAATTTCTGTGGACCGTTTGGGACATGTGATATTTGTTAAATTTAACACAAATTTTTCAACTGTGTTCATCTATATTTGTGTTTAGACAAAAAAAAGTTCCCTTGTGTAGTGAGGTTGATATACGAATCGTGCGGTCATCAAAGTCTCCATAAGGTCGACTTTTGGTGAGTGGGTTAGTCACGAGCACATTCGTCTGTTTGTTCTCCTATTGACACACTTTACAAGCATGGCGTAATACGGCACGTCCAGGGATGCTCAACGTCCGATCGTGCATCACTTTTCGATGGGTCGCCGAGTAATCTACGGTAGCGGACCCAGCTTGGTAGCTGGTCGATTGAGCCTCTCTGATTGACTAACGGTCACTAACATAGCTTGAGCTGAATCGCAACACGATTCTGTTTTAAACTCGAAATCGTCGCGGTCTATCATTGTCATCGCGAACGAAATACAGTCAAGGCGGAAAACAACAAGGACGCGTTCTCGTCGACTTGTATTAGCCCTATTGTATTCACAAGATGATGAAAAAGGATTTTCACACACTTGTAGAAGGAAAGAAACAACGGACGTGACGAACCATTGTCGACGGCATCAGCCTATTGTAATTGATGCTCGTTCTTTCTGTGTAACACGCTGTTGCACTTCATGATGCCCTTCATGACTGTTCGCATCGCGAAGTTGCGAGAGAACACGCGTACGATATTTAATTAAAAAAGGATGAACGAGACGTGTGACTCTATCTTATAAGACTCTTATAACTTATACCTATATAATTCGATCATTAATTATTATTTCTCTTTATACGATGTATAATGACGGACTACGGTCATATAATAAAATTTTGTGATAATTATACTAACATTATAACTCGATAAAATATATTTTATCGAGTTAATACAATTACACCCTGTTCTCATTATCAATTATATTGTTGGGTCGATAATTTTTTAATCAATTTTTAATGTGCTATACACTCGGTTGTTTACATCTATTCATCTATTTTGAATAAAAATGAGATTTAAGATATAATAACATGGAAATACACGCTTATCACGCGTATCATTTAACGCACTAAATCCTAACTTTGAAAGTGCGTAATTATAATCAGACGCTTACTTTGTTGGATCAGAATAGGCCAGATACAGACTATGGTCACGCGGTGAAAGGATCAGGATTTCCTCCCGAAGATTTGCATACTTGCTTACGCGGCCGTGTTATTGGCGTAGTTATACACAAACTTCTTAGATTAGATAAAATGGTGAACAAGTACTTCAAGTATATATTAAGATTTGAGTAACAGATGAAATAAAGTTTCAAAACTATTTAAAGAAAAATATAAATATTTATACATATATTTAAAAAAAATATATTTGTCGAAAATTTAAAAAAATTGTATTATATATATAAAAACTATTATCTCTGAATACTTTTCTTATAAAATTATAAAATTACCAATATATTTTATATATTGTACGTTTCAAAATTTTTCCACGTGACTATGTCAAATATCACGCAAGAAATCATATGGCGCAAGATTTCTCGTTAAGAAAGTAGGGAGAAAAAATTTTTTTTTCGGTTTTTGTTCGTTCAAATCATCGATCTCGCTTACTATAGTGTGGCACTTTAGTGGGATTTACATGCGGCGTGAGATTCGGCGCGACATCGACAGGAGTGCGAATTAACGGATGATATATTCGTAACCTGTTTCCATTTTCTCGCGGCATGCTAACGGCACGGTCGATCGTCATGAATAACGATTTATACCTGTCTATAGAAGAGGTGGGACGTTTTCGCACGGATTTCTACGGAAAGTGGCGTAATCATTTCTTCGGACATAATCGTGCGCGTCTGATATTGTATTTTCATTGCATCAAGGCCGCTCATCGTTTCCAATCCCGACAAACACATTTGCACATTTATTATTCAATTAAAAGCAGTAGAAAAGTTTCGCTTTCCGGTCGATTAAACGCGACTTATTTATATTGTTATTTAAAGATACTATCACACTTCGAATAATTCATTAGTTTATTGCATCTCAGAGATTGTAAATTAATTATGATAATACTATATAATTTCTCTCATTTTTTACATTGAAAAAATCATGATATATAAAAAATTTGTTATATAATGAATATAAAATTTGGAATTTGCGCGAGCATTGAATCTACATTAATCATATCATCATTTGAAAAAAACATTTTTTTAAACATCTTCACAATATAGATACTTTTTTTCAATTCCAAAATATACAAGTGTGTTTGTCACTGAATTAATTTTTTTAACAGAAAACTTATATAACATTAAATCATTTCCTTCTTCATATGTTATTATCTAAATATATGTATGTATGTGTCAAAATATATGAAAAAAATTTTTGAAAATATTTCAAGGGATAAATATGATAAATGTGCTTTATGATAGAAAGGATTTATTATGTCAGTCATGTGTCGAGACACGCTCATCGTGACTTGTTCGAGCGCCATCGAACAAGTGACCTTAACAGAATAACGTGCGCGCCCATTATTACGTGGCGAAGTGGTATATATTATCTGTGCATGTCGGGGTGCATCGAGATACAAAAGGTTACTAGGTTTCGTATTATGCAACCGCGCGCGTCATCACTTCTCCATCCCGGAACGTGATCTTCATCAAATTTAAATCTCTAATCCGCGAACACCGAAAATATTAAATATTAAATTTTCAAATTGATTCAAAACTTTACCATTAGATGATTTATGAATATTTCTGCGATTTTTTAAATTCGTTGACACATATTGTTAAAACTAATTTATAAATATTCCCAGTTAATTTAATAGCAATAAAAAATTGTGATATTCACGCGTTAGATTATTAATTCTGCAATTTTTTTAAATTTGTAATATATGTCGAAATATATTAAATATTAAATCAATGTCAGTTATAGAAATATAATTTCATACAGATATAAAAATTTATAACCACACATTAAAAACTAACTTTACTAATTTCAGAAATAGTAATAAGAAATAACAATAAATAATAATAAAGTAAAAATAATAAGAAGCAATAATAAATGCTAAATTGCTCAGTGTGTTCTCGTCTTATCGAGACGATCTATCGAAGTTTTAAATTTCGATTACGCAAGACAGACGACGTATAAATACAAACCGCAAACCCATGGCCGAGAGTCAAATTAATTCAGAGGACTTCCTCTTCGTTTTTATTTGCAAGCCAGTTAATAACCTCGAGCCGACAAGTTTTTAGATCATAGCTTGTACAAACGAGCGACCATTGCAGCCAGCTCGAAGAGCGAAGACCAACTTCCCGAGTCTCATTCTCTTTACTCGTTCTTTTTCGTTATTTTCGCTGTTGCTACCTGGATATTTTCCTTAGTTATCAATTGTTTTGCTCATCTCGCAAAATCGCGTTCTTGTATTTCCTGCCACGTATCTACCTATCTACCTGCTCACAGATGGTGAACGTATCTTAGAAAATTCTCGCGATGTCTTTGAACGATATACATCAATTCTTCATTAACGATACGATAATTGGCGCACACTCAGTCGCAAAAATAACGTTAATCCTGCATCTATGCAACTGCTACACTTAGAAGAAAATTGAGAAATAAAAAGATAGCCGTAATGTATTTACATTATATTTTGCACAAAACATAAATTTCTGATATAAAAAAATCACATAATTATAAAAAGAAATTTAAAGAAAATACAAACATCAAAAGTGATATAAAATTGCATATTTTCTATTTAACAAATTATATATAATAATTTTCTTATTCCGACTTTCTATTTGTCTTTTTTTTCTATTTGTGCCTCTTCTCGATATATTGTTAGTTTTAGCTTTCTTTGTAGAGATAAAGCGATAAATGCATGTTAGATAGTTTCTTGTTTCACCTAGCATATCAAACTAGTAAATCGCAAAGCGATGGCGATTAGGATTCTCGTTTTTATCTCATGATTTTTCAAAAACAACTTTTACCAGCTTTTACTAGCTGTACTAGCAAACACCATTTCGATACCTCTCCTTTTTGAGAATTTATTTCGCATAGTATATCATTGAAATAAAAAACAAATAATCAATTTTCAACTCCAATCCGGTTTCATTCCGGATACACTTGATATACGCAAGTAAATTTATAATTGCGAAATTCAAAACTCTTGTAATGTCAATAAAACAAGCTGCGAATAAATTTATCAATGCTACATGAGAATACATGTTGTATTATCTTAGACATCTCTTTTTATATCGACTTTATTATCTAATCTAGATTGAATTAATCTCCATACAAATTGCAATTTCTATCGCATTTTTCGTATTATTAATTATAATTATTAATTTAATGTATTTTATTATATGTTCCTAGAAATGACAGTAAGTGTATTTAATCAAAATATATTAATACTTAATTTGAAACGTATAAGTAAATTATCCCTAATCTTTATTTCTATATATATTAATTTTTCCTTTAATTGTTCATTCCTGATAATTCATAATAAAAATCGTGAAGAAAAAAAATAGTATTCAAGATATAATCGTAAAAGATACATACGCATATATGTATAAGTAATGGATTAAACACGTCACTCGACATCGCGAAATTATTGTAACATTAAGCCAAACGAAAATTCGAAGTCGAATCTCTTTCAATCGCCGCACACGATGTTTATCCGAAAAATGCATCTTAATGGCATCCCATCGAACGCTGAAGTATGTACGAGATAAGACGGGATAATGCACGGAATAAAGAATAAAGCACGATCAAGCGCGTGAAACGAACCCAACGGAATATTTCGCGTGGTCAGAAATTCCGATTTTTGCAATGTCTGATTTTTTTTTTTAATCTTTTTTCCCCGCTACCTCGTGACTGATGGTCGCGTTATAGCGACGTCGTGCACGTCAGTGCATCATGCATCCCCCACGTCTTCGGAAACCTGTTCTTCGTCGGCGCTTTGAAGTTTCGATCGCTATTCGCCGTTCGTTTCGTGTCGCGGACCGAAAATTTTCATTTTTATGATACGGACCCGAGGAGGAATGATCGTGGAAGAGAGGAAACCAAGCAGAAATTCAAATGCAACGAGAATTGGATAAAAGGGGAAAAAAATCTCAAGTGACAAGACTTTAAGAAACAACCGCACAAACTTGATACTCGTGATAATTCGGCATACATATGTACGTATGGATTTACTCGAACATGATGAAAATAAGAAACACTCGGACATAACGGTGACAGTACTTCATGTTTCACCAGAATGAACGAGACATGGAATTTTTTAATTTTTAATCAACATAATAATGCATTCGAAACGAATCAATATTTCAGAATATTTGGACGCGTCATCGTAGTTCATTTTAGAAAATAATGAGCGTAAAAAAAATATCTAATAGAAACCTACACAATCAAGTGTGTGAGAAGTGAAAGTTATTTGGATAAATTTTAACTGGAACCCAGAAATATATAGTATATATATACATATGTATAGTAAAATAGTAGTCTTTTAAAAATAACACGTATATTAATAAGTAAATATTTTTTAATAATAAAAATTTAAATAAAAATTAAATTAATGTGTGTGAGTGTGTATGCATATATACGAGCAATATTAAATTTTTATCATTAAAAATGTTTGCTTATTGTTAGTATAGACGTTCTTTTTAAAAGAGCATTATCTCTTGTATATGAATTAACTCGCGCCAACACCTCCGTAATAACTCTAATTAAACAGTAGGAAAGGTGGAAAACCACATAAATATATTCATCGTTTCGAAAGCGTTAGAGGTATCTACCGGTTCGAACGAGTGCGCGCCGGAGAAAGTCGGATCCGGAAACGACCAAGCTGCGGTACACAATTTTCGGCGGCGGTTGTCGCGCCTGCTTCCGGCCGCGAATTCAGCCTCGGCCCGCCGCATACAAAAGCCTTGTCCATCACGTTGGGGCAGCCGTGCGTGAAAGCAGAACTTTAATTCACGAATTCCGGCGGCTGCGTGCACGAGAAGAGAAGAGAGATAGAGCGACAGGGGAATTCGGGGAGAAGCGCGAGCACGCTCTTACCTCTCTCGCCCGTGTTTACTTTCTACGAGAGACAATCGAAGGGAATCTCTTCCCCGAGATGCTTTCACGATTGTCTTCCGCCGACGCTGTTCTCACCGGTTCCCGGTAGCTCTTCGGAGAGTCAATCGTGTTAATTATGCCGACACAGCTCGCGCAGCTCGCACACATGCGTGCGGCTTAATTTCGACCACGGCGAAAGTGTTTTTAACCTCGATCGCGAAAGTGCATCCACAGATGCATACGATTCCACCATCACCACCACCATCGGGAGGTGTGTGTGAGATATCGCCCCTTTCGAATTTTTATAACCCGAGATTGCGCGGGATCGTTTCGCTCGGGAGAAAAATTTACACGCCTCCGTAGAGGTCATCCCGGTTGTATCGTTAACCCTGAAACCAGACTGGCCAGCCCTCAACGATCGCCGTCACTTACGTTTTAGGTGACATTCTAAAATCGTCTCTGCTTTCAGGACGTGTAAAAATAAAGAACCCGCAAAAATACGACAAAGAATAACCAACAAGATTTATGCCGTCTATATATATTTTTACGACTACTTGTTTAAAAAAATAATAAAAGAAATATCTCATCTCCTTCTTTTTATTATAAAAAAATATAATAGGACTATTAATTAATTATGCAAAATATAAATAATCCGATAATAATATATTAACAAGCATAGACAGATTGATAAATAAATAATAATAAATAAAATATTAAAAATAATTAAATCTCTCTCACTAAGTCATTAATATCATCGAAAAATAACGGTTGCTTTTCTGTAAAATTAAAGTTAAGTATCTGTAATAAAACAGATATTAAACCGTTCTGTTACGACTATAGAATAATCAAGAAAAAGTACTCTCGGATATCGGAAGTTGTGCCAATTTTCAGAACTACCGGCGTAATTTGGGGGACAAGATCAGCCGGAGAAATTATACAAAGGGGAACCGAATGGAGCCTTCGCGCTGTCACGAGCGTTCCATTTCACGATCGGATCAAATAACTGAAATTCATATATACGAAAGTTGGCCGCACTTGAAAAATACGGATCCAGGGCGGACCATGGCGTTTTCACCGATACGAATAACACCGGCGAAACGCGAGTGAAACGTCGTAATAATTACATATTACGCTCCCGAAGAAATAACCACGTCGGTTCGCTACCAGAAATCGCAATTTTTGGCGAACACGCCGTCGTGGAGAAGGCTTTCGTTTTCGCTACATCGCACCATCTCGTCACAAAAATTCACCTACACGCACACCAATTTTATGCCAGTTAGAAATCACTCTCGTTTCTCTCACGTGCTTTAATTGCGCGTTTACACAGCTTAAAAATGCACATTTTTATCGTATATATTTTATAATATATATAATTGAATTACCAGGAAAAAAAAAAAATCTATGTCATCTCAAACAAAGTGAAACGAAAGGCATTAAATAGGATGAATTAAATACATAAAGATATTATTTACCAACAAGGAAAAAATAGAGTTTTCGTTAGATCAAAGAAATGCTGCCACACTGACTTGATTATGATTAAAGCACGTGAGAGTAATGCGATATGAACAAATGAGGTAGTTGTCAGTAGTATAAGAGACCCGCTAGAAATCCTTTTCTATTTGTCCGCCGCAGCGTCTTTCATTTCGCAAGATTCTCTCCCCACGAATTTTTATCTAAACTACATCGTTTCCTTCTTGATTCTATTTTGCGGTCGGGACTGAAAAGAGTCGAGGAAAAACGACAAGATATGCGACTCGTGGTTATCCGTGATGGATTATACGACGAAAGAGGAATCGGTTTTAACTTGTCTGCATAAGTAACGTTTCTTCGTCTACATCATAACAATACGTACCGTCATCGATGATTCAATACGTACATATCATCGATGATTCAATTTGCATTCGATTTCATATCTATAAATACGAACATTAAATTCAAGATTAATCATTTTTTATATTATAAATTTCAAAATTGACAATTGATGCAATTAAATTGCGTTATTGAGAAGAAATCACGAAATGCTAAAAATTTACTATAAAATTTAAATAAAATTATTAATTTACATATATATATAAATAAATAAATTATTAATTGATAAATAAATAATTTAATTTATTTAGATATTTGCCTGTTACATTTGATTTTAATAAGACAATAAGATTCCACCTGAATTAATGTTCATATACTCTACTAACAATGAACGATGATATTCAAATACGATATTTTTTTACAACGGAAATAAAAACTCGAATTTGCATCTCGACAGCAGCCGCATCTTCTTCATTTATCGATACGCGCGGATATAAAAGCGCGATCGCGCATTACAAATTGACATCATTACCGAGCCGGGATTATTTTTGTAGATTACCGATGACAGCTATAAATACGACGAATACTATCTCCGTATCTATGCGCCGCACGAAACATCCAAGCAAGGCAAACTTTGTGAACAAACGTATACACATATCTGATATTTAAACATAGAGTATCCAAACAGTATCGGCTCTCTTCCTCCCCTGGTTTATTCATGTACATATGTATTAACATACAGAACGAAGGGCTCTCTACGGACGATGCCATACCGGTATATTATGCATTCTCTAGCAGTCAGTGATAATCCAGAACGATACATCACGTCGCGGGGGCAAAACACGAATTACTAACGAGATCCGGTTCGCTTTCACAAAAACGCAGGGCACTTGATGTTATTCCCGATAAATATTCGCAAGTGCGTTCATAGTCATAACAAAAAATACTGAATTGTAAGTCAGATCGATATTCGACATATGAAACATGATGAAATTACGAGATATGCACAGTATACATTGCATTGTGTCAATCTAGAGTTGACTTTTCCTGAATGAAAATGTCAAAAGAAATTATCATTCAATGGAACTTTCTAATTCTCAACATTGTATATCTTTGCAACTAATTCTCAAATTAAAATTCTGATAAAGAAAAGTCTACGTAAAATTAAAGGAAGCATATAATTTTGTTAATTTATTTGCTTTCTTTTATTTCTTTTTAATTATTCTAAAATTTTAAATATGTATGTATATAGATATTTCGTGATTTTTACCAAGGATAAATCAACCCCAAATTGGCTAAAAAACGTATCATTAAAAAATGTTGCAAAAACGAACTATCCTCTCTCTTTCTCTCTCTCCTTCTTTCTCTCTTTTTCTATATATGTATATATATATATATATATATAATCTATTTTTTTCTATTATATGCAATCTACATTTGATTAAATTTCACACTTACGTCAATATAAAACATCACGATAAGAAACTCCCAATATTTTTCTTTAATATTTAATTATATAAATTATTCTTTCAGAGCAATAAATCAACTACAGGACTGAGTTAATACGAATAGCACAAGATGTAAGATTTTGTAGTTGGCAAATAGATGCTCGTCATTCTGACGCCTTCGCGGAGAAATCAAGCTGCGCGAAACTATGCGTCCGGTTAACGGACGCTTATATTATTAATCTAATAATCTGCTGCGTAATCCAGCATCGTTTATTAATCGCTATCTAGTCTCGTCGCAAAAGAACCGAATATCACGTATTCGCACGGACTAATGAGCTTCGCCCCGGAGACAAGGAGAAACGTGCGTTTAATGAGCGTCCGCCGCGCGGATAATAAATCGCTCGCGCGCGCCGCGAAAAAAAGAGGATCTCCATATGCAAATCGATCAAACACTCCTCTTCGTTCCTATTTTCGCGCGCGATCGATCAAACCATCCAAAGCGTTCCGATCCAATAAATAAGAACGGAACAACCGCCGCGGTATATAATCTTTTGTCGGTCATGCGTGTCCGTTCTGCTGACGCGCGTTCGATCGCGGCGACAATTCGTTCTGACCGGCTACTTCGCTCGCGATCGACTGAGAAAACGACTCCTTCTTGACGAAACATTCTAAATTGCATACCTGCTTGTCAGTTGCCCTATCAGTTGATCCGTAACATAATAATCGACTGCGAATTCATGAAAAAGGCGAGTGAATATCTCCAATTTGCAAGTGAATGTTCAAACTCCGTGTTCAAAGTCGAAATATATAAAAATTTATATAATTATTTATATAATATGTGTAACATAAATATTATTCTCCTCTTCTTCGTGTTAACTTGTGCAGAAATTTGTTTATTTTTAATTATAATGTTATACTTTTGTCTTATTTATTGTAAAGTATTTTTTATTAAGAAATGCATATATATATTTGCCTGTATACTGTCTCGCACTGTTAATTCGTTAACTCGTATTGTTATTTTATGCTGATCAAGAAATAATAAATCAAGATAGTATGTCGTAATTTCAATTTTTATTTCTATCGTATTTAATTGGTGATTGTATAAAAACTATAATGGTAATTTATATAAAAATCGTTTCGCGAATACCGCAATTAAAATGATGAATGTTTTATTACCGTCTAAAACGAATTCAATGGAAATGTTGAATAAAATCATATTTTTATTTTTGATATATTATATCGTTTTAGCAAAAAATATATACGCATGAAAATAACACGAACTTTATTCCTGAAAGCAATTTATCTCGATAATAACTCGAAGCAAAATGTTCTTCGAATAAATATTAAAATTAAAGTAATTTCGACGCACAATCTCGCTTTTATAAAAAAAAAATGTCTAGTCCAGTGGAGATAATTATATTCATTAAATACAAAAAAAAAGCCGCATAATCGAGCACCGCATCTAACATCATCTTTTTCTCTGCGAATATTATCGAATTTTATATATTCTGCCTATATAAATCGTACACGATCACGTTTCCTAAAATAAGATTTAGAATCTTATTCGAGAGCTCTATATTTTTCAAGAATGTGTATATATGTATATAAATTTCAATTTTTTTATAATTAATATTTTATTATGTAATAAAATATCAAAATATATGACAGTTTACTATTTGTATTAATCTGTTTCAATTTATTTATTTTGAGGTAGTGGATTTATGAAATATTATATTTATATTTATATCATTCTCTTTTTATTACACTTAAATTTGCATTTTATTAAATATAACTAGAGAAATAAAGAATAAATTTAAATATATTAAATAATTTATATGAATAAATAGTACAAAATACTTTTTATTGCTTTATCTATTTTCACATTACAAATTAAAAGTTTTATGTAATCGTCAAAAAAGATCTTTAGCCTTCCGTTTTTTTTTCTAATATACATTTCTCTTATTTACACATAAATCTTATATATCTAATATTCGCAAATCCATTACCTTGAAAAATATCAATTTTATATTACAAATATTTTCTTATAAATATTATAATTATAGTTTAAAATAAACATATGCAATATTTTATATATATATTATATAACATTATGATGTAAAATATATTACCAAAGATACCGAGTAATTAAATTCACGAGCAACAAATAATAAATAATTTATAAATTGCTCACCACACAGTTCCATTGTCCTCCAATGCCTCTCCAAGAACCTCTTATTCTTTTCCTCCTCTCTTGTTCATACTTCACTGCTTCTTTATGGCACTCACACAACATTCACTCGCAAAAATACGGTTATTTACGGTCGCACGGTACTTTGCACGTCACTCTCCAAGTTGATCGCACACGACGCAAATTTTTTTCACGCATTATTTTATATATAATATATATATTGTATTTCGTGACAGAAAAACGCAAAAATTACGATTGCACAAAATTATGATCCTTTCGTTACGATTTTATGAGCCATACTGCAAATACTCCTATGTCGCGGAAATTAATCAATCGCGCGAGCTGATAATCTCTAATTATAATATTCGTAGCGCAAATAATCGTATGTTTGATCTTTCAATACTGAAGCGCAGAAAGACGAAAAAATATTATTCTATCAATACAGGTACGTCAAGAATTCCGTATTTATAGTACATCATTATATCCGCATCAATAAAGATCTTTTATCAGCAGCTTTTAATAGAAATTTAATTCTCTTGTGAAACTAGTTTTCCTTATAACATCATGCAAAAGCTATGATCCTTTTGCTATTCTACGATACTCCTCTGTTGTTTGTTGCAAAAATTAATCAATCGCGCGAGTTAATAATCTTTAATTATAATATTCGTAGCGCGAATGATCACCCGTTTGATATCTTTCGATACTTCTCTCAAGAAATAATATGACATATATGTAAAACGCCTCGCGTCCTTACTTGCTTTATTTAGATCCAATCATTTATTAACAATCAATTTGAAATCCAAAGAAAGCACGATATATTTCATAAATTTATTTTGTAAAGTGTTGAATATATTTCGTAACGAAATCGAATCTATCGTCACACAATTATAATAATTATAGCGCAAATATTCACGTGCTTGATATCTTTCGGTACTTTCTCAAAAAATTATGCCACATATAAAACACGCTATCTGTCTATTCGAATTTTGCGAATGACAACAAAGTAATTTTATATCGCGCATTATATCAAATTAATGAAATGCCGTGATACAATCATTTATTAACAATCAATTTGAAATCCGAAGAACACGATATATTTCATAAATTTTGTAAAGTATCGAATGGTGATATCGAATCAATTGTTATTCGGCGCTCCTTGCGGCGCTATTGTTTACATTGTTTTGTGGCCTTGTCATTCATTATCATCACTATCATTCGAGATATAAGCATGACAAGTACTATTACGAGATACCAAACGTGATCATTTTTCCTATCGAATAATTAGATTATCAACCCGTACGATTAATTAATTCCCGTGACGACTCGTAAGCATACTGACAATGAGACTACTATTTATCGGAGCAAGTATTTTTGCACGGTATATTCATTTAAAACACGAATCGGAACAACGGAAAATCGTAATTATTGTTTTAATCTAATTATTTATAGAGCCATATATTACATTGAATATATGTCATTCTTGCGTCGCGGTTTAAATTTTCATCTTTTATTTTAATACAATATATACTATCATATTCAGATTGACAACGCAAAATGACACATGAATCATCAAATCGAATGACAGAAAAGCGCGATATGTCCATTGTTTAATAATAACAAATATATTTCGCGAATGTTGGTATTTTAAATGGTTTAAATATGATTAAAATATATCGCGCAAGTAATCGACAAAGTATGTTTTCAGATATTATACATTCTGCGGAACTTTAAACTTGTAATTTAATATTTATCCGCGATTATATTATATTATAATACAAAATCGTGTTAAAACGAGAGCGCATATTATTATATTTATTAGTTTTAACATGTAGTATCGTCACGGCAGATTAATTCAGTCACGCGATTTTCGGACGTTGAATGGATCATAATTTTATGTGATCGTAATTTCCGCGATGTGTTCTCCTATCGTAATATAATAAGATTCGCATCGTGAGCGATCAGCGTTGGAAATGTCATGCAAAGTGCCGCATGATTATCGTATTTTGCTGATTAGTGCACGCGCGATCGTATCGTGTTTTCGCGAGTGTCATGTGAGTGCGATGAAAAAACAGCAAAGTGAACAAGAGAGAAGGTAGTCCAGCAAGAAGAGGCATTGAGTGACAGTGGAGCAACTAGTGAATAATTTATAAATAATTTATTATTTGTGAATCTTGTTGTAAATTCAATTACCCTATCTCTCTCTCTCTGCGATAATGATTTATTATCGGGTTAAACAGAATCCTGATTTTTGTTAAATTAATTCTCTCGACGCAAGATATTTTAATTTAAGAAATGCAATAATAACTTTTGTTTTTGTCATATGACGCATATGACTGCTGGTAAAAAATTCACATCACGAATCTCGGTTAAGTCCGCTTGACGACAGAGAGAGATATTTTATTGGAACTGGATATACTGGATGCTATATCTGCCTGCTGTGAGAGCGGCCTGTTAACTATTCGCGATTGTGAGATATTTGCCAAGTATCCCGCGGGCATTCGCGGTCTTTGAGAGTGCGAGACTTACATAAATGTTCTCGCGATGCCACCGACTAACGCAGATTGGCGATTATCTACGACGATAAATGGTCATACGTTTTCAATTGGATTTCTTTTAAACGCGACTCGCGTTTCCCATAATTTTGAGGTAACAGAGGTAGGTACACGCCCGTGTTTGATATATTTCAAAGCAAATCCGCGATTTATATTTCAGACTTATGCGTATTCGTCTCACGCGACCCACCTTGAAAGGTCAATCCCCTCGCGTGATTTTTCAGAAAGCAACTCCTCATGTTACGTAGCAAAATAAAATATATCGCAGTTGTGCGTGTATTATTATTATAAGTGCGTTCAACCTGCCTGTAGCATAATTAAGAATTAATATAATTAATTTAATATTAAAAACTCATAAATTATAAAATTAATGTAGTAGTGAGAATTTTTAATAAATTATTTGAATCTGTGCTATATTGAATTCTGTCAATTTTTTGCAATCGTTTCTCTTAAAGTTATTTTTAATGAAAATTTTTAATGAAAATTCATAAATTTATGATAAAGTAATGTCACACGCGCGCTATAATACGAACCGTAACAAGGACAAGCGGAAACCGGATGAGTCGGCGATAAAATCAATATATCTTGTAGAAAAATAATGACCCACAAATTTAACGACTGTGTTAAGTTTATTTGCGAGTTCATTTACCGAGCCTAATCAAGAAGTTTCGTCGCTTTCTCGTCGCGGGTTTTAAAAAGAATTGTTTAAAAAAAAAATTACGCAATGTTTACCGCTGAAAATCTTTTTTCTCCTTCCTCAGGACACAATTATATTAAATCTTTATTCACGAAAATTAAATTTTGTCATACACTGTTAAACGCTTAGAAGATCGGTATAACGACAAAAATAATTCGCCGCCGTATACAGGATGTCCCAAAGTAATTTCTTTGAATTAAATATTAGTTTTTCAGAAATATTAAATTATTTCAAATATTTTTAATCTCAAACTATTTTTAATTAATGAAATACTGATAATTCTTCTTAATAAGCATTTATTTGTCAACTTGATCGTTAAATAATGTTTAAAATTTTCATAGCAAAACTTCAAAATTGAAATTGTGTAAAATAAGATCTTGCTTCGCGTCTCGCTATTAATATGTACATCTTTTTAGGACACGTTGTATAATACCGGAACAGGTGGTCACGTTTCTCCATCGCGAAGAATGTTGTGCAAATGACGAGTATACTATTTAAATACTTGTCTTCGAGATATTCTATCGAATGACAGAAACGGGCATAAGAGATCCGTGAAGTAATTTTATAATTACTGAACTATAGTATATAATTCTCTCGTAGCATAACATCTTCCCCGACTTTGAAGTTCCGTTGTCGATATTATATTTAAGTTCTATTATATTTCTAATTATATTTAAGTTCTATTATATCTCAGAAGTGACGCATCATTCCTAATACAATTATTATCTATTTTAAGCAATATATAAAACACGATACCGTTATTTAACATGAAAAAAGATTACGGGAAAAATACAGTTCGAATAATTGAACGCTCGAATGATGAGCATCCTATTAATCGGAGATTGGGATAATCAAGAATAATAGTTTTATATTTGCGAGAAATTCCATCGTCTATAGATAATGATTCTACTAGCGTATGTGATAATTTTGTCAAGAAAGTTCGCACCAAAGATTCGAAAATTATTTCGTGCAGAATAAATCACAAGCGTAATGTAATACTTTCATCGTTTCGCGATTTATCTCTTATATACTTTGAATCTCGATGTAAGATTTCACAAGTAGAACAGGTGTACAAAATGTTGTTCATATCAATTTGAATAAATTATGAGTTGACAAGTGGTAATTTACCTTAGTCTGACACTACCATTACAATGAAATTTACAATGTTGATAAGACTGCTAATAAAAGGTATGAAAATTAGTGTAAAAAATTCTACCAAAGTATTTTTTTTTTAATCAACATTTAATCAACACTTAACTATCACTTAATAACATAATTTCTTAGCAAGTTCTTAGTCTAATTTTATTCACTTTCAATTTGAAACACACATTATCTATAATTTCTATCAAAATTATCATAATAAATTTATAATCTAAAATGTTTTTAAATTTTATCAATTATCTCTCGAATTTATGTATATTAACAACCAAATAACTCGAATAAATTGTAAAAAATAGAATTTTTATAAATTTAAAATTTTTAATTTAAATATATATGACAATAGAAGAAGACAACTTTATCTTTGCAATTAAAGTATTGTATGTTGATTTCATCTAAAATTTTAATAATAGAAACATATTCTTTTATATACATTTTGTTGATAATTTTACTTTATAAATTTTTTATGTATATACAATAATTTTAATTTTAAGCGTAATAAACATTAATAGAGAAACTTATATGTAATATATCTATGCATTATGAAAAATATTTGACGTATTAAAAGCTTCTAACTAATAAGTATCTGTAAAAATATTTAAAAATATTTAAAGCACCTAATTTTTAAATATTTAAAATATCAATTCTTCATGTAAAATCTTTCATCTCGATCATCAAAGAAACGCGCGTTTAAATCCAGAGGACAACGAACTTCTCACGAAGCTGCGATATATTACAATCTCGAAAGCGGCGGTCCATCTAAATCGTCTTGCGCGACAAGAGAAAAAAAAGTCACTTACCCCGCGAAGGGCTTAATCCATCCGGTATCGTATCCAGGATGTCATGGCACACAATCAAAGAAATGAAAAATACAAAACTCTTCACCACCAAAAGCGGAACTCGCGGATTATATCGGGGATCGTTACACGCGATCGTCACCGTGTACTCGTGTCACTGCGCAATCGCACAATTGCCGTTCCCGTTTAACACTTCCGTTCGCCTACGGATATGAGCGTCGCGACGCGCCGGAACTGTCTGTACTCTGTACCTTTCTTTCTCTCTTTCCGTTCTCCGTTTTTTTTTTTTTTTTTTCCTCGTCCTCGAAAGCGCAAAAGTCAAGAGATCGCGACGGAGATGGTGCGGAATGGAGCCGACGACCGCGATGAACCGAGCGGGCCGAACGTCGGCGACCAAGTGAGAGGCTAGCGGCACCGTCGTGCAAGTCTCGTGACGTCACAGGCAGGGCCTCCTCTCTTTTTTGCCATTCCACGGCGAGCGCCTCGCGCGAGAAAGGGGCCCGTACCGCGTCGCGGGGCCCCTTCTCTCCGCGGTGCCCTTCTTCTTCTTCCTTTCGCGAGGTGCCACCGCGGGAGGAGCGTAAACTCTCCACGATGATAGTCCGCCGCGCTATCGCTACCTTAACGTTTCCGCCGGCCAAATTCTTGACGTTCGTCGGGGTCCCACGGTCCCGAAATAAAACCATTGTCACCGTTCTCGCGACCGATTCGACCCATCCACGTTCCGATTCGAGGCCAACGCGAACTCGAACTGGGATTTCAAATTCTCGAGTGGAGAGAAGAAATTCAATTGTTAACATTTTACTCGCAACCTTGCGCGTAGATAATAAAGCACTGACATACTTCGATCGCTTATCATTTTACCTAGACAAAGACTTTCATTAACATTAAGATTTGTATATCCGACTCGAGATTAAAATCTTTCGACGTGAAATTGAAATCTGTTGTCTTTTTGAAGTGGGTCATGTATGTCGTATGTTGATTCTATTAATTCACGAGAGACAAAAACCCTGTGCTCTTTGAATTACAAATTACACATTAATATTGTAAGATAGATATATAAAAATACACAGTAAAACATTTTGAGACACGATGCAAAATAATAAAAACCCGTCGAAAGATCGGAAAAAGCTTTAACCGAACAAACGTTTGCTTCTCAAAAAGCTGTACAATTTCAAATCCGTCTATCACATTAATCATGTATGCTTCATTCTTATCACATGAGAGGTTTGCTCCGAATTATATTCTGTTAGATGCATTCCCATCTTCTAGATCGATCGAGCGCGACACCCGTTACATGGGATCGTTCGCGAGCGTTTCTTTCGAGCGGGACACAAAGCGAAGAGCGAACACTTTCACGCGGAGGCCGAGTTTGTAAATATCATGGCCATATTTTCTATCCGCTCGTCCCATTCGCTTGTACACAAGCAACGAATGTCCCCCTGCTCCGACTCGCGCGTCATTATGCGTTCTTGCCCCCTTACTTTATTCGTTGCCGCTTTATCCCTCGTCGCGATACGACATCAGATAGATCCGCGGCCCTCCGCGGATCATAATCATTGCGTACAGACGCCTCGGCATTCCTGCACCTTGATTACCCTTTATTATGGCAGCCTTCGCGCGCGACATGTGCTCGAGCTTCGTTAACATACTGTCGCGAATTGCGACAGAGGAATTGTATCGTTTTTTGTTGAAATTATAATAATAATATCAGCTAAGCGTGAAATTAAAGATGACGCGCGGAAGAGAATCCAGGAATTTCCATTCTCCTCGCAATTATATATCTCCAGCAATATTTGATTTTTTTTTATTTTAAAACTTGATTCTTTTTATATAGTATATATATATTTTTTTTTAGAGATACAGAATGTTTTTGTTGTCAATATATTAATCAACCTCAATATATTACAACTTTCTAAATACTTGTTAATTGTACTTAATAAGGGTTATAGATAAAATGGTGAGAGAGAAAAGAGAAATTCTAGTATACGCGCGATTATTTTATTTCTTTCATTCATCCTACATCAATTCACGCGTTTCGCTTATTTCCATTAAATTGGGAATTTTTTGAAATTTGAGGCGCATTATTGATTTTCCGCGACGACCCGCGAGTTTAAAATCTCTAGCGGCAAAGCTATCGCGATGTGCGGAAGCGTGAGGCTGATTTTACGATCGAGACTTTTTCTTCAACTTTATAACACACGGCGTCATTGGCGAGTCTCGGTCAGCGGACTTGAGTCATCGGCAGTAAGAGGAAAAGGCAGAAGGAGGAAAAGCAAAAGAAGCGGCAGGAGAGAAGAGAGAGAAGGAAAAGATAGAGGCTGCCCAAGGGGAACGAAAGGACGACCCCTTCTCGAGTGCATCGTCAATTGCTCGAGTATTCAGGATACGTTGCGCTCTTGGACAGGTAATGCAAGAGCACGAGCGAAACGAGCTGATTCTAGTTTTAAATCCCATCATTGTAGAATAAATTCATCGAGTACCGCATTAATGGCAATATAATGAAAAAAAAATTTATCGAAAATGCAAACTGTTGAATGAAATTAAAGCATGTTCAATTATAACGAGATGGATGTCTAAAAATTACAATATATGAAGAATGTAATAAATCAATCTAATGTTAATGATCAATCTAATTGAAGAAAAGTGAAAAGATATTCTGGACCATATGCAGGTTCTTTCCTAAATTTTGAAATAAAAAAGAAGGAATGTTAAAAGATTTTTATGTTTCGCTTTGAGAGATCAATGCAATCTCTATTTTATAAAGATTGGATTCGATTGCCAATTTCATTGACTTAGACAAAATTTATGCTATTAATTCGCGGAAGCTCGCGCAATAATCGATATGGTATCACTTTAATTCGCAGTCTCGCGGTCGTCGTTATCCTGGATTTCTCCACGTTAGATCTGCACGCTGATAAACGCGGTTCTATGCATGAACTACCCGTTTTTAACGTATGCTTCAATAACTAGGGAAACGGCGGTGGTGAGACCAGTGAGAGGAAGACGTCGTGAGCGACTCGTAAAAAAGGAAAGTATAAATTTCTAACGAAGAAAATCGTCAAAGAGACAAGCAGCTTGATGAAGTGATATCCTTTGAATTTTCATTGAAGGCAAATACTAATTAACAAGAGCTCGATAAACCACTTTCCAGCACAATCGCACAATGGAAAATATAATTCCACGCGTACTTTCTTCTAAAAAGAAAATCACGAAAAAATGGGAAAAGTAATTCACACGAAAAGAATTTGCTTCGCATTCGTAACAAGAAAACAAGCCTCTACCCCGAGCACAGAGAAGGTAAAAACTATGCTGGGTAGTTGAAATACTCTTCAGGGTTCACACGATAAAACAGATAAATTCATTCCTGGTGGAAGCATGTAAGTGGAAAGCAAGAAATGCACACAGTACAAAAGGAATCTGTTTCACGTATATAGAAAAAAAAACTGGATCTTTAGGATAAAATAAATAACGTTGTTATTAACGTTAATATTTATATGCCTTAATTGCTCGTTTTTGCGTAATCTCGAAGAGAAGTGTGACACAGTAGTTAGATAAACGCGCGATACGTTATTTGAAAGTCACTGTATTACAGTGGCATGATTTGCGATGCGAGATAACGGCGGTGACAGCTAAGTGAGCACACTTCTCATTTTTCTTTCCACGCTTTTCTTTTTTTTAAATTTCCACTCTTCGCATAAATATAATCACTTTCAACCTGAAGATTTCACTGGTTGCGAGCTCGACTTTGCGAGGCGACGACAACCTCGCGTTTGGGACCGCATTAAAATCTATTCGAATTACTAAGATTGCAATTATTGTTAAGAATTTATAATAGATACAAATATTTAAATCCTACATTTCTATATTACGCTTAAATTTATATTTGTTCGTAATTATTTCAATATGTAGATATAAACTAATTATTAAGATAATTTCAGATAAACTCATAAATTTTCTTCGATAAATCATCAAAATTTAATTAACTAAAAATTAATATTACTTGTAAAATGCTAACGTTATTACAAATTAAGAATAAACTTGTAATAATACTATAACTATTGTTTAATTATCCTATAATTATTACAGCTAATATTTTTATAAAATAATACAAACTTTATAAAGAAATCGTTGCATTTTATAATTAAAAATGGTTTAGCTACAATGAAAATCTATAAACTTCTATGTATATCTGCATCACTAATCGAATATCTATAGACTCAATAGTTTATTTTGCAAGTAACTGTATACGTATAGGTAGACGTACTTTGATATTTCATCTTGAATAACAGCGAAGGGAAGTAAAGCCGCGAAGGTGGAAGCGGAGAGGAAAACGTTGGGAATAATTAAGAGAGTCGTCGACTAGCACGACCGTAAGTCCGTGATCTTGAGGTAGCATTCTTGTGTCGTGGGAGTACTTCACATAGTTAGCATCGCGGAAGAATGCAAGCGAGAGACAGAAGGACACGGTGGATGCAGGGTGAAGAGGGGTAGAGAGGATGCTAGCAGGCAGAAACGGAGTCGCGTAGAAAAAAAAGGGAGAGGCGAGCGGCAACGACATAATTAATGATTTCTCCGTGGTAATTAACGTTTTCACTGATCTCGAGCCTCTAATTTATATCGAGACACTTTTCTCTTTTACATAAACGAAAATTCACGACACGCGCCAATTTTCGCACTTGCCTCGGTGTCATTTAAATATTTCGTCTGCAGAGTTTTATCGGAAGTAAAAGAAGCGAAAAAAAAATTCTAACTTCATTACGTTATCAAATATAAGAATAAAATGTCTAATTTTTTTTATCTTTTTATCTCTCTTTCTTATTTCTCTCTTTTCTTCTACTATACGCTTCTTCAGTTTCGTGAATAATTTTACAATGCAAGATCATCGGTATCAATCTAGTACTAATTGCAGCGTTAATACTAACAGTAAGAATTATCGAATTATCTTTACGCTGACTGATGCATCGCGAGCTCCAGTGATTTCAACGATAGATCACGAACAAAGCTTCGAATGTACATAAATATCGCCTGTCGAGCGCCTCGCCTGGTCTCTTGCGGGCTTAATTGCACGAGAAAAGGTGTCGTTCTGCACTTTCTCTCGCACGACGAGCGAAAAAGAAAAATAATAAAACGCGCATAATAAAATGCAAACTCCAGGCGTTACACGTGGACGTGGGTGCACGAACTGCGCGCGTGTGAGCGTGGCATACGCGTGAATGGAAATTGACATCCTGTTGCTGATACTTTCGTGTGAAGCAATCCGCATATTTCTCAATTCCTTTCCTAATAACTTTCTCGAAATTGTTTCAATTATTGGCCCAGATCAATATATCAAACTAAAGTCTATAAATCTATTTATATTTATTTATTATATGTATTGTATATACATATGTATATATAATAAATAAAAGTAAATAGATTTATACATTTAAGTTTGATATATTGATCTGGGCCAATATAATTGAAACAATATTATATGTAATAATATTCTGCTCTTATACTTGAATATATAATAATAATAAAGTACACAGAGAGAATTTTCTCTTAGAATTTACCCTGAAAATCATGATAATCGTGGGACAATATGGTATGAAAAGAATTTTATGAGAATTTCTCTGATTAATATTTATTACAATAAAAATAATATCTATCACAATAAAATATAAAATATGTTTGATTAATTTTACTATGCAGTTTAGTATAAAATTAATCAAACATGTTTTATATTTTATTGTGATAGATATTATTATTTTTATTGTCATAAATATTAATCAGAGAAATTCTCATAAAATTCTTTCTATACCATATTGTCCCACGATTACCATGATTTTCAGGATAAATTTTAAAAGAAAATTCTCTCAGTGTATAAAGAATGTCGTATATCGAAATATAAGAAATACAAAAAAAAAACAGAATCTTTAATTAGGAATATATATAAGTAGATGAGGTGTGCCAGTATATATTTTTACATACATGCCTTTAAGAGACGTTTTACGAGAAACTTGGTAAGAGAGAAGAAGTTGACAGAAATTTAAAGGCCGGTCGATGGAAAGCTCGGTCGAGCCGGTAGCCGGAGATGACCCTAATTTGTATGTCGTCCGCGAGAGACTTTTCCTTCCTGCGATACGCGTGTTGACGGCACGTTGTAAGAGGCGAGAGGGAAGAGGGAAGAGACCGGAATCGATCGGTCGCGCGCAGTTATTGTCCCACGCGCAGAAACGCGTTCTCGTTAAAGCCGTTCGAAACGTGCCGGACGCACGTTTGCCGCGACGTTGTGCATCGCATAACCACGTATGCAGAGTTCAGGAAGAGAGCATGTCCCGGCTATGTTTATCCTATGATTCAGCGCTACTCGGCCCGATCGTAGGCCGTGCGTTTCGCGCAGACCGAGCACGAGCGAGCGATAGATTCGCGCGTCCTCGAGACGAACAAATGTTATGCAAATCGTTCTCTCATTTATTTTCTTCCATCCGGAAGTATGCAATGTCAAAGAGTAATCGCGTTTAATTTCTCGACGCTTTTAATTTTACAAATTTATTAATATTTTATTAGAATTTTCTCTTAAAGCTACATATATTATTGAAATTTTATTTTCCCATTATGACTCTTTATCTCTCTCTACTCTCTTAAATCATTCTTATATCCTTTAATTTTCGCTAATCTTGATGGAAAATTCGGGGCTCAAATAATTCTGACCGCTATTAGGATCGCGATTAGCTTATCATCTTCTTAAATTGACACGGCATAATTCACAAATTATGTCTGAATGTTCCGTCTAAATTTTACTAAATAAATACACGTGAATGATGTATTCCTGATTGCCTAACTGTTAAATGTCAAACTGAAAATCGCGTGATGTCACTCGCGACAAACTCCGGCTCGAGCCCGTCGCTAACAGCTGATTTTGCGCGGGAAGGCGCGAAGGATGAGAGGCGGCCCCATACGTCGGACCTTAAGAGAAGTCCTATAAGGCACGTCGTTTTTCTCCCATTGCCGGTGCGACTTATATAAAGGATAGGATAATGAAACGTTCAATACACCGCACGGTGAACGATGATATAAGAGGGTTTATGCGCGGCGACGATGGATCTCTCGCGTTCGATTCTGATCTATATTATAAAATAAAGGTGGGTGTAACGTGTGTAACGGTACACCGTAGTCGCACCGCACCACCCACGTTCGATGGGATTGCTCAACGTTTCATATATGGTCATAGCCTAGGGGAGAGAGGGCGAAAGAGAGAAGGCGAGCGATGTTGGGAAAGGAAATCCTAGCGCTCCCGATCGCGAGATCCTCTCGTTGATGAGACTGATCATTTCTGACGAGGAAACCTTCCAATAACATGACACGCAATACGAGTTCTCACGGAGTTTGTTTTTCGTACTTTCATTTTAAAGCGATGTAAAATTACCGTAAATGTGAAATTGTAACTTTTAAGAAGAATTATATTTTTTCAATAGTTTGTTCTTTTTCTGAGAGCGTTTGACTGTCAATAATAATAAAAATAAAGTATACAATACATGTTACGAAAGTGCGTGTAAAAGTTGGAGTTACAATCATTTTACAATTGAAAAAGCAATATTGAAGTGCTTATAATTGTAAACAAAAAAATAAAAAAAAACTTTAAGATGCTTTTGTGATTTACTGATGCATCTTGATATCATCTACATGTGATTGACATTTAAATCCGTAGGCCAAAAATTATTTACCGCCGGGCACGAAAACAAGTTTATTACTTTATAAAAATCAAAATATTAAGCATTCATATACGATAACATATTTTTGTTAACATTATCTTTATACGCCCAATACTGGGGACAAAATGCACATCATGAAAACCGCGATCTGCGTGTTGCGTTTTCGGAAAGTTTCCTTGCTTGCAAATATTTTTGATGGAAAGCGCAAGATAGTTGCGTAATCCGGGCAGAAATTGCTGCGGATCTGGGTGCGCGAGGAAAACTAAACGCGGTAGCGTAACTTTTTCGTTTACATAACGGAGCAGCCGTCAGAATATCGACGCTGTAGAACGTGAACAAGTGATTTAGTGCGCGGGAATCGATGAATACAGGTACACAACACAGGAATGAAGCTGAGGAACGCTTTTCGGTTAGATAACACCTAACGAAACGATGCGCATAATGTGTGAAAGATGAGATGTCGGTTTTCATAAATAATTCGCCGTTATAAATAATTGCAGATATATAGAGGTGTAAGAATAGTGTTCTTTCTTTCACAGATTTCATCGGTAATAAAATTTTTTATTCGTAGTCATATTTAGCCGTAATTAATTTAAGCCATTAGTATTAGTATTGCATAAAACAAGTAATATAAGTAATAAAAAATTGATTAGATAACTACATATGAAACAAATTGTTAGAAGTTTGGCCCATAATTTTGTTCAGAGAAATATAAGCTGTTATATCAAATGTATTTTCGACTCGCGATTTTTCTTCTTCGATTCCTGGCGTTTTATATCGCACGAAAACGTACATAATAATTGCACGTTGAACTGACATGTTCATTCATTAACAATAAGCATACAGCTAACGACGCGTTTTCTCCACGCTCAACTTTTTGCCGAACAGATCATCATCGCGGATGAATGTGTCGATTTTTTTACGTAATACAACGAATATAGACGACTTGCTTTTTTGATAAAAAAAATTCCCGATTATGAAAGTTTTGAAAATAATGACATAAGACGTGTAATTAATTTTTTTGTCTACTAGAACAACACAAGACCTAATAATATTACGATCTAACATAATGTTATGCAAATCGCGACACAAAAATTGCGAAAAAATTAATTATCGCCCCTTATCATTAAAACTTATTGAAAAATGGAAGAGCGTGTTTAAAAATATAAGGAAACGTGAATAAAATGGTCCTCCGAAAGATAATAAAAAATGTCGAAAAAATACGTGACATAACGTAAAGTATATGCTCGACCCCAATATTAAAAAAAAAAAAATTTATTATCGTCACTAATGATTAAAACATGAAAAAATGAAAGAGCGTGTTGTTGAATTCCGCCAAAATACACAGTAATTTTTAATTTTAATCTATTATTTTCAATATTCATTTCTTACGTAATTTTTACCATAGAAGAAATAATATACAATTTTATAAAATAATAATTTCAAATCATTTATTCTTTCATATATATTCTGAAAAACGGAGTTCTAGAATTAGTCCGACTACATTATATAGTTTGCCGAGCACAAAAGGCCACGATACTTTCTATTTGGAACCCCGAACGCGATACAATTTCACTTGTTCCCTGGTGTTCAGCTCCGCCCACGAGAACTTGGCGCAATTGGCGGCCTCTCACTGACGACGACCGGCGATGAGGGTTAAAACAAAAAAAAAATATATTGTATATATATTTGCGACAACGAACACAGGGGAGCGGAGAGAACCCGCGTGTAGGAAATAGTTCCGGGTTCGCAGCTCTTGTGAGACGACGTTGGTCACGCGATTCACGCGCTCGGTTAATAATTAGCGGAAAGGCGTAAGAGTTGCCTGGACCCTCATCAGGAAGTTGTGCGTAGGATAGACGCGTCATTAACGAACCTACGTGGATTAAGCCTTGCCTAGTCACTGACAGTTAAACGATTGCTTGTCAACTTACATTTTACGTAAAATAAAGATAAAAGTAAAAATGATAAATTTCATCACGTTTTATTATCAAAGAGATATAAAAAATTATAGAGATTATTATATTCTTCATTTTTATTTTATTTTTCAGACGTGAAATATGACGAGACAGGAAATCTGAATCTACATACTTTATTTAAATGAAAATCATGTATAATATCTATATATAGTTGCGTATTATCAACATTTACAAAAAAATATGTAAAAAATAATTTCTGTCACTGTAATTTAAACGAAAATTTAATATTTCAAATTTACAAAAATCATTGAAATTACAAGTTATAGTTTCGCAAATTCTTATTTACATATTGGAATCGTTATATTGAAGTTAAAAGTTTTTATTCAAAAATCTCAATAATTTTCATTAAAGACAATTTTCATACAAGTCGAACAGTTTCTTAAATTTCTAGTCATTTGATTGGATTTACAATTAGTTAAATTCATCACTGTCGTAATTAAACATCTTTTTATTTAAAGATGTTTAATTTCATAATTTATATACTCAGTAAAGAAATCATAAAATTTGCATATAAATTTAATATATGCATAGAAAATACGTTTAACATAATAACTTATATTTCTCTGAACAAAAAATTATAAGTTAAATTTTTAGCAATTTATTTCACTTCTATATAATTTATCTAACCATTTATTTTTTATTACTTGTTTTATGCAATTTAAGTATAAATGATTTAAATAAACTACTACTAAAATGCTAATCGACTTTGATGATAATAGAGTACTATCTCACCTACTGCATATATTTAAAGGGAAATGTGTCGGCTGTTATTGAACGGAATGCTTTGCCGCACCTTCTCGACCAACATTAAATTATAATAAATTTCACGAATTAATAGTCCATGAGACTATTAATGCGCAGTTGATTTGTGCAAAATTGAAATCTGAGTCTCGTTAAAAGGGGCAAACAAGAATTAATGCAAATGTTTAAGCTGTGAGCAATATGATAACATTGAATATCTTATTCCTTTCTCGCGCAAAGGTTACATATAATATTGCAAATAATTTTGCTTTCAAAACCGCAGTTCTAGACTGTATAAGAATTCTTAGAAAGAAAATATTTTTTACAAAAAATGATTTACAGAATAATATTCATCTCTTCTAACTTTTAATACACAAATAATGATTTTTCTTTTATCCTTTTTGGATAATTCTCATTGACATTGAATAATATTTTTTTGTTCTTTTTCTCTCGGTGTAATGCGCATAGATATTTATTTAATCTTAAATATCGGAAGTGTAAAAAATACAGCAATAGATAGGACAAATTAAAATTTTAAAAGACTCACCGGTTATGCTGGTGCCATCTGTCGCGGATACAGAAGGAAAATTGAGTAGAGAAGCGTTGTTACAGCATTCCATGCCATCTGTAAAAGTAACAGAGATTTATATATAATTTGTAATAAAAAATAATTATCAGCAATCGTAAATATAGAGAATTTTTTTCTATATCTTCTCTTTTCTTCTATAATTTAATTTTGAAATAATTAAAATTTTATTTATCGGCAATAAAATCGAAATTTATATTGTTAAGCAACTTAATCTGGAAAATTAAATCTCCATCATTCTCTTAAATGAGAATATATATTTAATATATTTTTATATTTAATATTTTTTTATATATTTTTTTAATTTATCAAGAGTGACCTAAATTTCTTTTTTTAAATTGCAATGTTTAATAAATAAGTATTTTTTATCGTATTTTTATCGAAATTAGAACCATCTCGTTTAACAAAAGCAAATATTTCAAAATTTAATTTGTCTCAAAAAATTATATAACTTTATATAACTTATTAATTAATAATATTTGTAATATAATATTTGTAAATTAATAATATTTTATATAAAAATAAACTTAATAAATATTTGAAATAATATTTAAAATAGCTAGAGACTCTATTTTCACATTCAATATCTATACATTTACAAAATACAGATAAACTTTGAAATGTTGTTCTTTGCTGTGTGGATTTTAGATATTAAATGATTGCAATGACAAAACTTTACTAGCGGCTTCTTATCATTTCGCTTAATATAACAGAGACCGCGTCATTGCTAAATAATCTGATCTCTTGCGAGTGTTGTAACGCAAATAAAAATCCAGCAAGAAGAAGCTTAAACAGGACATGAACTACCAATGACGTAATATGTGGGTCGTATATTTTAGCGACAATTATCGTATCCAATAACAAATCTTACGTTGAGTCTTTTAAACGACCGTTAACGACGTTAAGTGAAACAATTTAGGCATCGCGCAATAATGAATCCGTCGTGATTAGCGACAATTATTTAATCATTTTTCGATCAAGCTAATCGATAAATTAGAAACAAGATGCATAACTAGTCCGCTAGAAAAAAATTAAACAATGAATAAAAAGAGGTGAGATATAGAATGGTAATTTTCTTGTTTCTCTGAATTTAGTATCACCACTTTTTTCTCTCTCTTTTTCTCTCTCAGCTTTATATAGTCTTAAATATTTATAAAATCTTTTAAAGTATATATATATATATATATATATATATATATATAATATCCCCCAAAATTTATGTTCAAGATTTTTGCTTGCTTCAAAAAGCAGTCGAGAAATCAAGGATAATATCTCGATCGCTTTCACAAAAACATTCTAAGTCGAGAAAGATCTACATTATAAGTTAGGAGGAAAATTCCGTTGTACAATGCCGTATCCTAAAATCAGTAAACAGACCTTGAGACACAGATATTTAATAGAATCAGTTTGAGCAAGATCAGGGTCGCGCTTTCGTTAAACATTAGCATACAAGGTTCTATTGCTCGTTAGCTTTTTTTATTTTCTACTTACGGCCCACTTATAGTCGACTCGCGCATTAATAGACACAGAAGATTTGTATATCAAGCGCAAGTGGTTGCATGTATGTTTTGCGAGCGCTTTTATGCAACGATATAACGAGTGGGATAAGACGCTTAAAGATTGCTTAAAGAAAATAAAGATGAAAAAAAGCAATTCAAATATTCCTGTCTCTTCCGCAAACATATAGTATAGTATATGATACATAATAAAAATGCTTAAAATATTTATAATATTGTTTCAATTAAACACATATATGCGTATATCTCTACTTAATAGAAGTTTTCTATTTTTATTCTTTCTACGTATAATACATATTTATTCGTTAATCAGTAATGATTAAGATGTGATTCTGTTGAATGTTCAATCATCAGATAGCCGAAATATCGTGAAACACCTGAACAATTATAAATTACAAAAATATAATGTATAAATTTCAATTTCGATGCGATTTTTCTCATAATTCAAGTTCTCATTTCCTCCTAATCAATTAAATTTTGTTCGTACTAGAAATAACCGGTTATAGTTATCGTAGGCTTATACTTATGACCTCGTTTTTTCATGGAGAATAGAATAGACCTTCTTTCTTTTGATTTCTTAAATGTAAAACAAACAATATTTCCTTTTTCCAGCAAGTTTAGTTTTTAAATTCACATATTTTAAAAATTGATTTATTATTCAAAAATTTATATATAACATTTTAAAAAATTTTTAAACATCTCTTAATTGTGCTTATAAGCGTGTAATCATTTTCTGATTACAAATATCATAATAGCTGCTAACTATTCTAACTAGAAAATTATTATATTATTATAGTATAAAAATTATTATATTATTATAGTATAAAAATTATTATATTATAATATTCTATCAAATGTACACACCGCGATAGAATATAATAGAAATAAATGTCATTCGTCTATAAATTGCAATTTCGAGATTACGTTCGCGCATGCATGGCAAAACACGTGCACATGCGTGAATAACAACCCTGAAGAGAGCAAACGGAGTTAAGTAGTACAGCTGGTCGCGTATCGATATGCATGGAGAGCTCTCGTCGTATATGCGTGCACGATAATATAGGTATATGTGTTACGCCTTGACCTTACGAATATCAGAGGCCATCTTCATACCAAAATATTATTTCTATATATATATATATAATATCAATTTTAAAAAATATACTCCATCTATGATATTTTATTTTATGCGAGAACAAAATAATCTCTAATAAATGAAACTACTAATTTTTACATCAATAAATCTTATATTAATTTTTAGATTATTAATCTTTCACAACTGATAATTATGTCTCGATATTTTTGTTAAAGAAAAATCTGCTCCAAATTTGCTATAATAAAAAAATATTGGACGTGCTGTATATTTAAATAGAAAAAGCATTTGTTATTTTATCTCTGAGCTCTATGAGTGAAAAAAATACACACACGCATAGACACCTTATCGTATGTTATATCGAATGTACGTAATCTGAAAAGCACTGATGAATATAAACGCCAAAAAATATTTGTAGATTACTTTGCATGTCGCCAATTTAAAAACCTGTTTTGCAAAAAAGAAGCGCGCGAACGTTATGCGTTTAATCGCAAACATTTTGCATCTAATTGGCTTCAAGGAAGTTCGGTATATATATATAGTATGGGTTTGAATGAGCTGTCGTTCCGAGAAGAAATCGCTCTTGGACATACGGCAGCAACTAAGGTACATGCAATAGAAATCATTGTAAGCAATATGTCTATTATTGTAATAAACGTAAATCACGATTCTATTTATTAGACGTCCAAGTTTTTGCTTTTGCATTGTTTTAAAACATATTTATACACACACACATTCACACACATGCATGTATGTGTATATATATAATTATATACATATAAACATTATATGTATAAAAATAATTTACGTTAAAGAGAAAATTGAACTTATAAAATTCATAAATAAAAAGTGGGGCTATTTTAAGAGGTTGCCTCTTTTTTTTCTTTTATTAAAAGCTTGTCTGCTGACAAAAAACGAAATTAAATCTACGTCATGCAACGTGTACTTTAAACACAAAATTCTACCTAAAATGATCTCATTTATTATGTAAACTTATCCTATTTTTGCATTGAATTGACAGCATAGAGAGATTAATATATGCAGTATATATAGATTAATAAATACATATGTCATAATGTTTTTTTAATTTGTATAATATATATAGTTGATAATTTGTATAATATATAGATGTACCTATAATATATGGATGAAATTTTTATCTTGTCTTGAATGAATGCAAAGCAAATATTTCGCGAGGAAAATAAAATACGACGACGGATGCGGACCGTTCGCGGATAAAAGACATTTATCCGGTTTAGAAGTAATTGCATATCTCAAATCTCTTGGTCGTCCTAGCATGGAAGGCTATTGCTGAATTGCGCTTGGAAATGATCGCAGAGAGATCGTAACGAATACGTCAGGTCGACAACCCTCGTATTTCGTTATCAGGATATATTCCGAATAAGACAATTTTACCGGTAATTAGACGTAAACATTTTTAGTTAGATTTCTGTAATTAGATGAAATTTCTTTGAACGTGCATTGCAATGCATTTACACGAGAGAGATCTTGAACGTCTTTGTTTTCTCCTGGAACGAGATGGTGAAAAGTACGGGTCGCCTCCCTCTACGACGACGAAACCCGACCTTCTGATACTCCGCTAACGAGTCGGATGTGTTTAGGGTCAATTTGTCTATTATCTCGTTGTCAGTTTTATTTATTACACTTCTCTAACGTCTCTCACGACGTGGTACATATACGTGCGACTCTTCCATCAGTCTGAGATTCCTCGGTGCAAGTTAATCAACTCTGATTTCTCTTGACCGTGCTTGTTTTAAAGTCGTTGACGTACTCACGCACTTTGCGTGACCAAATCTTGAGAGATCGATACTCTCTTTCTAGTAGCGATTTGTTTACACAAAAGTTTGTAATTAAATTGAATGATCCCTAAACTAATATCTAACGTATTGAAACATTTGTTATTTTCTATGTGCCTTTTCCTTTATAGACATAATTTCGATGTAATGTAGTAGGTATATATTCTAAATCTTGGAATTAAATTAAAAAATATTTCCTATATATATCAGAATTTTTTAATGTGCAAAATAATTGATAAATTGATACTTTAGTTTTTTTAAATTTTAATTATAACGCACCATCAATATTCTTATCATTTTTCTCTTTAAATTAAATTTATATTTACATATTTTTTTTCTATTATTTTTATACTATTGTACTCTTATTAGAGAATTTACGTTTCAAAATTATGAAAACTGATATGAAAAATGATGAAACTATATTCTCTCATAATTTCTATTATGCTTAACTTTATTACACAAGAATTCTTCTGCAAAATTTTCTTTAAGATGACTTTTCTCAGGATTCTTCGGCAAAATTTTCCTACGCGAAAATTACACACTCGATCTTAACGAGCGAGCTTCTATTGTCGCGGCACCCTCGTTTGATACGCAACTGGGTGTGTGGGTGGAGGAAAAGCCTGGTAGTACGACCGGCATACGAGAAGAATGAAGTTGATGTGCCAGTCGTGAGCGCGATTCCGTCGCGCCGCGTACTTGAGGAGCCGCATGCGGCGAAGAAGCGGCGGAACGGAGGGTGGAAAGGAGCTTGAAGAGAGGGAGCCCCCGAAAAAGAAGAGGACCCTCTCCTGACGAGGGGATTGTCGCGTCGGGACTCAACGTTCAGTCCGTCCACGTCCGCTGTCGGAGACGCGACCGGAAGCGACCGGTCTTCCCGCGCGATTGCCTCTTCCTGCCTCTGAGAAGAACCGAAACGGAACTTTTCCTCCTAGTCGAATTAAAGAGACGCGTCTTCCGCGTGTGCGCGCGAATTCCCGAAGATCTCCATCAATCATCTCGCGAGTCTAGATTGATTGTAAATGTTGGGGATCTCCGCTGAACGATTCTGTGCATAGTTTTTGGCTCGATTATTTTCAAGGAGACGCAATTGTCGGTAAGGATAAACGATGTAATTAATTAATGATTTAAGCACGAGGTCGTATCATTCTGTTCTAGTTTCTTTAACGTGTATAAGTTTAGAATACAGGAAGCTCATCCTCGTTTACGAAACTGCATGACTTCTCACGTGCTTCCCGTTCGTAACAAGGAAGTATACGTATATATCATACAAGATACAAGTATATATCATACGTCGCGAAATTCGAAAAGGAAAAATATTCTTGACACATACAGATTAACCTCCTATCTTTATAAAAGATGATGACCTTAATTACTAGTAATCTGCGATAAAGTATCAAATCGTGACAAATAATGCTTCATAAGTTGCTTCCACGACTTAGTTGGAATTTAATATCATAATTTAAATTATCTCTTTTTATCGTAAGATATTATAAAAAAAGAAACAATGTGTTTTCATATATAAGTTGATTGAGGCTTCACAGAAAATAATAAAAAACGATTTAATTAATTTAACAATCCGTTTAAGCGCAGTGCTTTCGCATGTAAAATCAAAACGCACGGACACGAAGAGGTTTGCCAGCAGAGGCAAAGGAATTTTGTAATACGTAATAGCTTGTTTTGCGTGACATTATTATGATTTTCGTGACGTCCGTGCCGAGACATAGTACTTGGACTATTCTTGTAGTGCTAATTATTGCAATTATTGCTTCGTATATTATCGCCGATCTGAGGGGGTTTCAACTGTCCACCTTAATTTATCTTATAAATTTCAAGTGCTTATGTCAATCGCGCAAAAAAACAACAATTTCTTGATAACGCTTTACTGATAATATCTGCAAAAGCAGATGTCAAACAGCTGTAAATTAGATCTGTCCAAGAATGTGTTTATAAGGAATTTTTTTAGAATTCGATTATATATAAGTTTATTTAATTAATTAGTATTTAATTAATTAGTAATTTAGATAAATTATATTTTTAATTTATAATTGTTATTGCATTTTAATTGTTATTGCGTTTTGAAGTTTCGTGCGTCGAAAGCTTTAGTGTAATAATCTAAAAAATATATTTTACATATAATATTCGCGGAGTATTATTTTGCGGAAAACACAAAAAAATAAATTTTTTATCGCTACCTGGCATGTACCAATGCAAATATTGCACACTGACAAAAATACTTTATAAAAATATTAAAATCAACTTAAAAGATTAAGAATATCTATAAATTTTCTACATTTTTTATTATCTTAATTCTTATAGCTTTCGATTTAGTCATTTCCAATTAATCAAAAGATATAATTTTCTAAAAAGAAATAATTTAAGGGGAGAGAGTTGATGTTTCGGCAACAAATCACGTGCCTGAATCATCAGTCTTATCATCATCCATTAATCGATTCCTTCCACGATTTTCGTGTAGCCTATTCCGTAGTTACACGACCGACTTCCTCCATGCAAATCGTCACTTTTGTCCAAACTAACAATGACGTCGCACGTCACGAGACGACGACGTCTTTCCTGAACTGCATAAAAGCCCGCGGACTAGTAGAGCTCGACACGTGGTATGAGTCATTTACGTGCGTGACTAACACACGAGAAATATTCTTTTCAACGAAAGAGCCTATAGATCAACACCGTCTATCTTCGCGGAGATACATACCTAACTATATTGTCCGTCCATGTATTATCTAACAGATGATCGTCGGTCACGATCCATTTTTTATTCGCGTTACATTAAAGAGAATTGGAGCACAAACGTGCTGCGCTCGTATAGATCTCGTTAATTTTTTATCGCGAAGAAATGAAAACCCGAGTGTGATTGCCGGCGCGTTCGAAGCAGCGTCTTTGTACGTCCTTTCATAGCAAGGCATTACTCCGAACGAAAAGCGTGGACACTCTATGATGACCCAGTCGTCAGGTTTTGCTCGATATATCGATCTTCCGACGACTAAAGAAAGAAAGAGAGGAGCGGCCCTGATAAACACGCTACTGTAAATATCGGGAGTCGCGAAAGTGCGAGATCGTCGACGCAAATAGGATTTTCTATTCCAAGCGGGCTCTCTCGACGTGTTTTTGTCAGAGATATACTCGCGAAAAATGGAGCAAAATCAAGGAGTTTGCCCGAAAGTTTTCGAGCTCGCTTTAGAAGCCGTGTACATCTGTGCAAAAAAAAAATAGAGTCGCCTCCTACTCGAAATACAATATCGGTAAAACGCCCTCGATAATAACTCGTCGCCTACCACGTCCCGTCATGCATCGTACATAAATGCATACCCTATGTTCTATTATTTGCTACAATACACACCCTATCGATTTGACTCAACGACCCCTTTCTCACGTCGGAAAGTACGCGCTACCTCGAGACCACCCTGCGAATATTAATCGCCGGAAGGCACGCGTAAGAGTTTCGTTACTAAAAAATTTCCGTTTTATACCGTTATCAAAAGAATATCGATATCACCCTATGAAAGATTCCGTGATACTAATAACCGCGTAAACGTAATAACTGTCCGTACACAATCTATTTACTGTTAGAGAAATTCATTGTTAGCAGTGAACATTTCCCTGTTAGCAGTGTACGTTCGCTTGCATGCAGTCCATTACTCACACTCAAATATTGTTATATATATATATATATATATATATATATATAATTCAAAGTCGGCTGCTAGAAAGAAAACGTCCGCTGATTTCAATGTAAATCTATATATTCAAATACAGGATATCGATATTCGTTCAGAAGATCGAGCTACTTTGTAGATAAAATATATGATATAGTTTCTCTTATCAATAGCACAAGCTAAACACATACATACATTTGCATGATAATTATTATAAATTATCGAAGAATCATTTCTAATATATTTTGTCATTATTTTTTAAAAATCTTCTACCTAGTACTCTAAATAAAGTTTCTCATTTGTATCCGCTGAGAAATCAAAATAATACCCGCCTCATTTCGCTAATGTAATATCGATTTGTTTCAGGATGTCGGGATAATCGGCGTTTTTTTTTAGACGAGATTCTAGAAACATCCCCTTTGGGAGAAATTCAAGGAGCGTCTCAAAAAATAACGTTTCGCGAAAGATAATTGGCGGATCGATTGGCGGATGATCGACGAGCGTTCCGGATGATCCTGGCACTCGCGAGCACGGAAAAAGAAGATAAAACAAGTGGTTGCGGCTTGGAGGACTCGTCATATGGGGAGGAAAAGAGCGAAGAAACGTTAGAGCGTGGCGCACGAGACGAGATCGCAATGAAAGTCAATAAACCGTGATGAGTAACGGAGAGTATAGTGGTCGGAGTGGCATTAATAAATTAGTGTCTACTTGCTGCTACAAGCAACAGCAGCGGCAGCAATAGCAGGAGTCCGGAGGAGGAAGAGAACGCAAAGAGGAAGAGGCAGGAGAGGCGCGGACCTCGAGTGCGTGAGTGCGTGCGGTGTGTGCGCGTATATATATTCACGTGCGTGCGAATACGTGTGACCGGCGGCCGTGTCGATGCGGGGATTTGGCCAGTGTGTCAGTGTGAAAGAAGACAATTGACTCGCAACCGCCGTCCGTCGGACGGTGCTCGACTCGACAGGGGCCTTCTGACGTCACATCCGGCCTGTACGAGCCGCGATCTCATCTGGACCACGGCGCACGAAGGTACGCAGATTCGTGCACTTGGCACGGCGCAAAGCCCGCTGGAGCTTAAAAAGCTCGGATAAGCGGAGAGATGTATACTCTTCTTCCCTTCCCCAACCCCCTTTCTTCCCCTGCCGATGTGTTCATCCTGATGAAACGATGACGCCTCGGGCTCTCGTCTTGATGAGAAATCACCGTCTAGGACCGTAGTCTAGCATCGACAGTCTCGATGTATCTAATTAGCGATGCATTCCTTTTCTAAGCAGCTATATGCAGCTTTCGAACATCTCGGAATTTTAGAATCATATCGCTAAACAGCAATACGAATGAATACTAATATGTACTAAGCCTGACTAATTAATTTTTTTTTCGCTCGTTACGCGTCCCCAAAATGTCTCGAGGCGTCTTTACGATCATTATTTCAGACGCGAGTTTTAATGCTAACTTGATTAAATTATTTTTTTTAATTATAGTCTGACATCAACTGGAGAAATAAATTTAATTAATCAGAGAATTAAGAATCCTAGATTAAATTAATTTGCCGCAACAGTCTTCAAATCTCAAAATGTTTGAGTGATTATAGTCTGTCTGTAGGAAAAATTTATTATTAAATAAAATTATTATTAAATAAAAAATTGCTTCACGAATTTGGCTTAAGAAGCCAAATTTTTGATCACCGCATTAATTCAGAACAAACATTATTATACAAACACCATACATTATATAAACTCGTAATAAAACGATCGATTAAACAACGTCTTATAAGTTAGCGGAACAAAATGAGCAGAATCGATTCAAATTAATATTTTTATTTGTTGCTCATTTGTTGCTCAAAAGTTGCCAAAAAAAAAAATTTGTTGCTGTTACTTTTTTTAAAAAATGATGTTCCGCTAAAGGAAGATTAAGTTAGCGGAACAATATACATATATCAATAAAATTGTCATAACAATAATCTAAGAATTTGTTGCTAATTTGTTGCTCATTTGTTGCTCTATAAATATTTAATTTTTTGCCTGCAAAATACGTTTAAGTAATACCTGAAAACTGTTCAGCGTGCAAACTTACAAGAGTAAACCCTTAGAAAAAATGTGTTGCTCGCTCTGATTTGATCCTAATATATTGTCTGAATTTGTCGCTCTCGAAATATGCAAGTTTCGAATTTGTTGCTTGCAAAATAAGTTTAAATAATGCCCGAAAACCCCCGCTCAGCGTGCAAACTTACAAGAGTAAACCCTTAGAAAAAAATGTGTTGCTCGCTCTAATTTGATCCTAATATATTATCTGAACTTGTTGCTCTCGAAATATGCAAGTTTCGAATTTGTTGCTTGCAAAATAAGTTTAAATATGCCCGAAAACCCCGCTCAGCGTGCAAACTTACAAGAGTAAACTATTGGAAAAAAATATGTTGCTCGCTTAAATTTGATACTAATATGTTGCCTAAATTTATTGCTCTCGAAATATGCAAGTTTAGAATTTGTTGCTTGCAAAATAAGTTTAAATATGCCCGAAAACCCCGCTCAGCGTGCAAACTTACAAGAGTAAACTATTGGAAAAAAATATGTTGCTCGCTTAAATTTGATACTAATATGTTGCCTAAATTTGTTGCTCTCGAAATATGCAAATTCCGAATTTGTTGCTTGCAAAATAAATTATTAAATAATGCCCGAGAACCACACAGCGTGCAAAGTTATTCGGTATTAGCCTTCAATTTTGCGATAAAATTTTTTGACAATAATAGGTGGCTAATTTTTTACATAAGATAATTATTTTTTATGATCATAATCTCTTTTATTCACAGGTATCACATCAAAAACATATCGATTGCGTGCTAACATTTTATTTAATTTATTAACCCCAAGCATACAAAGCAACATAAATTTAGTAAATTGTTATTCTAGCGTCGGATATGTTACAAATAAGATATTAATAGATTTTCCAAGTATTGAACAAAAAATATCATGTTTAAATGGATGTACTAACCAACGAAGAACAATCAATATTTTATCATCATTTTGTTCCGCTAACTTATAAGACGTGATTAAACACTATAATGAGCTAACGATGAAAGATAAATTATTAAACACACGTGGATTAACATGCGATATGTACAATGTACGTATCGAATTCATCAATACATTTAAAATAGCTAGTAGCATTAGTAAACAAGATCACCATAGTGACATTGATTCAATAAAATATACCTAGTTGGAGTACTTTTATTAATCTATTATATTTGATATTTCTCGTATAAGAAAAAAACTCATATAGAAAAAAAGTTAAGCAAACTGAAATTAGATCCAAAAATATTGAATTTTCTAAAATCAACTTATGTCAAATTGCCTCTTTGCAGTAATTAAAAATATGAATATTCTTACTTGAAGAACAAATGTTGTGATACTATTCAATTTTTTAAATAGAGAATTTAATCATATTTGTTTAATTATAAGTAAAAAGATAAATTAATTTTTATTTTATATACTTACAATACGAAATATAATAAAAAGATTAATTCTCATATATTATTGATAATATCGAAAATATTTGTAATTATCCGCGAGGAATGCAAATATCACAATAATTTGGATATATAGTATATATACATTTCTGAAGAAATGTAATATATTGCAATCAATTAATATTTTACATTAATATTGATACTTTGGAGCATTTTCTTAAATTGTACAGAAAAAATTGTGAGAATCGCGCGCGTCCGCGTTAGATGTCGCGAACCGGTAACGTCTTCGTGAAGTGTGAGATTCTTCGCCGCGGCATGAAATTTCAGATGACTTATGATAGAGGCATCTCCTAATTAACTAGGGCGTTACGCGAAACGAACATTGCACCGTGAGAAAGAGAGAGAGAGAGAGAGAAAGAGAAACTAACTCTACATTGGTCATCGCGATGAAGATACGACAAATAAAATAAACGATTTTTTTCCGGATTCGCGTATGCAATGTAGTCGCGGCTTCTTCCCTTTAATCTTCGTTATCTGTCAAGGTCGTCGTATGCGTCTCGCTTCGATGAACATCGAAATTTAAGTCGTAAATGCGATGATTCATCAACGAAGATAGTTCGCGTTCCCGAAGAATTTTCATTAAAAATGAATAAATTCGACAGGAAGTCCCGGCCAGCGACATGAGTCATCTTTCTTTCTTATTATTAGATCAATTGACCGCATAAAAAAGATAATTGTATGATCTTACGATACTCTTCTCGCGAGGTTCCTCTTCGAGGAAACGGCCGATGTTTGCGGTCAGATTACGCACCGTGTAGCGTATTACATGGCATCGTAAGCTAACACTTTATTTCGTCTCGCGCGTATGTTAATGCCTTATTATCAGAGAGAGCTGGTTTGGTGTATCGCGTTGCAGTTAAACAGTATAAAGAAGGGTCCATTCGATAGCGTGTACACACTTTGGCTCCCGAATACTTGATGTAAATGGAAAGTACCTCTTTCAGGAGACGAAAAATGAAAGATCGTATCGAAATAACTAGCTTTAAAGACCGGTCGCATAGGATACGCTATTCGTTGCATCATTCATAGGAGTTTCCCGAGCCGGTATCGCGACGCGAGGGGAAGTCATAAATCCTGGCAGCTGCAATCGCAAAAATGTATCTATGGACTCGTAATTAAGATAGGCTTAACCGAGAACACCGGAAGGACGAGCGGTTCTAAGCGCTTTATGGAAGAGAGAGCGTAGGTGTCCACGTGGATTGAATCGTAAGAGCGTTCTTTTAAAGCGCACGAGATGAGCGAGAAAGGCTTTCGAGCATGAAAATGCGTTAGACTTGATCCTAATCGGCCCGTGCCTCACCCGATTTAATCGATTGCATCGCGCTTAAAGCGAAGAGGATACATCGCTTAACGAGGCAACGCGTTTTACATACACTGAAAAAAATTCATGTACTTTTACATGGAAATTACTTATTCAAAACTGGAAAAATTACCTAATTATCACTGAAATTTTTTTTCCACAGTTTTCAAAGTGAAAATACATATTAATGTAAAATATATATAAAATATCAATAAAATTACTATTTTTATGCAAAAATCACTTGTAATTTAAAATTTAGTATTTTCACTTTATTAGAACTTTATTTTATCCATTTTATTTATAACATTATTTTATAGCATTTATACTTTTATAGCATTACTAACATTTCGTATGTGTAATTCTATGTTCAGTGGAATATTTTCAATCCTGAAAATATATATTTTATACGAAATTATATATAATCTGTAATCTTCCATATAAAAGCAATATTGCATGATTATGCTGGGTCGGAAAAAAACCCAGCATAATCATGTAAATTTACACAAATATTTTTTTCAGTGTATTACACATTTGTTTTACTTTAAAAAAAAAGAAATGCAATCTTGAAGAATGATTCAAAGCTCGCGCAATTCGAAGTTAATTAGCAGCATTTTTAAATTTCATAGTATTTAAAATTTTGCACATCAAATGAGATGTTGATTATATTTTCTTTTATATCATACTATCTGAAAAAACACGACGGTATTGTAAAAATGCAACTGACTATATGTTCTTCAATTTGATATCGTAAATTTAATTAGACCGACTCATTGAGCTACAACAATTAGAAGCAACGTGTGATTTATTAACAGACATGGTTAGAGAATTGTTAATAAATGCACGTGTATGTATGTGCATCGCTATATTATATAATAATTAAATATACATTTAATTATATATATTTTTATCAAGGTTATAAGAATTAAAATCTGTCTAAAAATATAAGTTAAAAACATATGTGCGTTTTAAAAATACAATTCAATAATTAAATTTTTTTAAAAAGCTGTTATAGATATATTTTATTAAATGCGTAAGGCCCTGCGCACAATAGAGAAAATATTAGGAACAAATATTAAATATTAGGAATAAGAATTATTTTAAAATAATAAAATCGAAAAAACTCTGATATAAAAATACAAATTCGAGTATAAAGGACTAGTAAGGGCTAATAAACTGCTAAGAGTCTTTTATATACCCGAATTTGTATTTTTATATTAGAGTTTTTCCGATTTTATTATTTTAAAATAATTCTTATTCCTAATATTTAATATTCATTCCTAATATTTTTCCTATTGTGCGCAGGGCCTAAGTTTTCTTTAGGACAAATATTTTGAATTATTCTTTCAGCGAATGAGGAACAATGATCTACCGCGACAAGAGGATCCTCGCGATCCTTGTCTTGCTCAACGTAATAGTAAAAATTTCGACGAATCAAACGGATTCGCCAAAAACGGACATGGTAGAGGAAACAGAAGTTTTCACTACGATCAAAAGGATCCTGCCGGACAGATGTCTAGCCAAGATGGAACAGGGACCTTGCACGCACTTTGTTCAAAAATGGTACTTTAATAAGGTCGAGGGGAAATGTCGAACGTTTCCTTACGGCGGTTGCAAAGGAAATGATAATCGATATAACTCGGAAGACGAGTGTCTTCATTACTGTGTCGGTGGCGCTGATCGTAAGTACTGAAAAGTTCTTGTTTTTCCGAAAACTTATTGGGTTGATAATAAATTGTATAAAATATATAATTACAAATTTTTGTATCAAGATTTTTATTTTTATATTTGATTATATATTAAAATAATTTATTGTTTAAGATACGCTACCGCCTTATCTTGTGACGAAAGGTAGCGTATTTGTCACAACGAGCGCCACAACAACAAGTAATAGTCCACCCCCGACGACTTCCAGCACACCACGACCGACCTTTACACCCCCGAAACCGACGAAGCCGCCAGTACCGAGGCACGAACGAGGAAAGGTAAAGCCATCGTTAACTCATATAAATATCTCACCTTTTATATAAATCAGGAAAATTATTTTCACCACATCTTTTTACCGAAGGAATTAACTTTTATGGAATCTGGTCACGACAAAACGTTCATGTTCGCGCAAAGCAATACTTTCATTCAACTCGATGGTCCTGGTATCACAACTTTTCAATTGAGGTAAACGTAAGGCAATCTTAATTTAATATTTATTAATCTTGAACATTATTTTCCAATCCGCAAAGGAAAATATATATTTTAATATATCGTGTTTATACTCTATAATAAAAATTAATATTCTTTTATATGAACAAGATACTCCATGTCTAATAACGTAAAAAAAAAAATATATAACAATTATATATAATTTATACAATTATATATAAATATAATGTATTTATATATGTTATTTTTTTAAAATATGCTTTGACAGATTATGCCGCGAGATATCCTTCAAGTTTCGCACCAAGCTTCCGCACGGTTTGTTAGTTTATCACAGCGTCAAAAATCGCCCGGAAGGCCTTGACCCTTACGCTCTTTACGTGATAGTGGAAAAGGGTCAATTGAAAGTTGTTCATGTGTTCGGCAAACAGTCGACCAGCCTGACGGTCGGCGAAGGTCTTAACAGAGACGAATGGCACAGCGTTCTTGTAAGGATCGACGTGCACGGAGCAAAGTTAATCGCTAGAGTTGACGATAAGAAGGCCGAGATCACTCTAAAGGTTCTCGAACGTGTTGTTAATTACGGAGTATCCGAAGACTTGGCCTCGGTCGTTCTTATCGGAGGTGAGAGAAAGATCTTCGCGAAACTATTCAAAGATTGCTACTCGTATTTTTATTGCTTTATCTCTGTTTCGACAGGACTGAGCTCCGAAGAACGATTACACGGAGTAAAATATATAATAGAATCATTCGTCGGTTGCATCAGGGACATGGTTCTGAGTTCCGGAAAATCCGCCAGCGATTTGCTGCCCATTCGACCACTGATCGCGACCAAGCATGAGAACGTTAAGGAAGGCTGTATCGATAAGTATGTCTTTGCTTAAAATTTCTAAGGCAATTGAGGCGAATGTTCTCGAGATTGCGATTATATCTGAAATTTCAATTTCAGGTGCAGAACACGAGAGAACTTGTGCTTCGTTCCAGATCAATGTGTGAATCATTACAATAGTCTGACATGCGATTGTTTCGGAACAAAGTACGAGGGCGAACGTTGCGACGTGTATAGTACGTAAAATATAATTGAATTTGATATGAATACTTTTTTTACAAAAAAATATTCAAATTTTATTATTTATATTCATAACTCAAATAATTTAATTTTTTTAATTTAATATTTAAAACATTTTATAATTATAAATACATTAAATAAGTTGCTAGCATTAAAAAGATATTCAAAGTGAAAAAAAGACTAAAATATAATAATTTTAAGATATTATAGTCTTTATAATTATAAAGAATAAGCTACTTTTTATCGCACAAAAGAATTCAATTATCTATATAGAAACGATAAGTAGACTACATTTGTGTATTGAAAAAAAGAGATAGGGCCTTTATGTGCATCTAAAAAGATTCGAATATGAGACTAATGGAGTTCGAAATATAACATCATTTTTTAGCCGCGACGATACTGACGCTAAGAGGCTCCTCATACGTGTCTTTCCGTGTGTACGATTGGAAGGATCGTGTTCATTCGTCTGTCAACAGGATCAGCCTAGCTTTTAAGGTATTTCATTCACGGGCGCTTATTGTAATAGGACCTTCCTTTCCCTTGTCGTGGGTTCATTGATTCATTATAGCGAGACGTATCTTTCTGGCGGAGTCGAGAGGGTCGTACTTTGTACTTTTACGAACAGCTGCTTTTACTCATGGATCAATTTCTATGACGAAAAATTTACAGTGGAAATTCTTGGAGAAAGTGTCGAGTTCCACTTCACGAATTGTATCGCGACGGACCATTGTGAAAACACAATGAAATTCGTTTCACATTGAATATTCAATTAGTATTATTGAATAATCGCTTCACGCTATAGTAAGACTAAATTAAAAATATCAATCATAATATCGATTATACAGATTTTTATTTTTTAGTAAAATTTTATTTTTCTTTATTGCTTTGATTTTTTATTCTTTCTCTATTTTTTCTAAGATTAATAAAAAATTAATAGAAAAATAAATATTAAAGAATTATCTTTTAAAAAAAATCCTATAGTAGAAAGAGATTGCTATATATTATTAATTAATTATTCATTTATAAATTTATATTGAATAATTTTTTCAGGCGAATAAACACAAACTTTACAATGAACAAAATATTTGTTACATAATATAAATTTTGAAAATATTAAAAAAAAAAAAAACAAATATATCAATGTCGTCAAGCAAGAAATTTGTTTTTAGACAAAATGGGATGATTCCGCCTTGTTTTACGCTTCCGGCGAGATCGATGGCACACCGCATTACGTTGCAGCTTCCATTATAAATGGATCGGTCTACGTTGAACTCGATTTCGGACACAATTCAAAAATTTCCACTATGCTAGGCGATTACGTCACGTCTGATCATTGGAACAATTTGACTATATTCCATAACGGATCCCTCGTCTTCGTCAGCTTAGACGACGAAGTGAAAGTACTAGAAGTACCGGGAGAAAATTACAATATGATTATTGATCCGGAGATATACATCGGTGGCGGTCCGGAGCTTCACAAGAAGAAAGGTCTTCTGTCGCACAATAATTTTGCAGGTCTGCATGAAATTATCGTCAGCATCTAATATCATAGAATCCCGCGTTATTTAATCAATAAAATTTTATATTTTCTTAGGTTCCTTGAAGTACGTGTTTTTCAACGATAAATCGATTATATACGAACTGAAACGCTCCAATCCTATGGTGCATTATATTGGCGTATTAGAACCCGAATACTATGAAGCTAATGTCGACGTTATCCCGATCACGTATCCTTTCGCGGGAAGTCATATATGGTGGCCCGTCGAACGAACCGATTCACTGAAGTTAAACTTCGATTTCAAGAGTTCAAAGCCAATCGCGGTTGTTGCTTCGGGAGATATAAAGAGCAGTCACGGTGCTGGTTACTGGGAGGTGTGATTTTAAACAATATAAGTTATTATAGATTAAACAATATAAGTTATTATAAATTAAATAAATAAATGAAAATAAAAAAGAAGAAAAAAAGAGCATAATACATATATATTTAAAATCTTTTTTCTCCTTTTTTAATTTTATTCACTTACTTAATCTATTATAATAACTTATATTTTTTCGTATATTTCTTCTTATAGCTACGTCAAGTCAATGACGAAATTCGTTTCCAATTGGTACCTGTTGTAACGGAGAATATTACGGTAATAACTTCGGTAAAGTTTCCGCCTTATAATACCTCCTGGCATGCGGTTGAACTTAATTACACAAAGGGCGAGCTCAGTATCCTGCTCGATTACAAGAATAAGCAGAGCAAATTCTTTACTTTAACGTTCGAATTAGGTGATAAAGTTATTATAGGAAGTGGTAAAAGCAATGCCGGTAAATTAAATAATTTTTTTATATATAATAAGTCTGAAAGATTATATAAAACTACATGATAACTAGATGATTATAATAAGACTTTTAAATTGGCAATTTAGGTTTGGTAGGATGCATGCGCGAGATACGAGTGAATAATCAAAGAATCGAACCTAGATACGTGATAAACACTGAGAGAGTAATCGGAGAAGTTGCTTTAGACAATTGTCAATTTGTGGATCCCTGCAAGAGACCGAACACTTGTGAACATGGCGGTAAATGCTCGGTTAAAGAAGACAGGATCAAGTGTGACTGTACAGATACCGGATACATGGGAAAAAATTGTCATTTTGGTAAGATAAATTGTATGCGCGATAATTAATACAACCAAAATTAATACAATAATGTCAGTTTTCGTATGCATATAAAATTTATTTTATCTATATTATTATTATATATAGATGCTATTATTATTTAAACTGTTATATTATTATAATTTTTTTAATTCGATTTTCGTAATTTACGCTTTTCAGCGCAATATAGAAAAACCTGTGAGGAATTGGCTCTTTTGGGATTCACTCAAGATGACGTTTACAAAATCGACATCGATGGAAATGGTCGATTTCCGCCCGCTACGGTAAAATGCGAATTTCAATCGATCGAGGATTCGACCAAGACAATCGTCGAGCACAATTTACCCTCTCAAGTGGATGTTAGAACTAGCACCGAGAACGATTTTTCCTTCAACATCAAATACAGGCAGTTCACAGCCGAGATGCTTCAGGAACTGATTTCACACTCGCTTTATTGCAGCCAATACGTAAAGTACGACTGTTACAAAGCACCCTTGGACCTGCATAGTGCCACGTGGTTTCTGGGCTCGAAAGGCACCACTGTCGATTACATTGGAAACGTCAATCGCGGATCATGCCCTTGCGGAAGTAAGCTTTCTCAAGTAAATTTAGCATTAATGCAATTTATAGCTTATAGCGATTAATCTAAAAAGATGTGCGTTTGCAATTCTTAATTGTGCCTCGCACGAAGGATGTTATTTATTTTTTTTACTTTAGTGAACAGAACATGCGTTCACTCCAATTTGAGCTGTAATTGCGACGTATCCGCCGGAAATGCGGGAAAATGGCTTTCAGACGAAGGACACTACGAAACACCTGATTCTTTAGGCATCACGGGAATGGTATTCTTACAACAAAGAGATCTCGAGGAAGATGCTCGAGGACGTATCACTTTAGGACCATTAGAATGCGTTGAGACAAGTATGTGAAAATATGCTTTCTATTTTTAATTAACAAAATTTTACTTCACCCGCATATTATAATTAAGTGATAATGCTAAAACATTTTTCAAGCAATTATTTACAACAAATATTAATTATTGTGTTTAATCGGTCACAAACAATACTATTTCGTTTTTTCGAATATTGTATGCAAAGAGCAGAAAATATTTAGAAATAACAACAAATTAAGCAGATTAATTAGTGAAGATTAAGCAAGTTAATTAGTGACGATTTTTAGATACACAAAAATATGTGGTAACATTCACGACGTCGCAATCGTATATCGAAGTGCCGGGTTGGAGAAAGGGCGATATAGCCTTCAGCTTCCGAACGACAGGCGAGAAGGCTATTCTTTTGTATCAACCGCCGATCCGGAGCAAATATCCTTGCTTCATGGTCGCGCTAACGTCCGAGTATCATTTGACATTTAATTTCACCCTAAACACTGGCACTATTCGCGAGTTAGAAATAATAAGCCGACGCAAGCTCAACAATGGCGAGTGGCAGAAGATTTGGATCGATTACAACGATTATCACGTGAGATTCATGATCAACACCGATTTTCAAATGGTGGATTTATTACCCGAGGAAGAGTTCGGACCCTTCGAAGGATCAATGTTCATCGGCGGTGCCACCGCGTGAGTAATTTTCGCGTATTAAACAATTAATTTCTATATGTATAATGAAATTATTTAATATAACGAAAAAGAACGGTTTTAGTCCTACATTAATTTTTTTTATTCAAACTATCACTTTAATAATACTTTTAGGGAGCATTTGAAGACTTCTTCCGTTCGACAAGGCCTCATCGGTTGCTTTCGCGGGCTCGTTGTCAACGGAGAGATATTAGATATCCATAGTTATATGTCGGTACATCTGTCGGAAATCATTAAGGATTGCAAGCCTTCGTGTCAACCTAATAAATGTCAGAACGGTGCCAGATGCGTCGAGCTATGGAGCAATTTCGAATGCGTATGCGAAAATCAATGGGCGCATTTAGGCACTTATTGCGAGACAAGTAAGCCTTTATTCGATTACTTGAAGAGCTTCTCTCAAACTGTTTTAAATTTATTAATTTTATTTTCAAGATGTAGAGATTATTGCATTTTTTATTTTAATATGGATTTTTAAAATCACTTGAAAATAAACTCGTTAATAGTTTTAGAATATGGCAATTATTATTAAAAATAACATTTCTAAATTCAGACATCAACAACAAATCTCTCACATTTACCTCACCCGGAGCGTTCCTGAAGAAGAACTATTTCGGATCGGACAACAACGAGGAGAAATTGCAACTGAAGAGCATGTTGCAGGAAAATATTCTGATTAATTTAAGAACTTACGACACACACTCTCTAATACTTTATGCGAACGATCATTTAAACAACTTCGTGCATCTTTACGTCTCGAATGGCACTAATATCGTGTACCTTTTCAACGCTGGAAACGAGATCAAAAACATCACCGTGTCGAATCCACGTACGAATTAAAATCCTGATATATTTATTTAAGCGAAATATATATTAGAATTTTGAAAGGAATAACTCGTGATTTTTATTAGACGTCAACACGGGAATCTCTGTGCAAATTGCTATTATTCGAGGCGAAAATTGGACCACGCTGCACGTGAATGAATATAACGTCACATTGAATGCGACACCCATACTTTTGGATACATACTCGAATAAGCCGTGGACGAATCCGGAGAAAGAAGTTTTAGCACCGCAGCGGCCGCCGGCGTCCCCCACCGATTATTTCCAAGTATTAAAAAAAAAGATTAATTTTTTATTCAAGTTCACATCGCAGAGATAATATTAAAAAACCAAAAAATATATAAAGTCTATAAAAGTAATTGCGTTGTTTTTTTATAATTTTCTTGTATTACAAAGCATGATTAGTATGCAAAAGAATAGTTTTTTAGATTATTTTTAAATATATAATAATCAGTGAGAAACATATAAAAATAAAATATATTTTTATAATAAATATATAATAATAAATATATTTATAGGTAAATTTAGGAGGCTTCGATCCTGACAATTTGCTCAGAGTCGGAAAAGAAGGTGCCTTAATTCAAGGTTACGTTGGTTGTTTGCGAGGACTTATGATTGGCAAATATCTGGTCGACCTGCCGAATTTAGCTAGCGAAGCGAATCATGAAGGCAGCAAAGGCGTTTTACCGAATTGTCAGATGAAGTGCGACACGATGCCTTGTAAAAATTTGGGAATCTGTACGGAAGATTTTAACAGGCAGGAATCTTCCTGCAATTGCGAGCTAACGTCCTACTTTGGCGAATATTGTGCCGATGGTGAGCTTTTTATTACGTGTTATGTAATACATTGCATACTTAAGTTTAAACAGAAATATCTAAAAATCAAGAATATAAAATTTTAAGAATTTTTCGAAGAGAATTCAGAATTTAAAAAATTTTTTTTGAAAATACAAAAAATATTCATTATATTTCAAAACAATATTTATTTCCATAGAAAAGCAAATTATTTATTTCTATGGAAGATCTGTCAAAAAAAGCAACGTGAGAGATTTTTCAATGTTTTCACATAAAAATTATCTTTCATGTAGAAAAGGGCGCTGACTTTAGCGGGGAGAGTGTACTTCAACGAGAATTCGAACTCGAGGGCGAGGTAAATCAGGTGAAGATTCAATTAGCATTCTCGACGAACGAACTGCGACAGCGAACTACCGCGTTGCTGCTGGTACAGACCGACAATAAGTAAAGTATCGATCTTAATATTTATTTAATGCTATATATATATTCGTCCTGACATCGAAGTCTAAAAAGTCCCGGATATCTTTTAACGATTTTTTTTTCAGAAGAAGCTACTACCTATTAGTGGCTTTAACGTCCGAGGGGCAGCTCATCTTCGAGGAAGACAGAGATGGCTCGGCGGCTTACGGAGTGCGTCTGAATGACCGGAATTTCCTGAATGGCGCACGTCACAGCGTTTATTACGTTCGCGATAACACCACCGCCACTCTCTTGGTGAGTTATAATTTATTTTATAAATTTATATTTATATATTTTATTTTATTTTATAATATTCCTAAAATTTTTATAAAAAGCTAACTGTTTTAATTTTGATAATATGTATATAATTTTATAGATTGACCGCAAACACGTCCAATTGTTACCGCTTCCGGGACTACCGATTCCAGCAGATGAGGACGAAAGTCCAGGTACCACAGAGATTCAGCTCGGTGGATTAAACACGACCGATTCGCGATTCATCGCCTATAAAGGGTACACCGGCTGTCTTAGCAGTAAGTCTATCGATAAATAATCGAGTTTATCGACGCTCTTTTCTGTCTATCTAATGTCATCGGTCTTTCTTATATGTTAGGTAAAATATTAGTCATATTTTGCAAATTATTTATGCTTTTTTTATAGATGTCGTGATATCGATCAATGGGGGTCCTGGTATGAAGCCGTTGGAAGAATATATGCTTTTTACGAAACAAGCTAGTGAGACTGTCCGGGCAACGATACCCGCTGGTGTTAGAAGCGCTCAATGCGCAGTTTTTCATGCTCAATCAGGTGGTCTTGAGCCGCCCAGAAACGACAGTGTGGTAAGAGACTCGAAATTAAACAATATTAAATTAAACTATTAAACAATGTGATCAATTTTTTACATATTATTCTTTATCTTTATCTCTTATTATAAGTAAAAGCGAATAATATTAATAACAAATCTAAGAGTTTTCGTTTGATATGAATTTGAAATAATTCGCAATCTTTAGATTGATGATAAATTGCACAAAATAATTACTTAAAATTTATGTTAAAAAACAATTGAGGACTATGCCAAAAATTGTGCTAATAGAACATAAGTTTATTTTTTATTACAACCAAATTTCTTTGTGAAAAGAAAAGAATCTTTGTTGTTATACACAAAATATCGTATTACAAAATGCATAAAAACATACATTTAAATACATCTTAATTTTAATAAGAGAAGGGAATTTACAATAAAATATTTTATATTTTATTTAAAATTATTGAAATCTTTTTTAAATTATCTTCCAAATTATATTAAATTTTTCATTAAATTATAGAATATATAATAATTCATAATTAACATCTTTTGAAAGATATAATTATTATAGTGAATTAATCAAATTTTTTAAGTCTCTATTTATCAGTAGCGTAATATTATTCGATACAAAAAAATAAGTTTTTCACAAAATGAGACGCCAGCTTCATACAACCCCCATTACCACTATAGAAATGTTATAAAAAAATTTCTCACTCACCGACAGGTGTGGATGTTGTAGTACATAGAACATTGATCCTGAAAACAAAATATTCAAATTATGTATATATAAATTTGTGTGTATATATATATATATATTCCAGACTTTTAAAATACCCTTTGTGTATATATATATATATACACAAAGGGTATTTTAAAAGTCTGGAAAGGGTCGAATATCTCATAAACAATATGCAGTTTAGAAAAAAATGTTCTTATTCTGCATACCTCACAGTTGCCCCGCTGTCGCCCGATGCCTCCCCGGGCCTCCTCCTCTCTAGGTCCTTCGTAGCACTCACGACACTCGCGAAAACACGAATAATTACGATCGCCCGACACTTTACACGGCACTCCCGACGCGCGATACTTTACACGGCACTCCCGACACGACGCGTGAATTGCACGCGTATTTCGCGTACATTGCACAATGAGAAAACTATAATCGAAAAGAACACGAAGCAACGATTCGTTCGGTACAGATATTATTGCTGATAAGCTGCGCGCGAGTTTGACTGCGAGAACCTGTGAACAAATAAAATACATACATATATTAAAGCAATCTTATCTCAATATCTGTGGATATAGGTTTCCGGTTGTCTTTATTTTAGTTTATTTAATATTCTTTTGCTTTTTAGAAGGCAGAACTCTTTTTAGAATTTATGTAGAACCATGGTCTCCTTAAAATAAAGCCAGAACTCTTAATTATTTATGAATTTCCACGATATCAGATACCAGCTTCACACACATCATCAAGTCTCGAAACATCTTGTTAAAGGGCCGTGATCGAGAATGGGTCGAGGATCCGCCGGAAAGAATACCGTACAAGTCGCAATATTCGAGCGCGACTCAGGAAGAGCAAGGTGCGGGAACGTACATTTTCATAGCCTTGTGCTGTGTCTTTGTGGCTGCGGTGATCGGATGCATTTACGAAGTGTGGCGAAGCGCTCGCAAGGATCGTCAACGACGTCGCAGAGCGGCCTCGGGAGCTGCGGCGACCGTCGCAGCTTCCGGTTCGCAACGTTGGCAGCCGCAACAATACACGGACTCCCTAGTGACCACGACCGGTGTAAAAGCTGTCGGCTTCAAGAACGTAATGGACGACGACAAGAGGCCGAATGGCACGCACATGAAAGCGCCTGGTGCCAAGGAATATAAACCACTGCCGAATACGGAACCAAAGGACTTGATGAACGATAAAAAGGTTCACATAAAAGGTACAATCTGTTTTTATGTCAAGTGGATGATTTTTTTATGCAAATCTAATAGCAAAAATTCTATAATAAAAATTTCTATAATAAAAAATTTCTATAATAAAAATTTCTATAAAATTTCCAAAGACTGTATTTGTTATCAGCATTGCATATAAGAAAGAAAAGACCCTTTATTCTTGAATGTTCTACAAAATAAATAACATATAAGAATGAGATATTTAATATGATATAATATTTTGTCCTATTGTGAGATTTAATTCGTGTTTTTCTGTTTATTACAGCAGACGAAGAAGCAGAGAAAAAGGAGCTCCTAGGGGTAAATACAGGCATCATCACTAAACCTGCGAAACTGAACCCATTCGTAAAGATTTTTTCTTTTTTTCATAAAGAATTGCATATTAAGCTTTATCAGGCTTGCAAAATAGCTTTTGCATGTATTTTTCGAATTCGACATTGATATTATATGCTAAACATTTCATGCACATTAATTGATGCATTTTTACACACTCGCATTGAATGCGCAAAGTAAAACTAAATCGCTTTTCCTTCAAAATACAGCGACTCTGCATTGAATCACACAATTTGCACTAAATCCACAATTCATTAAGTCTATCAACAAACATATTGCATCGTGAGAAAATGTACAAGTATTTAATCGAAACAACAATGCTTGTGCAAACTTTCATTAGCACACTCCAAATACGACTTTCATATACTCACGCGCTTTTTTCGCAACGCCAAACAAAGACATAGCACAATATTTTGCGCATCATCGCAATTCAATAAACTATCAGGCATTCTATTTTTCTTCTACAGTCGATGGAAGATCTGACGGAAGAACCTGAACTGGAAGAACGCGAGGAGGAAGAAGAGGAAGAAGAAGAAGAGGACGTCCCAGAACCGGAGGCAGATGAGAACAAAGATCAATCACAGAAGCAAGAAGGGCAGCAAGAGGGGCAGCAAGAAGAGCAGGAAAAGAACGAGAATAACGATCAAGATGACGAGCCTCTCGTCAGGCCGGTAAGAAACAAGGCGGCAAGGAGAGCTTCCTTGACCGATGAATTGGACCCAGACGAAGACGACACGCAGGCCCTCCTCGAGACCAACTTCTCCGTGACGGGTTTAAATGAAATCAAAACCGAGCGTATAATACCAAGAGTAAATAACGCCACGAAAAATATTACGATACCAAAGAGACCGATGAGTCTTGATCTCAACGCGCCGATCAAGTTTAGAAAATTGCGCGAAGGATCTTGGCCCGAGAAGGTCACGGCGAGGTTGATCGACAGTGACGAAGTGAGTCTCCAGTCTCGAGGTAGAGGCTACATCGATGCGTATCGCACTCAGGACAAATAATTAAATCGACTGACGACAATAATTAATACGTTCAGAATAATCGCACGTTTCGACCATTGTAAATATCGCGTAGAGCGATCGTTTTTAATTGACAATCATGTATACATCTATAAATTTTAGGGCAGTATAATTTAGCTATATATATATATATATATATATATATATATATATATATATATATATAGAGTATTAACAAAATCGTTGAATGTGGTTAAAATGTGACGTGGTCAATTTTTGTCATAGATCTCTAATTCAAAATATTTTATTCAAACGAGAAACTTGTGAATTGAAGATATTTATTGCACTCTCGGTTACTCGTAATCTTATCCATTTAAAATCACGTTTCTTACGTAAAAAGAATAGAATCATTAGAAAATAAAACAGCAACGCGTTCTTTAAATGATGAAAAATAACAATCAGTGATGCAGATTCAGTAAATTGCTTCTATTGCCTTGAAATAGTCACGTAATGTTTACGTCTCGTTGTAGCGTCAATATTAATTTTCTGTGGTAAGCCACAATTGTATCTTTAACTTACTTAATTTTATGAGTTTATTACATAAGTCAGTATATACATTTTTCCAAGTTTGGCACATAATAGCCGCATTCGGAGAGAGAAAGACGTTCAAATAATGTACTTAAAATTAGCGTGTAGTCAAACACTTGTTTTTTATTACATAGCACAATATCAGTATTTTTCCAGTATTGATTAGCTGTAGGAAGAGCCTTTATTTAGCTCGAGAAAAATATTATTTTAAGATTCTAGTGCCTATATAATAAAACAATAATGTTGAACTAGCATTAAAAATAAATTTACAACGAGTATTTCGAGATAAGATGAGGATGATAAGAATCCGTATCGTGCGAATCATGTAGTTTTATTTTAAAAAAAAAGATAAATATTAAAAAACAAAATATTTTAGCAATTAAAATAATTCGTAAAAAATTAATATTTTTACGATACTGTTGTATCGAGGTAACTAAAAAAAGGTCACCAGCATAGATTCATGTTATTATCATTGAAGGCTACGGTGTACGCCAAACGAACTGTTCATTTATCGATAAAATTATTTTGAATTATTGTGAATTTTTTTTTTGAAATTTTGAGAGATTTATTTTTAATATTATAATATAACGTACAATAATTTTGTTGTATAGTTCGCTTTATGTGTACACCTGTGAGCCTGTTTAGTTTGATTTCGCTGCTTCGTGCGCAATTGTACAAAGCGAGTGTGACGTTTGTGTGCTTTTGGTGGCGATCAAAATAATCATGCGATAAAATTCCTGCACAAAGCATATCGCGAAAATCGAATCATCCAAAAGTCTGGTTTAATTCCTCAGACTTTAATACTAGGCGTCATATTTTCAGCACAGGGATTGGTCTGTCAGGACGAGTGTCGAGGAGAGCATTATACCGTTAGATTCAATTTTAAAACCCGATGAAACGAAAACACCGTGCGAACTTTAGAGGTACGAGGTTTTTTTTCACGCACGTCGATAATAAACCGTACGAATGTTAACTCGAAAATCGCATTTTGATTTACTCTCCGCGGTCTCTCGTCCTTTTCTCGATCGCGGGATGCAACTTACTATTTTCAATAATTATGCACTTAAATCTGCTTCCCTGGATGCATTGGCAATTAACGGAAAGTCGCTTACGACTATGCTATTACGAAAATTGAATTAGAACAAACGCTATACATTATTAATATCACTGCGATTATTTTATAACTCTGTAAAAAAAAACAAAAGCTATATTATTTCTATATAAAAAGTAAATTAAATTATAAAATTCTTTGTTATTAGTATTGATAAGAGAAAGAGATCAGGTTTGTACGAAAAATTGTATTATATTGAAATTGTTTAACTATTTGGTTATTACAGTTTTGCAACTTATGATTTTATTTTCTGGGTATTATTGCATTTTTATTATTGCAGGTTTCTTTTAATAATAATTCTTTTAATAATTTAATATCTTGCATGAACAGCTCATAATAGCATAACTGGCAAACGAAAAAGACGCGTTGAGTATTTCGAATGCATGATATAAACGCGACGATGCATCCTATTCGGAATGATAAAAAGGTTTATATTCTTTCGGAATGATAAAAAGGTTTATATTCTTCCAAAATAATTAGCCGTTAGATATTAACCCGTGAGAGTCTCGCGTGAGAGACACATTTTATAGCATGTTATATACATAAAATGACAGAGAAAATATACAATTTTTTTCCATTGACTCGAGTTTGTTGCATCGCTGCAACCATCTCTCATACTGCCTCTCCTGCTAAGCATCTTGTCGCAAATTTCTCCGATTTTTTCATGACAAAATCTCTTAATTAAAGAGTGGACAAACTATTCGACAGATTGATTTTACGCGTTACTTACGAATCATTAAAATAATTTATATTTTAATTTTGTATAACGAATAACTTTCTCTCCCGCTATTAGGCATGTGCATGATATATGATAATTAAATATTTTGTTCTACTAATTAAAGGAATTTATTTAAAAAAGTAAATATGTAAAATCCGAGGAATATAATTGGGAAATCTCTTCGATTCTAGATCTCTCTAAAAGTGTAAATCGAAGATTAAACCGAGAGAAAAAAACTGACATAAGTTTTGATGTTACGTAGAAATGTAATATAAATACATCGCGATTCTATTACCATAAATAATTATGGAAATCATATTCATATCGCATTGTTTAAAGCATCGAAATTTGAAAATATCGATATTTTATTTATATATACATATAAAACATCGATGTTTGATATAAATTAGCTGACACAACCATTTCCATTGAATTAATCATCGATTTACGAATATTCCACGAAAACATCGATAAGACCTTTTCTCGCGAACGTGCACGAATACTGCACAAACGATTAATTTGCTTAATGTCGAAAAAGGATTTGTTCATGGCACGCGAGAGACATTTACTTCATCGCATGCACGCTTTATAAGCCACTGACTCTGTTAAACAAGCCTATTCAAAGTGTCGAATACTTGTTGCATATATGTATTAATTAAAATAAATCTTTTATTTTGCCATTATGATATATGCCATCACATATATATGGCAAAAAATTTAGAGATTTTAAACAAATATCTTCGATCCATTTAGGCGTCTGCAAACGGAGATATTGGGCAACAATCAAAGATGCAAGGAAACACCTGCTTAGGTCAGTAATATGAACAAAAGAAAAAATGTCTCCTATATAAGAAATTTCAAAATTATGCAATTGTGTAATGAATTTGGAAATAGAGTAATTCCATTATGATTCGCCTACAATGTAAAGAATATTAAAGTTTCTATAAGTTTATTAGTAATTTCTCATTAAATTTAATCATATAAGAATTATATTTATATATAATTTTTATTATCGTATTTTATGTTAATATTGTGTTGTGTTAATATATGTTAATACATAGTATATAATGTGTATATATTTTTATATTATGTTAAATGAATTTTTAACACATAATATATAAAATATAATAAAAATTATATACATATATATAATTTTTCTATTATATTTTAAAGATAAAAAATTTTATTTTTTTAATAATTTAATTTTTTTAATAATTGTGAAAAGAATTTAAAAAAAGATTTAAGAACGTTATTTTTTGACCAATTTTGCACAATTTTCCTAACGTGGAACTTATTACTTATACATGCGATTTCAAATAAAATTACTCAATCAACTAGGGTTAATTAAAAAAATATTCTATTCGTTTTAGCACCCGGCAGCAGGCCGAAAATTTTCAATATGTCCACCATCTTCTTACCGGATGGTCAACGGACTTTCAACAATCCATTAAGTTATCTCGGTGGTCCGATATTACCGCCGAGGAATAGATCTATCGAATCGGTGCTATCTTTGGATTGATCGCGGATCGTCCGTACTTTGCTCTAAGGGATCATTGAGCGTGAACAGGAACAACGAATCGTATTCTCTAAACGAGAACGGGAAATCTCAAATGTGTTGATTGCCAAATCAATAAATATAATTTACGACAAATTTATAAATATATTATCATATAAAATAGAATATCCAAAGAACACAATAGAAATCTAGAAACACGTTAGGAAGACGTTTACAAAGATGTTTAAAACGTATGTCTTTTCTCTCTTTTAAAAAAACTGTTATGAGTTAATTGTTTACTCTAATAATTGATATAAATATAAAGAAATACATGAATTATTCTTCTATTTCTTTTTCTCAGTTATGGATTTAATTAATATTAAAAAAATGTATTTAAAAATAATTCTGTATGCATCAACACATTTGACATTTTCCATTTTTCAATTCATCTCTCATTATCACAGAGTCATCCGTTTCTCGAAAGGCTCGTGTTAATAGCTCACGACGAGCTATAAGCTAAATAGTTTCATCAAGAAAGGACCAACAAATTCACGATCAATGAATTTTACCCGTGACAAGACATTATATATAGTTGCTGATAAAGATTTAAAACGTGATAACGAGCTTAATGTGGTAACTAGTAATATAAACTCGATACATTTTCTCGCAGCTAATAAGAAACTGTTGTGCTCAAATATATTTCATTTCAATATAAGATATGCTTATAAAAGAAATTCTTTGTAAAATTTTTCCCCGTAAATTTCTTTTCCTTATTACACACCAAAATACTTTCTCTAATCTTAAAGAATATCAACAAAGTAAAACAATTTATTCCATTTTTATCCCCCCCAAAATTTTTCTCCAATAAAAGAAAAGTCCAATAAAAGAAAAGTTTAAAAGAAAAGTAAATAGTACATAAAAAGTACATAAAAGTGATTCAGTTTCAAACTGACTCATATTCCTCACCCTAGTCAAGATTTAATTAATTCTCTGTACAGCATCGTGGTAAATAACTATTCATAATTTAACGTATATGATTGCCTTACGTATTGTTATACGTAACAATATAAGAACAAATTATAAATGCATCATATACAATAAGAAAAGGATCATTTTTGTGTGCAGAATAATATTGCAATATTTAATAATCAATCGCACAAATAAAAAAGATTTCCAAGGAAATTCAAGATAAAGATCTATTTTTTATTTCCTAAATATAGTAAACATACCTTTCTCTTGCGAGGCATGATGGTCACTTTCTACGCTATTTGCAGGTTCAATTTGTAGGCGTCGATTTAAACGAAGCAAACTTCTTGCAAATCTGTTAACAAAGCAAAAAGCTTATGTTAAAATTATATATATTATTATTATTAAAAAACACAGATTATATTTAAAAAGCAATATACAAAATAAAAATTGTTTTTTTCTTATATATTTTCATTACAAGAAAATAAATTACAAATGCATCGTTACAATAAGAAAAGGACCATTTTTGTGTGCAGAATATGCAATATATTTAATAATTGATCGCATAAATAAAAAAGATTTCCAAAGAAATTCAAGATAAAGATATCTATTTTTTAATTCCTAATTATAGTAAACATACCTTTCTCTTGCAGGACACAATGGTCACTTTCTACGCTATTTTTGCAGGTTTAATTTGTAGGCGTTAATTTGAACGAAGCAAACTTCTTGCAAATCTGTTAACAAAGCAAAAAGCTTATGTTAAAATTATATTATTAAAAAAAAACATAATTATATTAAAAAGCAATAATATACAAAATAAAAATTGTTTTTTTCTCATATATTTTCATTACAAGAGAAATAAAAATTATTTGAAGCGATAAAATTATATAATATTGTATACAATATATATTATACAATATAATATATATATTATATTATATTGTATACAATCAGAATTAATAAATTTGTTATCTTATTTCATTGTTTATTATGACAAAATAGAAACTATGTCGAGCAAAAAATGTAGTTACATATATTGTATATGTATATATGATGTGTGTGTGTGTGTGTGTGTGTGTGTGTGTGTGTGGGTGGGTGGGTGGGTGGGTGTGTGGGTGTGTGGGTGTGTGTTAAGAATATTATTTACTTTTATCTTATTAAGACTATTGTCTTATGTTGAAAAAACTTATATCACACGCGAATTTGCGAAAAACGAAATCGTGAACATCAAAACAGCGAACGAAAACTTATAGCACGCGAAGTCGTGGAAACCGAAATCGTGAAACCGTTGAAAGGTATCAGAATTATCGATAATGAGATTATACTGCACAAATATAAATCGAAATTGATCACATGCGTTCAAACGAAACTGTTATCTCGCGACTGTAATGGTTTTATACAATCGCGGTTGCAAGAAACGCGAAATCGCGCGGGAACAAGCACTTGTGTTGCAAAAAGAAACGGAACAGCAATGACTTTAACGAAGAATTGGCGCGATTATGAATTGCGTTCCGAAATCTATTCGTTGAGTGAGTGGATTTGATTGGCCAATCAGGACAGAGGAACCTTTGCACCGATTGGTCCAACGTCACTCCACTCTGAATTGGTTTACGAACACAACGAAGTTGGTTGAGAATCCCGGACACGTCATAAACAAGCAATATGGCCGACTATCGCGACTCGTGAATGTTGACACAACGCATGCTATTATTTACAAACTAAACGGTAAGAGGCTCTACAGCTACATCGATGAAGGTCTAACCTTGCTCTTACCTCCTCACTCGCGCGATGGCACAAGCGAAGCTCAACGTACCGGAGAAATCCGGTGGCACCATTAGAGAAAAGGATAAAGATACCGAGGAAAAAGAAGGCGAGTTTTTATCCCATCAATTATCATGTTCACTCGTGAATTATCGTGTCGAATATAATACGGGATATATTATAATCGCGTTGGAATTTTCTTTGTATTTATTCAAATTATAATTTAATAAAAATCCTTACAATTGGAAGATAATGATTTATCTTTATCAATCTTGGTAATTATTCTTGGTAATCAATCTTTATCTAATTAGCTCTTTTCAAATAAATTATTATAATTATTTATAAATTTTTATATGCTGTTCTAATAGGTCTCACCGTCGTACCGGAATGTCCCGTGTGCCTGCAGCCTTGTATTCATCCAGCGAGGTTACCCTGTAGCCACATATACTGCTATCTGTGCGTAAAGGGTGTTGCCAATCAGAGCAAACGGTGTCCAATGTGTCGTCAAGAGATTCCACCAGATTTTCTTGAAAGACCTCAGCTGGTAGAAGTTGAAGAGTCTCAAAAGGAATCGGAACATCCTGAGGAAGAATACCAGTGGTTTTATGAAGGTCGAAATGGTAAAGTATTATTTACATACAAATAATTATTTTGTGATTGACAATCGCATTTTAATTTAATATTAAAAATGTGCATTTGTCATCTTTCTTTAATAGGAAATATTTTTATTAACATCTTATCTAATATTAAATATATTTGTATAAGCACCACTAGCTTACAATGCCTTTGAAACATATATATGTAGGTGCACATGAGTTGATATCATCGTACCCCTTCTTAGGTTGGTGGAAATATGATCCAAGGACAAGCAATGATGTGGAAACAATTTACAAACTAGGGGATACGCGATGCGAACTTTTGATCTGTGGCATGCTTTATGTAATTGACTTTGAAAACAAGTGTCAATATAGAAAAAATAACTCACGTTACAAACGTAATATTAAACGTGATAGAAAAGATGCTCCTTGCAAGGGTGTCTCGGGTGTACAATAACTCGTTATATAAAATGCATAATTTATCTATTAAAACACTTCATTTTTAAATTCATATTTGGCAACTTATTGAGCTCATTGATTTTTGTTATGTCATTATATATAAAAATTGTATTGTCACAATTACTATAATCATAATAAAACTTTATATTAAAATTAAGATAATATCAAATATAAAATGTTCATGCATGAAAGATGTATATAATACTATAAATTTAAAAAAGTACATTATATGTAAAAAAAACTAATATATTTAACAGTTAATTTTAAATAGAGAGAGAGAGAAAGATGACTATTATAATATAATGTATATTATATGAACAAAAATAAAATATTAAAATATATATAAAAAATATAAAAAAAGACGCCTATTTTAATATAAAAATAGATGATATGCCCTTATAATAAAAAACTGTTTTACACAACTAAAATTATCTTTCTTTTTATATTTTCCCAAATGCAACTTTTTTAATCATGTTTTTCAAATTATTTTTATCGTATTTTCAATTTGCTTATAAATGAATGATATATGTATATTATTTTCATTATAATGTATGGAATATATGGTTTTTAAACAAATGTTTGCAGGTTGGTGGCAATATGATCAACGTACAAGTATCGAATTAGAAACGGCGTATAAGCAGGGCAAAAGGACCTGTGAGTTGCTGATCGCAGGATTCCTTTACATAGCTGATTTTGGCTCAATGTTACAATTGCGCAGAAATGATCCTTCTAGGCGAAGGAGGATTAAAAGAGATCTGTATAATGTGCCAAGAAAAGGAGTTGCCGGATTACGTCTCAACGTGCAGGACGAGGAGATTGTGAGGGAAATAAGAGGTGCAGAGCGACCAGCTAGTCCCGCGAGTGATAGTATGGGTATGAAACAATAAACTAAAAGATAAAGTAGAAATATATATGTATACACACATATATCAAAATTCTAAATATTTTTATCTAATATAAAAAATATTTTTTTTTACAGGTACAGGAGATGGCACAAACACTCCCATACCGCCTAGTAATACACCGCAAACACCTGCAGGTGGTACAGCGAGTGGTGATGCAACACCTCTAAATGATAGAATAGATCAGAGATCGGATTCTCTGCATCAAGTTCTAGAACAGATGCGTTCTCTGGTTCTAAGGGAACATCTATCCTTAAATAGTGATAACGAATTTGAAGAGGATACGGAGGATGCAACGATTTCGGATCATCTCACTCTCTCATAGCTACAGATATCGAACGCGGAATTCGTGGTAATTACACTTAAGAATCTCCAATTTGTTTCCAAACTCTTTGTATTACTGCTCAATTCAATAAGATAATATAATACATTAATATACATTATGTTTGCTAGAAATGCGTAAATGTACAAAACATATTGATCTAGCAAACTGGATTGCTCAACTACAGGCGTATGAAAGTTGATGTACAATTAAGTCTTTCGAGTTCCTTATTTGGAAAATATTAATTTCTTGTTTTTAAAATCCACTTATTATTTATCAATCTATATGTCAAAAGATATTAATTAAATTATCATTGAGCATAATAATAGTTTACAAAGATAGATGTATAATTTACAATGTAATTGTTGATAAATAATGTACTTAAAAGTTAATTTTAAAAGCCACTGTATTATTGTATAGCAATACATATACAGTGTAAACAATTAGTCATATAAGGTAAAGTAAAAATATAGTCTTAAAACGTAATAAAGTTTCTAATAAAAATGTGTTCATGCCTTAGAAAAAGGCCCGTGAAAGAAAATTAATATAATAAAAAAAAAAACGGTTATTTATTCTTATGAAAATCAAGTGCAATATTCAATAATCAATATAATTGCTAGTTTTGAATGAACCGTGTAATCTTTGATGTTTAAAATTGAAATTATCTTGTATTACATATAGAAATAAAAAATACGTTTTCTTCAGCAAATTTATGCAAATTATGTTTTCTTTAAACAAAATAAACTCAAATAGAATATAAATTTTACAAGAATATTCATACTAATACACATGATATATAAAAATTATAATTTATTTAGTATATAACTCCTGTCGAGCTTTACGACTCTTAAAAAGAATACATTGCTTTCCTCGACATCTTCGATGTTTAAAATTGAAATTATTTTGTATTACACATAGAAATAAAAGATACATTTTCTTCAGCAATTTATGCAAATTATGTTCTTTAAACAAAGTAAACTCAAATAGAATATAAATTTTACAAGAATATTCATCCTCTAATACACAAAAAATATATAAAAATTATAATTTATTTAGTATATAACTCCTGTCGAACTTTACGACACTTAAAAAGAATGCATTGCTTTCCTCGATATTTTCAATATATATATTTTCAGTATTGAAATATATATATATATATCTTAATTATATAATTATATAAAAATTTTAAGTTTGATATTTTAATATACAAAGAGAGAAATACATACATATCAATATTCCAGTCGCAATTGTATATATTTGAAGACTGATACTTGTCTTATTAACGCTGTTTAAACTTGATTGTTAATTAATTTGCAAACTAACAATCTTCATTGTGCGGTCAGGGTTACTGTACAGACGTTACTGTTACTAATTCGAAATATTGTATTAACCAATCAAGACGAAGAGAATCTTCACTCTTTGTTTTGATTGGTCAATCTTCTTCTTTTTCTTATTGGCTCCTACACGATCGCGTTAGGGTGCGATTTCACTATCAATTTGTCGCTAGCGTCTAAGGGTGCATTTTCACTTGACGCTATGACGCTGGATTTCAGCGTCAAGCATCAATAAAAACAAATTGACGTTAGCGTCTGTTGACGCTGGCGTGAAAACAGCCTAGCGTCCAAGTTACACTATGACAAGCGTCTCGTTCTTCGTTCTCTGAAAGCTGAACAAATCAAGCTTTTTCTTGACGCTAGCGTCACAAATCAGATCACATGATCAATTAGACGCTAGCGACAAATTGATAGTGAAATCGCATCCTTATATTAAAATTAAATCAAACAGTAACTGGTTAACTTCACTTCGCTCACCGGTATATACAAAGTGCAACTAACGCATTTGATATACAACACAATGAGATTAAATTAAATTAACGCTTAAACTGACGCTACAAATATTTGATCGATATATCGGGATAGAGAAATCCTTATCTCTTTCGCTCTGATCAATCAAATGATTCAAATGATAGAAATGATTGAAAAATTCACGTGCCATAACAGTAGGAAGGAGGAATAAAAACACGGCCCACAGACGTAATAAAATACGTAATAAATAAGATGGAACATCAGCCACCGATATGCGTGCGCGTTCGACTTTAACCTTCAAGTGGCGCTGCGTCACGTGGTCGCGCGGCGGTCGGAATTCGGCGGCGCGGAGTGGGGGAGAGTGGTGGGGGGTGCGCCGTGCGCCGCGCGCGCATCCCCCCACCACTCTCCCCCACTCCGCGCCGCCGAATTCCGACCGCCGCGCGACCACGTGACGCAGCGCCACTTGAAGGTTAAAGTCGAACGCGCGCGCATATCGATACGCGCTCTCTCCCTCTCGCCGTAAGCTAATCGACGAATCACAGTCGAACATTCTCTAAAGTCCCTAGAACATATGGAGGCTAATCGCGGAATTTTCCAGCGCAACTTTGCGTAGAGAGTTTCCCTTCGTTGTCTTCTTCATCTTTATGGCGTATCGTAAACACGGCCATCAACTGGTGGAAAAGAGTATCATTGCATTGAGGCGGGAAAATATAAATAGATAAAAAGGAGTATAATGGAGCAAAAAAAAAAAAAAAAAAAATGATTGGTCAATCAAACATGCTTCTAACTTCTCCTCTACCACAATCTAAAGGTGCGTTTCGTATGAAACTAAAGTTGCGACAAAGTTTGATCGACCAATCGGAGCGAAGAAATCTTTGCCTCCTGATTGGTCGTTCAAACGATAGAAACTTTTGTAACGTCGAATGAAACGCGCCTTAATATACAATATAGATAGAAATTTTTACATCTCATCGTTGGTTATCTTGTAATTTAATCAAAAATCGCATTGGCAAAAACCAGATAGCAAGTATTTCGCAGATAGTTGCGCATCTGGCCTACATAAACATATAATAGAAGAAAATAATTCGACATATTTTATCCTGTATCAAGGAGAGATCTTAACAAACGCACAGGTATCTGAATAAAATAACGAAGCTACTATTTAAAATATAAAGTATCGTAAACAAGTTCATCGGTCTCGCACAATCGTTCAAATTGCGCGAATTTAGCGCGTTTTTATGTAAGAGAGTCTTATCAAAGTTTTTCCCGCTAGACAAAGGATCACATCCGATACCGTAACTGATACGAGAGTGTAACATGAGCTACATCGAGATGCGACAGAAGCCGCGTCGTTAACGATACGGAAAAGGATTGAAGATTGAAGGTAGCGAGGAAGAAGCAGCGCGAGAAAGGAATATTGCGATATATATTCAGGTAATCGCATGAACGTTCAATCGTTTTTTTTTTTACCTCCCGTTGTTTCGTCAAAAGTTTACGTACGGCAGCGTCGATATGTATACAAATATTTTCGGGGTCGACAGCAAGGACAAAATTGATTGTGTTAACAATTGACACAGAGATTCAATGAACGTGAATTTGTCGGAAAACGTAAGAAGAAAAATCGCGATTATGGTAAAAGTATCTTGGATAAATAATATTTACTACGTCGTTGTATGAATCGGAAGAACGTAAGGGATAAAATTGCAAACAATTAAAACATGAATTAGGACAAGTTGAAGCTCGATTTTAGGGCAAAGATGTTCGGTCGCCGCTCTTTTTTTTTTCTTTTTTTTTTTCGATTACATAAATTGCGTATGCATAATTAATGTCGCGATACATAACTCAATTTCGTTCAATTAGCAGTTGAAACAAAAGATTGTGATCTTAGAAATTAACATATCTCATATTTTGCAGATTGATAAGCTACTGTGCATTGAACGTCCGAACGAGGTTATTATATACAAAAGCGATTCAACCTAAAAGTGTGAATGAGTGAACCAAAATGTCACAGCAATCGCCCCATGAAATTGTCATTTTCATCACTCATGTTGAGGCAGATGATGTATACTTGAAAATTTGGGGTCAATTAGATAAACAGGCTGCTACTACTGTAGAGCATTACATATATCCTTTGATAAAACAGTTCAATCAGGGATATGGTTGTCCTTCCAAGACAACCAGATTATTTGTTGGTACATTATGCTGTGCCAGATTTCAGTCAGATGGCTATTATCGGGCAAAAATACTCAGTGTATGTCCCGATGGCATGATAGTTGTACAATTTATTGACTATGGCAATGTGGAAATTGTATCACCGAACGAGATCCATTTGTGTGATAACATCCCGCAAATGGAACCTCTGCGAGCTTATCCACCTATGGCAGCAGAGTTCACATTGATTAATGTATTGCCTATAAATGGTGTTTGGGAAAGTGGAACAATTGAAGCAATTAAAAAAACTCTATGTTACAATGAGTATAGAGCTCATCTTTATATGACGAATAATCACTGTTTAATAAAATTGTGGTACAATAATGAAGACTTTAGCGAATTGTTAGTGAGGCAACACATGGCTTTACCAGTTGCGGCACATGATATGTCCAGGTATAATATTTTTTATATTTAGTCTTTTTTTTTTTTTTCCACTTGTATGTTATAATTGCCTAAATAATTATTTATTTTTTAGACCAAAGCATGTACTGCAACCTCAAATGCTTCAACCACTTCAATTGCCAGTGTATCAACAACAAAATAAGAGCAATATGAATAACTGTGCAGCAATGCCAATAATGCAGAATCTAAATATGAATCAGAATTCCAGTGTTCAAGGATTTCATAAGACTTTTCCTGCTGACATTAAACAACATGCTCATCAACGTCCTTCACAACCGCCGCCTGTTCAAGAAGCACTTGTATTCAAATCTCGAGTATTAGATGTAAATTCAAAATATGAAGTTTTAGTATCACATGTGGAAGATGGTCCACATAAGTTTTCTGTACAAGTTGAAAGCACACAAACTCTATTGAGTCAACTGATGAATGAGATAAACAACCATCCAAAACAACCATTGCAAGAACCACCGTTGCCAGGATCGGTTTGCTTGGGACGATACAGAGAGAATGCGGAAGATGGAGTATTATGTCGGGCAGTTGTAATGTGTGTGATGGAGCATAAATGCAAATTGTATTATGTTGATTTTGGTCATACGGAAGTTTTACCATATACAGACATCTTCCAATTGCCACCTGAATACATTAATCCCAAAGTGCTTTCCATTAGATTTACATTAAGTGGTCTGAGGGAACTCAACATTACGAAAGAAATGAAAGAGTGCTTTAAAGAACTGGTACACAAAAAATTACTTATTCTACATGTTCGTCCGCCAGAAGGGCCGCCATTGATTCAATACGGCGACTTGTATGACAATGGTGTTAACATAAAGGATATGCTGAAGAAAGCATTTCCATCACCTATTGTAACAAAATCGATAACATATTCGTACCCACAATTACAACAATTATCGAAAGATGTTCAAGAAGTTGTGCATGTATCTTATGTAGAGTCATGTAAGAAATTCTTTGTGCAATTTGACAGTGGAATAAAATCTCTCGAATCAATAATGGCTGGCTTAGCACAATATGCTAAAATGGCATCTGTTTTAAATACAACACAACTAAAGGCAGAATTACCTTGTGCAGCTCTGTATGATTCACAATGGTAAATTTTAAAACTGCATTCTCCATTATTAATCTCTTGTGATTATTTCTGTAAATTAATAATAATAACTATGTTTTTTCTTTTTTTCAGGTATCGTGCACAAATTCTTAATGTTACTGGAGATAAAGTTAAAGTGGTATATGTTGATTATGGAAATGAAGAAATATTACCCATAATGTCCATTCGTGCAATTCATAATGATTTAGTTACAAATTTACCAGCACAAGCTGTAAAGTGTGCATTAAATGGTTACGAACTCCTTTCGTCAGATCAAGAAGTCTCCAATCATTTCGAAAGATTGACACTCGAGAAACGTTTTTATATGCAAGTAGTTGCTGCACAACCCAAAGGCCTATTAGTCGATTTATTCGAATTTGACACAATGAACAGCATTCATTCGCAACTCATAAACAATTTATACTGTGATAAGAATTCAACAAGTTCACGAAGTGAAGAAATTCAACATTCTATCAAGCCAATAAATAATTTCCAGAGGTAAGAGAAAATATTGTTATTATTTTAATATTATTTTAAAAAATTATAAAATATTTTGTAATAATCTATATGTACAAATAAGAATTAAGTTAACATCAGAAGTATAATAGTATAAGATGCAATTTTATTGCATCACAGGTTTCGTATGAAAAATCAAGCAAATTTGATTCAAGGACAGAGATTAAGACTAAAAAATATAAACGCAACACGGTAAACATAATAACACAATGCTTTTTTAGCTTTTTAATATAACATTGCTGAGAGAAAAGATTAATTGTTATATGTAAATTATAATTATATATTTTTACTATCTGTAGTAATTATTAGTAGTATTTTTTTATGAACGTTTATTGAAATAGAATTCTTATTGCACTTTTATTAAAATTAGCCATGAAATATATATTTTTATTATTGTTAGCAAATAGTAGCATTTTATGATTATTAGTCACAATCTATTTACTGTGCTACATGACTTTATGTTGCAATAAATTTTATATTTTAATTTTCAATGATTTGACAATTTATCCTCTTTGCATGTATAAATGTTGTGTATAAATATGTATAAATCCAGAAAAAATATATTTAATTAAATAATTCTGATGTTATTGCACTATTATGTTATTTCTTGTCTATTATATCGTGTTATTTCAATACATCACTTTTCTTTTGCAGTGGAAATAAAGAGCGATATGATAAAAAAAATAACATAGATTCTTTGAATCGTAATCAAAATGTTAAATCTTCTCAAGATAACAAATCAAATTCCTGGCGAGATGAATCTCAAGAGAAACAACATGATAATAGAAATGATAGAACCGGCGCTTATTCCCATCGTGATGATTCGCAGAATGATCGGTTTATTAGAAATGAAACTACATACAATAGATCTGGCAGAGATAGATCATATAATAAATATGATAAGAGTGAAGTAAATACATTCAACAGAGGTAGCAGAGAAACCTCACGAAATAATGATGGAAATAAATTCAATGACCACGAACGGAGATACAATCGTAATAATTCTGATAAACCATATAACGACAACAAGGATTTGGATACTTCATTTAAAAGTAGATGCGGAAGAAATAATTTTGATCGTGATAGTTTCACCAATGGACGAGAAGAGAGCTATGATAGTGGAGTATCAAGCAGATTGCAAACTGGAAAGTGGAGTGATAGAAAACCAGCTATGACTCATAGGTCCAACTACAAAAATGGAAAATTCACCGGTATTTAACATTTAAATATATTACTTATAATACTTTATATCTCTATATAATATGAATATAATTTTTATTTAACAATTTTTGTTGAACATAGATGACTATAACAGTAATGAGAAATTTAAGGATAAAGAAAATGATACAAGCAATGTTTTACATGATCAGGTAATAAATTAAAATATTAATTAATAATTAGTATTATATAAATTAACTGTAGTATTATGAATATATTTACATTTGAGATAAGTGTCAATTCTTTATCAAATACATTACATATATGTATATATTGTCATTTGCAGATAAATACTTGTGAATCCTGGGATACAGATAATTCTAATAAAAACCTACAGAATGATATTGCTGCTAATAGAAAATCCCAATTTTCGTCGATAAATATTACTCTTGGCTCTGTAAAACATTGTGAAGTGGTATTCATCAACAGTCCATTGGATTTTTTTGTTCAATTAAATCCTGATTGCTTAGAATTAGATACTATTATGGAAAGTATAGCTGCAACTTATGAGAATGATGGAGAAACAATGCAAGCCTCTGAGATACAATGTGGTATATGTTGCATCGCTCAATACTCAGAAGATCTTAAGTGGTACCGAGTGATAATCAAATCTGTAGAAAAGAATAGTGCGACTGTAGAATTCGTTGATTATGGAAATACGGAATCAGTCGATTTTACGAAAATTAAAGCTATTCAGGAAAAGTTTCTAGAATTGCCAATGCAAGCAGTGCATTGTAAATTACTTGGATATAGATTGACCAATGATAAGGAGAGCGAACATGTGATTTTCTCAGAAAATGTCGAAGGAAAATCACTAGAGGTGGTATTTACTGCTGAAAAAAATGGAATATATGAAGTACTGTTGCGCGAAATTATCAATGACGTACCAAATATTAATTATATAAATGAAAAATTTTGCGCAATCGCAGATATAATAAAAATGAAGGAAACTGCAGCACTTCAAAAAACATTTAAAACGACGACGGAGAGTGTACAAGGAGCTCCAGATTATGCCCCCATTGATTCAAAATGGCAAACAATTTTATATGACTTTGAATCTGAATATGATGCTATTGTTACATGGTTCATAAATCCTAATAAATTTTATTGTCAACTATTAACTAAAGAAACAGAATTTAAAGCAATGATGAGTGAGATTCAGGAAACATATGCTGGTAGAAAACCTACAACACATAAATTACAGGTAATTAATATTTTTAGACACTTATTTTATCAAAATTTATTACATTTTATTTTAAATGCAATTCTGTAATGTGTATAGTGTGTATAAAATAAATAAATATAATTGTTATTTTAGGTTGGTTCAGCGGTCATAGCAATATTTTCCGAAGATAGAGCTCTTTATCGAGCGGAAGTTGTAAATACTGGTGCGCAAAAGGATGCATACATAGTTCAGTACATAGATTTTGGAAATTGCGCAAGCGTAAACCTACAAAATATATATTCTGTTGAGAAGAAATTTATGCAACTGCCTAAATTAGCAATACAATGTTCCTTGAGAGATATTGTACCTAATAATAATTCAACCTGGTCCAAAATTGACAACAATGTGCTCGATAATTGCTTTAATGCCGATAAGTATAAATGCATCTTCCATGATTTTAATGACAATCAATACATGATTTCATTAATCCATAATGGACAAAATGTGGGTGATATGTTAATAAATAAAAATCTTGCGGCCTTTGCTACAAAAACTTCAGTCGATACAGTCTATGGTAAAGATTATTTTAATATATAGTAATAAAATATTTAAATTTAAACTAATAGATTAATAGATTATTTTAAAATCCACTTAAAAAATCACACGAGATATTTTATTTTTATAATGAAAGTTATATATTCCGCAGATATATTAAATATAAAAAATATGATAAATATATTGAAAATATAAGTTTAACATATCTCTTTTAGCTGCAGAAGCATCTGATGCAGAAGTAAAAACGCTCAATGATGTAGAAAGAGTGGATATAAGTCTTTTGAGTGGTGAAACTCTCAAAATGAAAATTTCTAATGTAGAAGGCATAACTCTATTTCATGTCCAACTTCTATCAGCCACAAAATGCATAGATATTGTCCACAAATACATGGCTGATAAAAATACAGAGGTACGTTTAGCATCTGATAACAAATTGCAAATATATATATATATATATTTTTGCAATTTGTGATATTATCAGATGCTAATATATATATTGATCATAAATATTATAAAAAATTATTTTAATAATTTTATTAAATGGGTGCCATACACAAAAAATTATTTATTAAAAATATAACAGAATTTCATAAGCTAAGCATCAGCAAAATGTTATTGCTTATGATATTGCTTTTAAACCTAGATTCTTACAAATCTATTCAACCTATTATCCTCCAATTTTCTAACACATAATTACTAACAGCTCGTCTTAATAACAAGCTGTTTTATAACACTGCAGTTGCATAATGATAAAAATAATAAAAATCTTATATATTTATAATAAATTTCATGAGTTTTTTAAATGAGATTGAAGAGAGATCTGAGATAAGATCAAAATCTCTATGTTATATATAAAAATATGATTTTTTTGCACATTTATAGTTCTCAAATTTAATACATTACAATGTGATAGATAAAATATATAAATAAGTGTTCGAAATTTTTATGTCAAGTTATGCTAAGTTAAGAATTGTCAAAAATTAGTTGAAAAATGCAATTTTTAAGCACTGATGTAAATGGTTAATGTTATATATGTACCACCTATATAAATCGATTTATATATATATATATATATATATATATATATATATTTATTAATCGTATAAAAATATTTATAATATCTATCGCCAACTAAATCATATTCTTCTGAAATTCTAACAATAATTACAACTTCATAAAAAACGTATTTAATCTTGCACGATGTATGGTATTAACGACATAAATAATCAATATTTAATTATAATATTCTCGTGAATGTTTCATTTTGTCATCATAATATTTAAATTTTAATTTAATTGAAATCATAGTAATTTAATATTAAAATAACTTACACCATGTCATTCACTTTAATGTATGTATAATTGATCGCATGAATTATATTCAAGTTATATTGATAAGGAAAAGTTATGATAATGTTAGGTGATGCCGCGATTATCAAGCGCCGAGATATGTCTTGATGCGGGTTGTTTAATCAATGTGAATGGAACATGGAAACGAGCTGTAGTAATTAACTGTTCACAATCCAACGGATTTAGTGTAAAACTCATTGATACCGGAATGTGTCAAGAGATCCTGGATGGTGTGAGTCAGATATTCAATTAGATGTTCACAAAAACTTTTTATACAAATTTTCTCGGCTGTAAGATTCCAGCTAATACCATACATCGTTATCACATGCGATTGTGATATATTAAATCTGTTGATTAGAAATTTATAATTTTATATATATATATATAAAGATTTCTATTTTTTTTAATACAACAATATAATATATATAATCTAGGCTTTGGCTTTACCTGGAGAACTCGCTATCATACAGAACCAGGCGTTAGAATGTTCTCTGCAAAATGTAACAACGTCGTCCGACTCAGATAAACGATTGAAAGAGCTTGAAGGAAAAGAAGTACTGATTATGGTGGAAGAAGTCGATAATAGCAGGTTTGTACATTTCTTTTCACTTAATGATTGCAAATATAAAAATGTCAGTTTTTTAATTTTTAATGTATCTTTTTATTTGTATAGACTTCTCGTAAAACTTTACGATCTCTTTGGCAATGGAATAATGAATACAGAAGAAAAAATATCACCCATATGTCCGACGCCTATTTTAAGCTCGACTCACAAAGTGTTTGTCTCATATTTGGAGACTTCTGCCAACATTTGGTTGCAACGGTCTTCAGACGTAGATCTCGAGACCACATTATTAACAGATCTTCAAGAATATTACACTAAAAGTGGACAAAATTTGAAACCGGAAGTGAATCTGTTGTGCGCGGCCAAATGTTTGGAGGACGGAAATTGGTACAGGGGAAGAATCGTTAGCCACACCGAAACGACTGCCTATGTAAATTACATTGATTACGGCAATAACGAGGAAGTTCCTCTGGAGTCGATCAAGATTTTAGAACCGCAGTTTTACGAACCTCATCAGTTAGCGACAAATGTATCGTTATCGATAACTCTTATCGGTACTGAGGCAGAACAGCTAAACGTACTGCAAACTCATTTGATGGACAAAGAATTAACGGCTATCTTTTATAACGTACACAAGAAGTGGATTGTCGATCTGATCGAAAACGAAGAAAAACTCAGCGATAAATTCCGCTCACTAAATCTAGTTACAGAAGAACAGACAGCGCTTAAACCATCAGACTCCCAAACTCAAGAAGCGTCAACGATAGACAAATTCAACGTATGCGTATCTTACGTTGATTCTCCGAGTCAATTCTGGTTGCAACGAGTAGACGAGATCGCGTCTCTCAATGAGAAACAAGAACAACTTCAGTTGGAAGTGTCTAATTTTTCGATGATAGACGGTATACCGGAAGAAGGTACCTTGTGCGTTGCTACTTTTTCGATTGATAATCTTTGGTATCGCGCCGAGGTATTGGATGCAGACGAGGACATTACAACGGTTCGATTCATCGACTACGGCAATACGGACGTCATTGATAATAAGACGAACAATATTCGACAAATACCGGATGCTTGGAAAAACCAAGAGAGATTCGCACTGAAATGCAGACTCGATGTTATTCCTGTAAACGCGGAAGATTGGAATGAGTCGACTTGCGAAAGATTCGAGAATCTAGTAACGTCCACAGAGGCTCTTCAGGCTCAAATAATAGCGGATACCGTATCTAAACGTGTAGAACTGTTCATAAACGGCAAGAGTGTCAGCGAGACGTTGGTCGAGGAGAAGCACGCCATTATAATTAATACCGAGCAAGAGCTAGTGAATGAAATAGTCGATCTCGAGCTCGATCCACATTCCGCTTTCGTGTGCCATGTCAATTCGCCGAGTGAGTTTTGGGTTCAGGAGGAGAAATCGGTTGCTAATTTGGAAGTGATGGCAGACAGATTCATAGTTGCCGATATGTTCCCGAAAGTCGACGATGTAAAGGAAGATCTGCTGTGCGTCGCCAAATATCCAGAGGACGAACAATGGTATAGAGCGCGCGTAATCTCTCGCGATAACAACGGGGACACGCAAGTCATATACATAGACTACGGAAATTCCGCTGTGTCCACTGAGATTTGCGCCATTCCGGAAGATCTGGCGAGTATATCGCCTCTGTCGCGCAAATGCTGCTTACAATTGCCACCGCACATCAAGGAATGGTCTGAGCAAGCTCACAAAGAATTCGTCAAGTTGGCCGCGGATGGTGCGACCATCTTCCTCCTAGATGTATTGAAGGACCAGGAAACGTCATTGGTGAAGCTCACACTGGACGGCCAAAATGTCGCAGATATTCTTGCGAGTATGTGCGAGCAACAACCGGTTATCGAAGAAAGGCTGCCACCGCTAGGCGAGGAAAATTCGCCCAACGTAGTAGTCAGTCATATCAACACTCCGAACGAGTTTTGGATTCAAGCCGAGAGTAGTATAAGCGAACTGGAAGTGATGTCGGATCGTCTGCGAGACGCAGAGAGTTTCCTCGCCTTGAACAACCCCGACATCGGCACGATTTGCGCCGCTCGATATCCGGAGGACGAATGTTGGTACAGAGCGAAGATAATTGCACGTCACGAAACGGGCACGGAAGTCCTGTACATGGATTATGGCAATTCTGCAGTCACGGAAGAATTGAGAATACTGCCAGAGGATATTGTGAATATTTCTATTTTGTCGAAACGATGCACACTCGAGAAGCCAAGCCACGTTGCTGCGTGGAGCGAAGAAACTTGCGAGAAGTTTAAAGAACTCGCTGCCGAAGGAGCGACTATGTTCCAATTTGAGAATCTTGACGAAGACGATCCGATGCACGTTCTATTAAATCTAAACGGAACGAACGTTGTTGATCTTTTATTGGCCGGATTCGAAAATATTCTTCCAGAAATTAAAGAAGAAAATAATCCTCCAGAAAATAAAGAAGAAAACATTTCTCCAGAAATTAAACAAGAAAATATTTCTCCAGAAATTAAAGAAGAAAATATTTCTCCAGCAATTGAAGAAGAAAATATTTCTCCAGCAATTGAAGAAGAAAATATTTCTCCAGCAATTGAAGAAGAAAATATTTCTCCAGCAATTGAAGAAGAAAATATTTCTCCAGAAATTGAAGAAGTAATCGAAAAATCATCGGTAGTTGAAGAGATTACTTCCAATACAAGCGAGAAACAAGATACAGTCTTCCAGATCCAGAATCACGAACTAGTAAACAACAGTGAAGAAACTTCAAATTTAGATAAGCAAGAGGAAGTTCAACAAGAACATATAATCAATCAAACAGATAATCTAGATTGCGTTAATCAAATGGAAAAGAGTGAAATCGAAATTTGCGAAGATTTGAATAAATCGTTTATGATTTCTGATATAAATGAAGAAAACGAATGTAATGAAGAACAACCGAAACAGAGCGAGAGCCTTGATAAAATCAAGGAAGAAAAGAATGAACAAATGGAAAAGTGTGAAAACGGAATTTGCGAAGATATATTGAATAAATCGTTTATGATTTCTGATATAAATGAAGAAAACGAATGTAATGAAGAACAACCGAAACAAAGCGAGAACCTTGATAAAATCGAGGAAGAAAAGAATGAACAATCTGAAATTACGGTAGCTGAGTGTACCTCAAATATGGAAGAAATATCGGAAAATATAATCGAAACTAATAAAGATGTAGATATCGAAACTAGTAAAGATGTAGATATCGAAACTAGTAAAGATGTAGATATTGAAACTAGTAAAGATATAGATGTCGTCAAGAATGAAACGACTCCTATAAACGCAATTACATCCACTACATCATTTGAGGAATCCTCGCTTCACGTAACAGAACTTAGTGTTGACGAGATAGTTCAAAATATGAGAAGAGACACCGTGGAGGATCTAGAACCGCGAAAAATCGATCATACAGACTTACCAATCGCAAATGAAACGCAATTATCTGATGGCGCACAAACTGACGAGCAGCAAGAATTACTTTCTCAAATGCAATCTATAGATATAAATAATTCTTCAGATATACAAATTTTGGAAATCGCGACAAAAGTTGTAGAAGATTTGAAAATTTTATCAGTAACGAATGACTCGCAGGATGTTGAAGATGTCGTGCAACATGATAATAATCACATCAAGGAACAAGAAATACATCCTGAGATACAGTCTGATATAAACGAACCTTTGAACGACTCCCAAATTTTAGAAACAGTATCGTGCTCGGCGAAAGAAGAAATAAACTTCGAACAGAAACAAAGTCTAACGAAGAGCGAGACTGTTCCTGAAAGCATGGACAAGAATAACGATTTAGAAACTCAATCCGAGACTACAAGTACGGATAATGATTCAAACATTTCCTCAGGATCGACATGTACAGTAAAAGCAGCGGAATCGACGCCATACGTAATTAAGACTGATATATCTGAGCAACACAGTAATTCGAAAAGACGATCAGAGGACAAGATAATTCCCGAATGTGTCTCCAAAGGCGAGTCACCCAGTGAGCCGAAAGCTAGCAAGCGACCTGTCACACCAAAAACACCATATTCGGAGAAGCTCGTAGCTGGTGTTGTAAATCCTATCGTACAACCAGTCCCCTATAGCGTGAACGAAGAGGATGAGATACTTACTGTCTCTGTAGAGGACAACATTCCTAAATATATGACGTAGCTTTATAAATGAAGTGGACATATACTGCAAATGTATATATAGATAATGTATATACATCTGCAGTATAAAAATGCAGATTTCTCATAAACAAAGCTTACATTATTTTTCATTTTTATTTTTTTGTTTTTTTTATTTTTTTTATTTATGTTTATATAAATATATATTATAGATAGAAGGAAATATTTATATCACGCCTTAATGATCGCGTTTTGTTTTCTCTCTTATTACACGAAATCTGCTACGTTTCCTATGAATCTATATTTATATGTTGTCGCTACAATGCACATATCAGACCATCAGGTATGCGACCAAAGATTAATTCATCTAATTGACGACTTTATATTTACGTTGTTTTTTATGTTTTATTTGCCTGTGATATCAAATAATGATCACAATTTTGCTTCATATTCATAATTTTTTTAAGTTGCAATAAATTTGGTAATTAACTTTGCTTTCAGTTTCAAATAATTAAATTTCTTTACATAACTCTATATATAAAATATAATCATACATATAACAGACTGCTTTTGTGACTAAACGAGATATAAGAACAAAAAACTAAATGTTTTATTTGTTTGATATATGTCTTTTACATGTGACTAATTACATTACACTAATTACATAACGTAACCACGACAATTTTTTTTAATAACAAAGAAAATAGTGCAATCACTAATCACCTTTTTGTTTTCGGTTAATGCACAATTTATAAAAGAAGCAAATAATATTTAGAAATTATTTTGTATGATGTAATTATAAAACATAAGCTATATAATACCAAAACGTAATTGTATTGCAATAAATTCGATTGAGCACTGTAAAAAGATTTAAAATATGTTTGGCTCTATATATACTTTTTACATTTAATAACGTATAATTATTCAAAATTTGCAGGAAAAGGAAAAACTGCATTTTGTGTCGTAACTACGTTATGTACATTTTCCACATACTCTGAAATGTATGTATTGGGGAAATATGTAATTATGATGAATTTATTCTCTAAATCTCCTACATATATATGTAAGAGCCATATATTATTCTATATAATTCCCTTTATTGCTTCCTACAATATTTTGTATATCAACATTAATATAAAATGTTACAATTATAGTAAGTAATAGGTAAAGCTGTATAAATATTTGTATTCTGCTAAAATATATTTTCTAATAAACAATCAAAATATGTATTATCGTGTTTATATACATTTAATTAAATTCGCAATTTATAAACAATATTGCAAATTTTTTCATTATTAATTTATATTTAAAATATTTTCTTACATTGCTTTGAAATTTATAGTGGATTTCTTCAGACTCATTTTTCCAATTTTTAATTGTCCTGTGTAACTTTCAGCTCTGGAATAATCCTCCGCAAATTTCTTCTCTTAATGCGACTTTTGCGTTTTCTTGCTTCATTGAAAATTCAATTAAAATATAAATGATTTATTATAATTAAATTAAATATACATATTATGCGAAAGAAAATTCAAACTATCAAGATACAATTAAACTGATTTTCTTTCACACATATTGAAACCTATAGAAGATATAAGTATAATTTACCTCTTTGTCTGGCAATTATCAGATTTCTTTTTACACTCGCATTGTAATTATCCTGTCTCTTTTTAGCAAAAAATTCGCGCGCGAGCGCAATTTCGTCCTCCAAGTACCATCGCAGGGGACCTCGACAACGCTTGCAACGTCCTAGATAAGCTATGCCTTTGGCTTCGAGAATTCTGCGTTGAATCGGATACGGTGGTCGACCGGTGTCCTGGACACGGAACTTTACGCCGGCTCCGCCACTGTCCAGGATTACGTCCGTCAAGGATGACACGTAGGGCGGATTTCGCATATCGTAACGTTTTTCAAGGTCTTGAAATTTCTCCTCGCAACAGAATCCGTACGGTTTCTGAGGTAGCTGCGAACGTGGAGGCAGTTTCGGAAGGATCCGTTTGCTCGATACTTTCTTCATGTTATCGTAATTTTTTTTCAATCATTTATATATTGCATACATTTTCTAGGATATATTATCCTTTAGTCGAATATATATGTTCTTTTTTTTAAGAATCATTTTTCTGTTTTACCGCGATTAATATTGCTGAAAAGTCACATTATTTTGATTGTAATTTTGTGAAATATTCTTTTGATTTTTATTTGTGAATTAATGTTAAAGAAAAACAATTGAGAGAAGTCTAATCATATACTAAATGTTGGAAAAACTTTTCATTTCTTTAGTCCTTCTTTTAACTTCTGTTTCTATATGTTTGTAAAATTGCGGTCTATTTTTTATTTAAAAAAAACTTTGTTAAAAATAAAAAGATGATAATTGCCATTCGAATTTTAATTAATTTAATGATTTTTTGTATATAGGTTTTGTACATGGGGGACAGCTTATAAAGAGAAAGAAATAGCTCAAATTTATCGATAATTTCTTCAAAAAGGAGAGATATTTTGGGTAATTTTCAATTTCTTCATTAAAAAAATAATTATTAATCGTTCAATACATGTGATGATAATTATGCTCTATCAATAAAATTTCAAAATTTTAAAAATTTCCGGGTTGCGTTCGCAAACCTATTCATCTTTGACTGACCAATCAGGACAAAGGAATCTTAGCCAATCAAAAGGTTTTGTACTTGGAGGAATAGATTTTCGAACGCAACTTTGCAGAGAGGGAGAGGAATGGTATAGAATTTCAAATAAACGCATTTCTCTTGCTTATTTAAAAAGGAAGTCTGTCTTTATTTCTAACATAACGTTTTGCAACCTTTTTTTAAAGAGTCCTAATTCTTTTACGTGCAAATATGCAGTATTATGAAGACTCTCGTTTAAGGTTAGATTAGGTTAATATCGTAACAAGAGGCAAGCGTGACTCGAGTTACAATTCAAATTATGAATTCGTCCACTTTATCGCCGAGCACTTTAGGACATTCAACGGGACAGAGAACATCGGAATCACAGGACTCGGAACTAACATCTAGTGCGACTCAAACGTCCAAGATTCTAAATCAGATGAAAGCCGAGTTACAGGAGCAAAAGCAGCGTAAACAATTTCTCAAAGAGCTGCATGCTAAGCGCGTACAATCCTTGCGAAAGGAATTAGATTATCTTAAGGCGACGGAGTGGAGATACCAGCCCATAGACCGGTAAATCATTGTTTTTTAGTATTTATCCTCTGACTTTCTTGTGCCTTTGTTTTTTTTTTTTTTTTTTTTTTAATATAATATGTATTTACATTAATATGTATTTACATTATTAAATATACTGTTAGCTAGCAAGAGCATAGAGATCAGTTCAATTTCAAAAAATGAAGAAACCTAAACGCTAAGCTTAACGTCATATAAAATGCTTAGATCTTATCAATTTACATTTACAGGTATTTGGATAGAAGTCAGAGAAATTAAATATGTTGTCGTTAATCTATAAGGGATTTCGATATGCTCTAAGCTTTATACATTTGGATAAAACTAAGGAAGACGAAAACATAGATGAGATCATATCTCGTATAGAGTATATAAAAGAAGATGCAGATGTGGATGCAAAGGGACAAAAGAATATAGAGAAAAAAGGAACACTGGGTGAAGAAGGATGTTATTACAAAACAGGAAGTATCACTTATGTTGCTAAGGATCATGTTCTCATAGATAATTGCTATGCGTACGAAAAAGATGATGAAATGACCAGCAATCTGAAAGTAGGTGATGAAATTTACTATTCGCTATATCTGCGAGATACGAAGGCGGAGCCAAAAGTACGAAAAATTATCTATGTGATAGATGACGCCTGGGATAATTCAAATGCCAAATCAAAGAAAGACATAATTCACACTCGTATGATACCAAGAAGTGTAGTCGCCAAAGTAACGAAACGCGAAGGCCGAATCGCCTTTGTTGAGCCGAATAATATTCGTATTGATTTAAGCAAAGTGCAATCCGACTTTATTCCCCTGGTCGGCGATTGGTTAACATTAGACTCCTTGGTCGAATTAAATGGCAATTCTACAGATTTGAGTGGTGAAGTCTTAGAAGTGGATAGAATCAAATCGTTACGATCTAAACTAGATATTGGAGTGGTATCGAAATATGATCCACAAAGTGAAGTGGGAGTAATTGATAAGTGTGTCATATTTCACAAACGCGCATGTGAGCCAGGTTACATTCCTTGCATTGGTGATAAAGTCGTAAGCGATAGCATAGAAAGCGATCAAGGACAGTACAGTTGGAGATCACTAACCATAGTTCCATTAATTCAGGTAAAAGAATTTATATCATTTTATACATATACACACACACACACATATACACATATATTTATATATAATATATATAATATAATTTCTGAATAATTTTCTTATATTTTTTTTCAGTTTTCAAAGAAATCCATTAAATCACCAGTCACAACTGATATTTCTTCAATATTAGCAGATACCGATGACTTATTAAAAAACAAATATGGAATTTTCATAGATGATGAGTTGAAATTCAATTTGAACATAGAAGAAGAAAGCATCTTGAAAGTTTCTATACGAAATAATGGCAGTTATACTCACGTGTTACGGGGTGGCTCTTTCGTGTTGCAAAAGACTGAATCTCAGTTGTCATTACAATCACCATTAAATACAGATATTAATACAGTAATACAACCTTCTGAAAGTGTTACATACACATTCAAATGTAAAGCAAAATTTGTCGGCATATCCGAGGAGTTATTTACCTTTAATTTTAAAGATTTCAAAATCGGTAGAATATTTTATATAACTATCAATGCGATAAACATAAACATTTCACAAAAGACTGATTCCGCGTCTAGTAGACAAAAAAAGTATCGTAAAATTAACATAGCTGATTTGGATGAATTAAACGAGACTACATGTATTCCTGGTGTAAGGCCGTATAAAGCACCTGCATTTATCAAAGTACGTAACGGGATATTCAAAGTACCGCGATATATTTGGGACGCAGTTCTGAATATTATGCAGAGTGAGAAATCGCTGAATGAGCAGAAAGTCGCTGTTGGAAATCAGATACCTTGTCTTCTGAAACCGCTTTCCTTTCATACATATAAGGACCGTTTTCACATTTTATTGTATCTCGAGGAAATACACCAAAAGCTCCACTTGCAACAATATAATATGGAAAGCGCAGTTATGCGACGACACGGAGATTATCTTGCACTCGAAGTACCAGGATTAGCGGAAAAACGACCTTCTCTTATTGTCGGTGATAGAGCTATAGTATCTTTCAAATGGGATACGTCTCAAGGTAATATATTTAAAAGACTTAAAAATCTACTTTTTTATATCTACTTACTCCTATATGCATAAGAATAATTTGTAAACAATGTAAACTGGATTACAAATAGTATATCCAGATAAAATAAAGTAATTGTAAAATTATTTTTGACCTATCGTAACATTTATACTTATGTTTTTCATTTTTTCTTTATAACATAGGACAGAAAAAATACGAGGGATTTATTCACAGAATCACAGGCAATGAAATTTTCTTGAAATTTAATGAGAAGTTTCATCAAGAGTACGATAGAGAGGACTGTCAGGTGACATTTAAATGCTCAGAGACCTCTATTCAACGTTGTCACAATGCTGTCAACTTAGCCATTAATCGTCTCGGATCTGATTTTCTGTTTCCTACCAAAGTGGTGGAAAAAGAGCCACAGTTTCATTTGGAAGAATATGACATCGAGGAGAAACCCAGTCACACGCAAGTTTGTCACGAACATAACGAATCTTCTAATAGTATTTCTCTCAGTGACAGTCTGTCAGGCTTCAATAACATAATCAAAATGTCTCCACGAAGACATTCAGTAGCAGAAAGACTTTTCAACGTTAAGTCCGTTGAATCATCCTCACTTGAAGAAATAGAAACATCGAATGCAAGCATAGAAATAAATCAGAATTTTGAAACAAATTTACCAAAGAATACCAGTAATAGTAAAATTAACATAGCTAATACCACAGTTTCGAGGAAACCAGATGAAACGATTGCGTGCGATAATGAAATAGAATCATATATTGCTCAAATAAAAAAACGGAAATTAAATTGGTTCAATGAAAAATTGAATTATTATCAAAAGGAAGCTGTGAGGAACATAATACAGGGATTAGCGCGTCCATTACCCTATGTGATATTTGGTCCGCCTGGAACAGGAAAGACAGTGACTTTGTGTGAGACGATTTTACAAATTCTAGCTGTGATTCCTGAAAGCAGACTTCTTGTAGCGACCCCATCAAACAGTTCGGCAAATTTAATAACAGAACGTCTGTTGGACAGCAACATACTCAAGCCTGGTGATTTGGTATGACTTCTTTTTATGTAAATCCTTTTTTAATGCTTTATGATCCGGTGTGATTTTTAAATCCTGCTAATTATATATTTATTTCCTCAATAAATAAATTTCCATTTACGAAGTTAAGAAAATTTTGACATCGATTGAAAATAGAAGTAAAAAAAAAAATAATAAAAAATCGTTAAATATTTTATTCTTTATTGCATACTCTTGCGTTTATAATCATTGTATATTCGATATTGTTATGCCGTAGATTCGACTAATAGCTCGTCATTGCCTGAATGATGATTCTATTCCTGAAAGACTGCTACCTTATTGCGCTACGGCAGATTTAGCCGAGGAGGGTTCGGTCAATCGTTTTTGTCATCGCGAGAATGGACCAAAATTGAATTGCACCATGTCGATTCTGGGTCGTCATAGAATTACCGTCGGCACCTGCATTACATTGGGAATACTGTATAACATGGGTTTTCCCCGTGGACATTTCTCGCACGTTCTGGTCGACGAGGCCGGTCAAGCGACCGAGCCGGAGATTATGATTCCCTTGAATTTCATTCATTCCGAGAATGGCCAAGTGATCCTTGCGGGTGATCCGATGCAACTCGGACCTGTCGTGCACAGTAAATTAGCGGCACATTTTGGATTCGACGAATCGTTCCTATCGAGACTGTTGCAGCAATTTCCTTATCAAAAAGATCCGGAAGGATTCAAAGAATTCCGTTACGATCCCAGACTCGTTACGAAACTCGTTATGAACTATCGAAGTTTACCGGAGATATTGGATTTAACAAATTCGCTGTTTTACGATTCGGAATTACAACCACAAGTATGCCATGTGCAAATTATTGTTTAAAATGTAATGTGTATTACGTTATAGTTAATTGCAATTTGTTTAATTATTTAGATATCATCCGAAAACAGTGAAGAAGCTGAACTATTGGAAATGTTGAGAGCGGAGCTACCTCAGAGATATGAATCATCACCACCGGCTGTAGTTTTTCACGGAGTCAATGGTGAGAATCATCGAGATACTGACAGCCCAAGTTGGTACAATCTCGAAGAAGCAACACAAGTCTACCTCTATTTATTGAAGCTATACAAATATGGGCTTGAACCGGATGATGTAGGAATTATAACTCCTTATCAAAAGCAGGTAAACAGATATTTTAAAACAATTCTCTATCATTTATTATAAAAATCACCTTGTTTCTTTTACGAAAAAACTCTTTCTCCCAATTAAGGTATCGCAAATTAGAGATTTATTATTGGAGTTAGATCTTAAATTACCAAAAATTAGCAGTGTGGAAGGATTTCAAGGTCAAGAAAGGAAAGTAATTATTCTATCGACTGTCAGATCATGCGATGATTTAGTTGACGAGGACATTAAGCATGCACTAGGATTTATCGCTTCGCCAAAAAGACTTAATGTTGCGGTTACTCGTGCACGTGCTTTGCTTATTATCGTAGGAAATCCGAAATTACTCTCTTCAGATCCATATTGGAGAAATATTCTGATGTATTGTACCGAAAATGATGCATATACAGGGTGTAATTTCGTATCTCCTCATATGATAGATTTCATATAATATCTCGCAATATAATTCGAAGTTATAATTCTTATATTTTATATATACATATATAAAATTTTAATGGTTTTTTTATAATATGAAATGTGCAAGAATCACAATTTGCTAATCTCATTACGGTATATATATTATATATGTTATATAACACATGTATATAAATATTATATATACCATTATATTTTATGTATATATTTATATTTAATATAATATATTAATAATATATATAACATAGTGGTTAGCAAATTGTAATTCTTGCACATTATTTTATGACAAAACCATCAATATTTAATCAATAGAAGCTAAATGATATTTTTCAATTTTTGATTAAAATATGCAACTTTTTTATTTTTCAAAACTTTGTGTGTTAGCGTAAAATATTTTAAATATAAGATATAAAAAAAAGACTGGAGAATAATCATTCTGAATTATTAGAGATAAATATATCACAATTATATTCCTGTCAATGAAAATGTTACAATAAATATAGCTGCCACTGTTCGCAATCATAATAAAGCAACTTTTTTTTATTCCACAGTACTATTAATTTTGTGAATCATAATATACGAGTTATTCAATGCACAAACATTTTCTGTAATAATAGATTTTTTATAGTCATAGATGTTCTTTTGACTTTTGCAAGCAAGATATGTCAATGCGTTATACTAATCAACTTTTCACTCTTATGAAGTTAAATCGGCTATTATGTCGCTTCTTATCGCCACGAACGCACTAATGTGTCCTAAGTGTAAGAACTCGTAAGCTAAAAGTATCATTTATAGAGACATGGGTATTATATACAGGGTATTATATAAATGTGATACTTTCTCTTATATGTATAAAATGTTACAGATTGTTTATTATTTGTTACAATATCAAATAACAATTCCAAAATATTGACAATACACCAGCGAATAAAAATACATTCGTCATTCATAATGTCAAGTTGTGAAATTGTCATTACTTTTTTAAACTTGAGACACATTACATCTCAAGTTGTTATAGTCGGAGTTGGAATACTTCTTTTAGATATTACTTCTCCATGTTGTGTCAAGTTGTCACAAATCCAAATTCCATGAGTGTTGATACTAAAACGAAAACAAATGTTTGAATTGTACAAATGCAAGGAAAATACATTTCAGAGTATCAAACTTATAACAATTATATGTAACAGCAAAATGATATAGAAAATCTCTTTAAATAATAATTGATAAAGCTAAACAAAGGAAGGAGAGAAGGAGGTGGACAAAAATATAACAAAAAGATAATTATTCAACATAACTTGCATTTGTGAAATACAAAATATAAATAAACATATCTTGAAATAATATGTTAATTACAAGGAAATTGAATTAGATTTTAGATACAATTAAATACAAATTAAATGAATTATGTTTGAAGCATTGAGTTAATACATTTGTGTATTAGTATATATATATCTATGATTCAAGATATATAAATCTTTTTTTTTATTTATCACAAGTTATGCATTAAATTATTAAATAAATATGATACTGTGCGCGTAATATGATTGTGAATGATACTGACCTCTGTTAGTTCCACACTATACTTACTGGGTCTTGATTTTTTGCTTTCAGTTTTCTCTCAATTAGATTCTCTAGTGCCTCACTTCGTACGCTCAAAGTCTCAATCTTCTCGACCAATTGCTGATATGGCGACGCTGGTTGCCCACCCATTACTACGTGTCCTAATTTGCTGTCGATCTTAGCATCCAAGCGTGCATTACGGATTAAGTTCACAATCCAGCATTCTGCTACATCTGCCTTCATATTCAATTTTTCCGCAAGCATTCTATAAAAAATAAAAATAATTGATAAATATTAATAGAAATGTTGTTTTTGCAATCATATAATATAATATAAAAATATGGTTTACATACTGGATACTAATGCATTGATGAATTCTGCAGAATGTTTCGAAAATCATTAATCGTGCATTCTCTACAAATTCATTCAGTAAAGCAATTAAAAAGAAGTCATTAAAGACAACAGTCTGGCATTCTTGTAATTTTTGCCGAGCGCCATCAAAGTCGAAATTGACGTACAAATGCTCGAGAAATTCTGTGATGGGATCTCGATAGGTATAAGATTCCTATATATAAAAAGAAAAATTTTAGTTAAATATCTCTCTCTCTTCCCTTATCTGTATATAGAACATTTCACTAATATATGGAGCAAGCATCAAAATTTGCATAGTTTCTTGTAATTATAAATTTCTCAAATTTAAAATCCTTTTTTTCTCAACAAAATTAAATATATTTTATCTTTTTCTTTTTCACAGATTTGATTTAATTAGAATTAACTATTTGATAAAAAAAACTTGATCACAAATAGTGATGAATGACCAATTTCATATGCTTTATATAAAAATGCTAAATATAATTTTAAGATTTTACCTGTTGTATCACTTTTACAAGATCCTTCAAAATAGAACGCCGGGAACGATTGACAATAACTGCAGCAGCCAAGTAACGCAGTATATGTGGACACATTGTTTGAATAGCATTTAAATAACTGTAACAGTATATTAAAAGCATCTCTTAGCTTCTTTTATAAACCAATTTTCACTAAAATTATCATTATATATATTTTTTAAATTGTGCCACATACTGTGGCCGATAGAGGAACATCTCGATAATGAGATCTCTGCCCTTCACATGATTGAAGAACACAAACAAACTCCAGTGAATGAGCCATGTGCGTTGTTGTAATACTTGCAGTGAATTGCCAATAACATTACTGTCAATGTATTCTCGCAACTTGTTTACATCCTCCAGTGCTGTTTCCCAATTTTGTACAAGAATCTCTGATGCTAATTTTCCCCATAAGACATTCAAGTAGTTCTAGAAATTAAATATATATTTTTCAGTATAGCATATTATATAAAAAATACTTCAATTTATGAAAAACTAATAATACCTTATCAGTAGGGGGCATAATCAGCATATAAAAGTATAAATACGATGTGGAGACAGAATAATTGCCACACTCGTAGCGATATTTTGCTAGCTTTACAAAGCTATCCATCATTTCTACCCTAAACTACAAAATACAAACAGAATTAGATCATTAAATCTATAAAGTAAATTTTTTTACTCAATATTTCATCATTTCGATACATAGTAGATCTAATATCTTTTTATCATTTAATGTAGTATATTCTACCTACATCTGATTCTTGGGTGAGATAATTATTAAGTGCTTTGGAATCACGCATGTTCTCCATCTTTTTCATAACTTCCTCGTTATTCATAAGAGCTAAGACTACAGAGACATTATTCTGAAGTACACTGAGCTCTTGGAGTACATCGGCACGTCTGGCTTTTATCTCCTGCAACAAACACATTGCTCTAACTTACGACCATCATAGAATATGCATACATGATTGCAATTCTTACACAATTTCACAATTCTTGTACGCTCCTATAATGGCATATGTGTAACACAGTAAAACGTACCTCCGGCACTTCCACGTTTGGATAAAGCTGTTTCCTAATGTCGATAGTGTAGTCAATCATATTTGTCTTACTAAGAATATTGAGTTTCGCTTGCAACAACTCATCTTCGTCGTAAATCTGCAACATATCACATGTGACATAACCAAAACGTCACACCGCATTGCAATGTTCTAGTTTCCTCGTACCTGTTTCGCCGACAAAAATTCCAGCAGAGGAAATACCAAGTGTCGATCCAAATATTGACCTATACGAGACGTCAAGTCGAATTTCGCCATTGTGTTTCCCGTTATATTCGCGTTAATTGCGTTGTCAACGACAAGAGACGGAGACATTTACCGCGTGCGTGACGGACGGTCACTCCAAATGGGCCGGGTTTTTCGCGCATGCGTAGCGCAGTGACGTCAATACAATGACGTATACATATACACAGTGCCGTAACTAGGCAGGGGTAACAGGGGCACAGGCTCAGGGCCCAGAACGAAGAGGGGGTCTTGAAATAAAACTGAACAAAAAATTGTTCAAATATAATAATATTTGCAAATTTTAAATTTCTCATCTTATTTCTTGTGTACACAAAAATTATTTATAAACAATTGTTATATCATTTTTGCTTTATTATTATTTTTCCCCCCAAAAAATTAAGGGGCTCAAAAATAAAACCTTCCCCAGGGCATATAAAAAGCTAGTTACGGCACTGCATATACATATACATGTCGCCTTGATTTTCTATTCTGTATAATCAAACATTCTTCGTGAATTTAAGGATCACTTTGATCAAGCCCGATTAATTTATTAAGCAATATCTGTATTTTTTAAAATATTATTTTAACAATAAATAAAAAATGGTCAGTTATCAACAAGAGTGATGAAGGCGCATGCGTGAAAAAATCTTTCACTACCCTGGGATTGGGAGAGAACCACTGATATGCAAATAATGTGGGGGATGGAGGTTTTGTGACTTTCCTTAGAATTTTAGACGTTTTTCTATTGACTAAAGAGAAATTCGAATTTTTTTAAAAATGCCACCGAAAAAGGCACCAGCGCCGAGCAAGAAAGCGGATCAAAAAAAAAAGGAAAAGGTTATCGAGGTAAGAAGCGATCGCGACTTCACCTCTAACCAAAAAATTTTAGATTTCCACATGTTTCTTAAATGAAATGTGGAATTATGATTTATAATTTATGTTTTAGCTTCTATTAATATGTATGAAATATATGTTTTTATTAATACTTAGACTTTTTTCTTCTTTTATTCAAGGACAAGACATTTGGTATAAAAAACAAAAAGGGTGCAAAGCAGCAAAAATTTATTCAGCAAGTTGAAAAACAAGTAAAATCGGGCGGCGTAAATCCGCGCAAGGTCGAGGATCCTAATGTGAAAAAATTGGAAAAAGAAAAAAAGCTAAAAGAGCAAAAAGAATTGGCGCTTATTTTCAAACCTGTTCAAATACAAAAGATAGATAAAGGTACTGAATATATTGATGAAGTAAGAGAACTTATGAAATACTATATAAAATAGATGTATCTTTCAAGTAAAAAAAAAAAAAATACTACAATGAAACAACATTTACAGGCATAGATCCCAAGTCTGTTGTGTGTGCATTTTTTAAACAAGGACAATGTACAAAGGGAGATAAATGTAAATTCTCTCATGATTTGAGCATTGAACGAAAAGCTGAAAAACGTTCATTGTATTGCGATATGAGAGATGATGATAAGGAAGAGGATACAATGGATAAATGGGATGAAGATAAGCTGAAAGAAGTTGTAGAGAAGAAACATGGTGGTGGCAATCGTCCTACTACTGACATTGTAAGTTGTGCAAAGAATTAACTAGCATTCTTGAAAAATCAATCATTTAAAATTCTGCTCAAGAAAGAATAATATGAAATAAAAATGTTTTTTTCTCGTTAGATCTGCAAATACTTCTTGGAAGCAGTAGAAAAGTCAAAATATGGTTGGTTTTGGGAGTGTCCATCCGGTCAGAAGTGCATTTACAGGCATGCTTTACCTCCTGGATTTGTCTTAAAGAAAGATAAAAAGAAGGAAGACAAGAAGGATGAAATCTCCCTGGAAGATTTAATAGAAAGAGAAAGAGCCAATTTAGGACCTCATCAGGTATGAATATTGCATTAAATATATAAGGAATTTTATACAAAAATTAATTTTACATAAAACTCAATATTCTGATTATATTTTTATGCAATACAAAATTTTAACAGACCAAGATAACATTGGAGACATTCTTGGCTTGGAAAAAGAGAAAATTGAAAGAAAAAGAAGAACAGGCGATCAAAGATGAAGAGAAGAAAAGAAATGATTATAAGGCTGGTCGCCAAATTGGCATATCAGGAAGAGAAATGTTTTACTTTAATCCAGATCTTGCAATGGGAGATGGTAAGATCTTGTTTGCGAGATACAATTTGCTTAAATTCTTAATATAATAAATTTTAAATTATTATTTAATCGTGTTAATAGGTATCGACGAAGGAGATGAAGCAATATCTAGTTATGTTCTCGAAGAAGATGATTTCGAAGATGTACAATATAGAGAACTCGATATGGAACGTCTCGCTTTTGAAGCTAGCGAAATCGACAGTAATGGTATCACTGTGGCTGCTGCAGATCGATTAAAGGTCAACAGTATCACCGATAACGATAAAGATGTTACAGGTTATTATAATTATAACTATTATATTAATATATTCATAATCTACTAGTAAAACATTTCAAATTTAGAAGTGTTTGTAAATTATGTATAAGTTAGACTAATACAATTTTAGAAGCCCATAAATTATAATCATTGTCATTGTAATCGATAGATTATGGTTTTCTAAACACAAGACATTTTTTATCTCGCACACAAAATGTGAACAATGAATGTATATTAATTATAGTGCTGTATTGTTGAGTGTGTAATATTAACATAAAAATTTCTATTCTAGTAACTGTGGAAGACGGTGCCGCAGCGGTAGCTATTAACGAAAATCTTTTCATAGAAGAAGATTTAGAGGGTTTAGAAGAAGAATTGGGGGACCTGGACTTGGAGGAGTAATCCAGTTGTCCCGATCGTGCATCTCTCCTCACTACATCATGTTGCTCCTGTGTTTTATCTCCTTTAATACGTATCACTCAGATAACCAGTCTCAAATGTGATGTATTGTATATTAATATAATTTGCATCCTATTCTCACACAACATTGTATCATCAATTGCAGCTCAATCTGTGTATTCGGGTACGTATACAAAGAGCTGGTCTCGCATAAACCACCTGATACCTAGATATGTAGCATAATAATCCGATGTTGATTCAATTGCTATCTTCGCTCTTGAATTTGTCTTTTTATAATATCGAGTTTATATCCAATGATTATCTGTGAATATCAAAATATTTAATGCTACACATGAAATAATACACATGTGCATATCTTATTTTTATAACACTCCTGTGTACATATATGATTTTTCTTGATAAAAAAAAATAGAGAAAAACTAAATATAATAAAAGGCTGATGTACATTAGTAGAACAAAAAGTTTGGCTGTATTTAACTGATTGATTAATGATTAGAAAATTTCTAGAATTTTAATAAAGACTAGAAATTTATTAATCTATCAAAATTTTTTATAAATGTAATTTTAATTAGAAATATAGATAAAAAAATAAAAATTATAACTTAATCGATTATTTCAAAAATTTGTTCATGGTGTAATAATTTAATATAACTAGTCTGTGCTAATTTAAAGTAATCAATTTTTATGGTAATATATATATATATTTCATAATAGGTAAGGGCTGGAACAGCTTGCATAACGCATAATGTATAAAACATAAGAGATTCAACCAATCAGAGCTCTTCATTTCTATTCTGGGGACCCTCTGATTGGTTGATTTCTTTATGCGTTATGCAAAGGTCTGTGCTCCGGCCCTAAAATTCGTAGAATATTCCAGAAAATTCGAGAATATTTGAGAAAAATAACCTAACATGAAAAAAATTCGAACAATAAGTTGAATTATGCGTTGGTATTTCCGGTACAAAAGAGCCTCTAGCCCTAAAAAGAGCTAGACCAATGACAGTCAAGCACGTTGGACTGTGATTGGTCGATTTATTATGAGGTTGGCGATCAGGGCCATCTACTTCCGTTATACATCGCCATTTCGCACAAACTATACGACGCTATACATTACACACCGTTGTTAGCCGTGGCTGAGATAGGACGTGTATTAAAACATATTTCTGTGCTCTTTGCTTAGACTCAATATTTGCTTGATTCTCTTATTTTATTAATTATTTTATATTTCTTTTGCCCATTTATCATTAACAGTATAATTATCAGTTGAGCAAAGTGAAGTTAATAAGTTTCCAGATTCTAGATTATTTTAGTCGGTTATAAGCTAGAATTCTTTATAGAACATTATACTTTTTTAGAAAAGTGTTACCTATGTTAATAGAATTGACATCAACAAAAATGGATAGCAGTAAGTATCTTTTATCTTCCGTTTCTTGGTAATTATAATAAAGGAGAGGAGGGGGCTTTCTCACCGATTTGGTTGAAACTTCGCAATTTTGTGTATCTTGGTGCGTAAAACACGAATCTGCAAGTTAAAATTGTCGCTCTCAATTAGGAAAAAAGTAACCAAATCGATAAGAAAGCCCTTCTCTTTCATAATTACCCGTTTCTTTTGCATTTTTCTCATATTTAGATCTAAAACTCCAAAGTCTAATTGGTTTAATTTGTTTCTTTTCTAGGCACGGACGATAGCATTTTGAGTAATGAAGATATTAATTTGAAAACAGCAGGTTCGTTTGATAATTATTCTCAAGATCATCAAAGTCCCCATTATTCTGAGATACACAAAATACTGACTGCTTTTGATAACGATGATAATTATTTAGATCACAAAAAAATATCCAGTCACTCCTCCTCTTCTGATGACAATGATCAACAATATAGTAATTCGTCAACATATGAATTCAAAATGAATATTAACAATCACGGTGAAAGTATGTGCAATCAGAAGAATAAAAGAAGAAAATTACATAATGAAGATGCAATTAATAATATAGAGCAAGAAAAACATACTCAATTTCTTGTGTCATCAAAAATATTTAATCATAAAAGCAAAAACAATGTATCTCATACATCCAAAGCTCAAAATATGATGGTGAAAATGGGATACAAGCTAGGAAAAGGTCTTGGAAAAGATGATCAAGGTCGCGTAGAACCAATAGAAGCAATTACACAACGAGGTCGAAGAGGATTTGGACATTTTGTACCAGGTCTCAAGGAAGCAAGTCTTAAATGGGATCCTGAAGAGGAAGAAATTAAAGCTATGGAAGATATCGAATGGTTACCAAATGTGCATTCTCATATGCTTCTGAGTGAGATTATAATGAATTGGATAAAATTAGGACGGAAGAAACTCACCATAGACGACGAAACCACGTTTTGCAATCCAGAGATTTTAGAGCAAATTATCATGTCGAAAACAGTATTTGACAAATTGGATAAAGTTGAATTGCGTAAAGCGAGAACACGTTCGAATCCTTATGAAACTATTCGTACTGCCAATTTTTTGAATCGTGCAGCTGTCAAAATGGCAAATATAGACAGAGCATGTAATTTTATGTTTACCAAGCCAAAGGGTTTACATCCCAATGAATTAATGTACTTCGCCGATGTATGTGCTGGTCCAGGAGGTTTCAGCGAGTATATTTTATCTCGAAAGAAATGGCACGCCAAAGGATTTGGATTCACTTTAAAGAACGAAAATGACTTTACATTGGACGAGTTTTTTGCAGGCCCGTGTGAAACCTTTCATCCTTTCTACGGTTCTAAAGGCAACGGAGACGTATTTGACCCAAAAAATCAGCAAGAATTTAGATCTTTGGTAATGAAACACACATATGGCAATGGTGTACATTTTATGATGTCAGATGGAGGATTCTCTGTGGAAGGTCAGGAAAACATACAAGAGATTCTGTCTAAACAGTTATATCTGTGTCAGTGCTTGGTGGCATTAATGATAGTAAGGCCAGGTGGACACTTTGTGACAAAATTGTTCGACTTGTTTACACCTTTCAGCGTTGGACTTATTTATCTAATGTATAGATGTTTCGAAAATATTTGTATCTTTAAGCCCAATACTTCTAGACCAGCTAATTCGGAACGTTATTTAATATGTAAAAGGAAAAAACTGGATACAGAAGCAGTAATGTTTTATCTTTCTCATGTTAATCAATTACTTCTATCGAGAAATGACAGCAACGATGTAGTTCAACTAGTACCGCCCGACGTGTTGGAAGCAGATAAGGCGTTTGTAACGTATTTGAGAAGCTCCAACGATGCTCTAGGAAAAAAACAGATAATAGGACTCTTAAAGATCGCGGCTTTTTGCGAGGACCCGATGCTGACCGAGCCAAAACAAGCGGATATGCGGAAGGAATGTTTAAATTATTGGAATATACTCGATAAAACTCGCGTGAGGCCGCAAATCGTTAGACCACAAGATAAAATACGGGAGATTTTAAATCGTTCTGAATGCAGTTCTGAATGTTTCATGAGATCCGAAGCAGAGAAACTGAAAAGCGATAATGTAAAAAGTATATTGAATCGACCATACAATTGGTTTTGCATGCCCTGCGGTTCAGGTCCCTATGTCGAAGAGGATAAAGCAGCAACGTTTTATTTGGGTTTGGGAAGACGGAAAGTGTTTCGCTACACAAAAGGCAAGTGGGAAACGATTGGTGATGTACAGATAGAACTGCCACCTGATACTCTTGTATACGCCGAACTAGTATATGAAGCAACATGGACAGGAAAACACTTCTCCAAGACACGTTCGTTACATATCTTGGATGGTTATATGCTTGGTGGAGAAGATGTAAGCAAACGATACTTAGGTGATCGGTAAGAAAATCTCTTTTATTTATCAAATATAATAGAAAATTCTAAGCTATCAGCAATTGCATGCTCTGAGCTATTAATATAGTAACATGTCGCTTAAAAAATGGATACAAATAAATTTACTATTGATATTACTATTGATTTAAACTCTTAAGCAAAAGTTTAATAGAATGTAGTTACTAAAGAGGAATTTTTGCTACAAGTAAATAGTGTCATTGTATTAATTATATCTAATATTTTTCTGCAATATCTGTCACAGGTATAGATCTATTAGGAAATTTTGCGACGCACTGTGGAAACCATTTCCGAACGAGTACGTATGTGTGCGCCCTAAACCGATGTTCATGCTGAATCCCATGGATATAGAGAAGAGATTGCGTCCCGCGCAACGTCGTATGAAAATTCCCATTACGTTTGAGTGGCCAAAGAGTTTATTGGAACGTGAGAACGACAACGATACGGAACCTGTATATTATACATTCAACAGCGTACTTTTCTTATCAAGCATCGCTCAACCTTGGTCACGTCATCTTAGTCAAAAAACGAAACATTTTTATGTCTCTAACGAGGCTACTAACAAATCAGAATACGAAACCCGAAACGGTCAAAATAATAGACCGCGCACAGCCGAAGCCAGTTTTATACAAGCATTCGAGAAACGTATTATTTGGACATGGCCTAGCGATGGTGCATTGAATATGAACAATTTACTTGAGATGATCAGTCCACCGCAACATGTCTGAGTCATGTATTATATTGTACATATCGTAAGCTTATGTTACCAAATTTTTTTTAGTATTTTTTTTTAACACATTCTTTTAGTTTGTAATTTACTATACCATAGTTTCAGCTAATAGTCAATATTTCAAAAATGTTATCAAAATTTTAAAAAAAATTATTAGAAAATATTAAGAAATTTAGTTATTAAGAAATTATGGTGTAGTAAATTTTCATTTTTAGGGTGACATAAGAGATTTAAAAGACTGCATCTTCTATATATATAATATTTTTTAGTTTATATAATGAGAAATCCATCGCAAAATATTTGAAACATTTATCATTGTTTATTGTACAATTATGCAAACTTATATGCATATAACTTTTTCTTTTCAATTTCTTTTCAATTTCCTTTCAATTTTATTTTAGTCAGTCTTTTTATTTTCAACATTATTTTTGATCAAAAGTAATTTGTGTATCAGTTTCATTTAATTTCATTTAGTTAATATCTTAAAAATTATAGGAAATTGAACAGAATTTGTTAGAAAATATTTAGAAAATTAAAAAAAATAATTTTTTTAGA